>NC_088300.1:68194278-68519420 GCF_032854445.1 Liolophura sinensis
CGAGTTGTGAAGCAATGTTCGGAGTCACGGCCTCCAGAACAGGTCCTCGTCGTTCCTCCCATCAAACCCGGCAACTTCCCACCTTTGACGAAGTCGAAGTTTTTGGCAAAGTAAACGTCGTATGTCAGAGTTACCGATGTTCTTTGTTCAATGGGGTAGGAGTAAAACTGGGCGCCTCCGCGTGGATGATGCCCCGGGTTACGCGTACCTATTGTATATGGGAGAAAAAATATGTATAGGTCGCAACCCGCAACGTATCAATTTCCAGTGGATGAGCTGATTTAACGCTTTCCTCAATATATTTAACCAGAATGCTGATTTCCATTTGAGATATTTTAACTGTAAAAAAACCCCTAATGTCTGCATCATTAAATTTCAACTGTAGTAAACATTCGTTATCATCACAATGATGAGCACGGAAGTTTGAAAATGCAGTTGGAATATAGGAATACAGAAAGTGAGAAGGTTTAATTTTTGTGTCTTGCTAATGTCTCTTCTCCAAAAACAGAAAAACCAACTCTTGTAACAAGAAATTTAGCAATCAGACTGGGGTATATACGTACCATTTGCATAAAACACCCTCATGACCTTTACATGACCTCCAGCGGGATCGTCCACCAGATCCATATTTTCTTCTCCATAGGAGCGAATAGCTTTGAAATCCGTCACGAAATCATGAGAAGGGAAGATTGTCATTGACCACAGGACTATATCGCCTGAAATCAGAGAGACCCTTTAATTTTACTTACCTGAACTTGTTATGATTTTTTTAGAATAGCGGTAAGAACATAGCATTTGTTAGGTCGTTTCATCGCCTTGCTTTTTCTAAACGTCTTTCAAATGGAAAACATTTCCCTCCTAAAGTAATTCGGGCCTAAGCTGTCTAGCCGATTGTTCATTCTTTGCGATGACGTTTTGTGGCCAAGCTGGTGACGTATTACTCATGCGCCGCAAGAGAACAGTCAGGTCAGATTGTACGGGACTCGCCGTTGCCAGGAAACGCAATACTACAATAACTTTTAGGCTGTCAATCAAGGTAAGTTTCACTCATAGTCCTTGTAACGTTACAGTGATATTAGTAATAAATAAAATCAGTTCAGTCCTATGACTGACATAATGGACCACATTGGGATGGCAGTTATGTGGCAACCAGTTTTTCTACTTATATCTTCGCTTTTGGAAAGCAAACCTATACCCACTGCAGAATCAATCTAAAAAACTTTGCAACTGCAACTATTTTTATAATTATCACCTAGGTTTAAAATCAGCGAAACGTGAACAACAGTTTTAATATTCCAGATTACTGAGAGCTCTTGTTTCAGAATTGAAACTGATAATGGACGCGCTTGATGTAGTATCTATGACAAATTATTTACAAACAGAAACTATTCCCTTTATCATACAGAAAACACAGAGCTTCTAAAAATCATTTAAGAAATATTAATGAATTAATAAATGAATATTTTCAAATATTTTCTTATCCATATTTACGCTGATCTTATTTTTCTGATCCTCTCCAAACAATGGTTTAATACAGGGAAACAGATTTGATCAGTGTGCAGAAGTTTTATCGTAATTCCTGTCAATGACGTGATGTTGACATTAAGGTGTTTATCTTAAGTTTTGTTGCCCCCTGGTTGTTTTTGATATGTTGCCATATGAAACGACGCTCTACTGTACGAACAGTACTGGTACTGACTAAATTACATGTAGAGCCTACTCCACAATACCGTACATTGAATTAGTTCTTGTTTAATCGAAATTTACATTATGAAAAAGAAAGCAACACCCGGAATTCATACACTTTGTCATGATCAGTTTGTTTGAAAACAAAAGACAGCTACCAGAAATCACATGAGTTAAGGTATCAAATATAACTCTGACCTTTTCTCTGAAATAATGGCAGCGTTAGAGGAAACAACGGAAGGGACTTAGTTTTATAATTCTTTGGCCGTCGAAAAAAAAAAGAGAATAAAAAGGCCATTCTGCTAACGCGACGGAAAGTACGACTTAACCAACCAGTTAAAATGCTGATATTTGAAATAATAGCTTCTCATTGGCCACTAAGTTGGAGGAGAGAACTTTGTCCCGAGTTAGCTGATTTAATTTCTTTATTTTCTTTTTTTCTGACTGCCAAAAAAAAAAAAGAAAGAGAATTTATTTACCTAAATTTTTTTCACTGAGGAAAGTACTTTCGACCGTATTCGTGATTCAATCAGAAGTGCGATTATTTAGAATGCAGCCTGCCCATTGGTTCACTAAATCGGGGTAAAGCACTTTCCCCCGAGTTAGTAGACTTATCCCTGAGTTAGGCAAGCCAATCCAGATGTTTCTTTTATATACCGTTTGTGACAAAAGATCGTTCTGAATATGTTGCGTGTGATGTATCTCCTTGATTATACATTTATAGTCCCTTCTCACAATACATATGAATTAGCTCATCTGTGTTAGAATCCATCTTACAAAGTTAAGGTCAGGGCAATGAAAGCTGCTCTCGGTCCTAAAGCAAGCGGTCATGTCATTGGGGTTGCTTACCCGGGGATAAGTCCGCTAACTCCGGGAAAGTACTTTACCCCGTCTTTGTGAACAAATGGGCATGCTGTATTCTAAATAACGGCACTTTTGATTGGATCACTACTTTTCCGCTATTATTTCAAATATCAGCATTTTGATTGGTTGGTTAAGTCGTGGAAAGACTGATTGGTTGGTTAAGTCGTGGGAAAGACTGATTGGTTGGTTAAGACATGGGAAAGTACTTTCCCTCGCGCTAGCAGAGTAGTTTTTTTTCTCCTTTTTTCGACGGCCAAAAGAATTACAAAACCATATCCTTTCGCGGTTCCGTAGTGGTAAAAAAGGAAACGAAAAAGAAAAAATAATGAAATATAATTAAATTCAAAAAAATCAGTAGGCTGAAAGTCAACAATTCGGAGATGAGAGTTAACAGTTATATCGACAATGACAATAATAGACGTAATGGAATTGCCTAACTTAATAAACTCACCAGCAGTGTAGACTGTCAATAGTAACAGTAGCAGCCCGTTACCTTCCGTCTGGCCATCGTGTTTGTACAGAGATTTCGTGATGAGCTTATGTCGTTTCAGCTCTTTATGAGTAACGTGGTATGAGACAACATAGCGGGTCTTTGAGATAAGGACGTCATATATACCTAAAAAAAGGGGTGAACTTTTACGGTCATTTTGACGTCACATTTCACCATGGACTCCAACAGGTTTCGTCCGCTTCGGGAGCGGTAGATCCAGGATCAATCCTAAGATCTTAAAAGAGGCAGTAGTAACTTCCTCGCTTGGTGTTCGGCATGAAGGGGATAGTGCAGAGTCTGGTTGACTCGTACCAGTATAAGGGCTAGGGAGGGGCGCCTTACTTGCCTACGGTAAGTCGTCCAGTGACTAGATAAAAGAGCGGTGGAAATCCGTCGTGCAACAAAGAGGCACATCACATGCACTTTAAGGATTTCTTCGTCGTCATATGACTGAAATATTGTTAAGTACGACGTTAAACCCCAAGCACTCACTCACTCACTCCAACGGGTTTCATCGCTTCAGCTAGTCTAATCTTCAAAAACAAATACCTTACCAAAATGAGCACCAGTCACACCGATTTCATGTTTTTCATGTAATGAAAACTTTTACAATTAAACGTTATCAATGTCTAAACATTATGAAAATCGTTAACCATTAATCGTTTGCTTAGTTGATTGGTTATCGTCATAACCAAAATCGTCATAACCAAAAAGTTTTCTCTTATCCTATGATGGTCATTTTTCTAGAGGGTGCAGGGATAAACCACTGACCTTTGGCAAGTTGCTGAATAAATTTACAGATGTGACGTACAGATGACATTCAGGCCATATTCCTGGAAGACAGGTAGTTATCAACGAACGTTTATCTGCGTAAACTGCCATAAGGGAATCGTAAACCGTTTATTTTCACCACGGCCGCGCGAACGGTGCATGGGAGCGTGTCAATCTACATATTCCTTGAACGCAAATGAGTCCGCGCCCTTCAACGTCTGAACAGGCTCCCAGTTCGATATTTGAACATTGTCCAAGAGTTTTCGAAACGTCTGATACTGCATTGCATAGCCACCTTTAGACTTGGCCTACTGACATTGACGAACACACAGTCTCGGGTGTCATTGGACAAATCTGTAAGGTGCTTTCTTTGTCGAATCGAGGCCAATCTACCTTTTTTACAGCCCTAGTATCATGACACACACAGTGACAATCAGAGATAAGGCAGAAAGTGTGTAGTGAAAAGTCTACTTGCATGCAAGAAAAGAAAATACGGCTACTGTGACAATATGTACGGATTTCCATGACTTGTACGGGTTCGTACACAGTTCCTTGTAAAGAGCAATTGAATTTTATCAGTTTAACCGATATAATGTCTTTCCAGCGATACTTAATCAAATGGCACATTAGACGATTTTTTTCATGCACATGACAAAGCATTGTTTTTTTAAAGGCTTTTTGATGATGGTTTACAAGATAAAATCGGCATTTCAGCGCCTCTGATCGTGGAGTGGCAACCAAACTAAAATATCCGTACCAGATTTCCGGTTTCCTCCCACCATCATCCTGGCCGTAACACTATAATTGAAATTATTAAGTATATTGGGCGTAAAACATCAAATAAATAAATAAATAAATAAATAAATAAATAAATAAGTGTTTTCGTGCTTTACTTTGTGTACGAGTTGGGGAGAAGGGAGTAGGGGAGGTGGATTGTTGTACGTATCAGGAAGAGATGAATTAATCCTAGACTCAGACATGTCAGGGAACTTTCGAGATTCCTTCTTCTTAAATATATGGCATACATAATGAGCTCACTCTGCAATTGAGAATCTATGTGCCTCACTCGTGGGACAGTTGGTCAAGTTAGTCCGGTTACACCCATGGAATTGAACGTAAGTGAAATATTCTGGTATCCAGAGTTAGTCAAACAATCTGTCAACCATTTATGCTGTATATATGAAAGTTGCCTTTATATATGCCTTTATATACCAGGTATTAAATGCTGTACTCTGTACAAAGCCAATTTTAAGATCAGACTTTCCAGTCAAACAGGGATTCTCAGAAAGATATTTTCAAGAAGATAGTTTCGAAAGTTTCCTCGAAAATTAACAAGTTAACAATAGGAATAAATAGAATGAGACAAAGACACGATTATTTGGTTTCCTGATTTATTCATTGACTAATAAACTAGAGCAGGACATCGCAGGGTGTGTGACGTCACAAGAGGTGTGACGCCATAAAGTTTGCGGCTAGCCAATGATGTGCGGGTGATCATTCGTCGAGAAGTAGAAGTTCCTGAAGTAGGTGTAAGTGTCGTGAGGAGTGGACCAACTGTCATCGGACCCTCCGAAAAACGTCGAGAAAAACATGCCTGTGACCTCGACTGAACTTTCATGGCGGAACAGAAGGTTCCTGAACTCGAACACTTGATGTCCATCCACCCAAACCTTGATGTGTCCGTCTCTCTTACCAATGGTGTTGAGCTGAACTTGTTGGCTTAAGGTCTGCCACTTTCCTTTCTTATAGCGCCATGTCCCTCTGCCGAGAGAGTGACCTTTGTTAAAGTTGCAGATCACATTGTCACGGTCACAGAAGTTGCTCTCCTGGTCGTGGGGCGCGTAGAAATACACCTCCCCGTCTCCTTCTCGTCTAAACATAAACCGGGACGTAAAGCAATGGTCGGAGTCACGGCCTCCAGAACAGGTCCTCGTTGTTCCTCCCATCAAGCCCGGTAGTTTCCCGCCTTTGACAAAATCGAAATTCTCAGCGAAATAAACGTCGTATGTCAGAGTCATCGACGTTCTTTGGTGAATCGGGTAGGCGTAGAACTGGGCGCCTCCACGTGGGTGATGCCCTGGGTTACGTGTACCTTGAAATAAGTGTAAAGGTAAATTCTTTTTAATACTAAATTGATAATGTACATGTACATCTTATTTATATATTAATTTAAAATATAACACTATACTCTAGAATGTCAAATCTACACACCTGATGCCAAGAAAGGTGTAAGCTAAATCAATCCAGATGGAATTAACCGGTTACGATACCTTTAGGGTAGAAAACTCTCAGAACCTTTTCACTGCCTCCGGCTGGGTCGTCAACCAACTTCATGTTCTCTTCTCCATAAGACTTGATAGCTTTGAAGTCTTTTAGGATATCGCTTGACGGATAGTGGGTCAAGGACCAGAGGACTTCACCTGTGGAAATTAAAAACATATGCTTCATTAGTCGGAATTAAGTTTGAAGCGTGTCGGAAATAGAACGCCTGAAATGTGTTTAATGTATGGAACGTATTGAAGGTTTGAAGCGTATCGAAAGTGTGGAGCGTATTGAAAATGAGAAGCGTATCCAAAGTGGGAAGCGTCTTGAAAGTGAGAAGTGTCTCGAAAGTGTGGTACGTATTGAAATTGTGAAGCGTATAGAAACTGTTGGGCGTATTGAAAGTGTGAAACATGTACAAAGTGTGGAGCGTATTGAAAGCCTGAAGCGTGATGAAAATGTGAAGCGCAGAGAAAGTCTGAAGCATATAGAAAGTGTGGAGCGTACTGAAAGCTTGAACCGTGTTGAATATGTGAAGCGTATCAAACATGTGAAGCGTATCGAAAGTCTGAAGGGTATTCAAAGTGTGAAAAGTATCCAAAGTGTGAAGAGTATTAAAGAAGAGCTGAAAAGTCAGCACACCTAAATTGACGAGATATTGCATACATGAAATCAAACATACATTGTTCAGTAAATGTCATAAAATGTTAGAAAAGAAAAGGAAGCTTGTCTCCTTTATTCTCTGTGAAGTGCTGCTATTCTGGTGAAACCTTACTCACAGTCTCATTTGCTTTCTAAGGTTAAATGTATGGGTATTTTGGCTTTATGTCTTTCCATTCTATAATTTTCCTAGTTTCCGCGGGGGTGGGGGGGGGGGATATATACAAGCACATAGAGGTCTCAAAAATGCCGAACTGTGTGCTTCTCCGGTGAATATTAGTAGATCTACAAGGACATAGCGGAATTGCCGAACTCTTTACTTACCTGCGCTGAAGGTCACAGCCAGAAGCACGAACAACCCTGTTCCAATACGCCCACTCATTTCGTCTGTTTAAAACAACAAAATAGTGGCCATAGACAGACAAACCTTTCAAGGTTATATATAGATCAGCTTTCCAGAGTTGCCAACATATGTATAAAAGTCATCTCTTGAATTTATCTACCGATGTTTTAAGTCAATTAAAATTCTTGGTTAAAGGAAGACATTGGGTGGACGATTAACATCAACAAATATCCCTTATGTCCAGAGATAGCTTTGTGCACTTCTTATACAGAAAATTAACTGCCATGGGGCATAAGTTGCATACAAATACTACCTTGTTAACCAGATTCTTCCAATATAACTAAGGTTATTTTCTTTCTTGTCAAATAAATAAATAAAGCTTCTTAAAACTACATGAATTAAACGTAGTCATCCATACTTTAATTTAAATTGCAATCACGTGTATAAAACTCATTAACGATGTAAAGGAAGAGAAAGTCAAATGATGGATTCCTTAATTGCAATGTCGCTCATCTCACATACCTTTGCCAGGACCTGTTTCCAACGACTGCTCTTGATAGGTCTGTATAAGGCGCCTTATTACGTACAGTAAACAACAAGCCTGGCAGATAAGATAATAAATACGCGTGGGTTGTGATGTTTTTTTAAATCAAGTGTCTTACTTCAGCTGGACATGTAGGCGTTCCAGGACAAATAAGTCGATTTACACATACCTCGTGTCTATAGGAAGTGTGTCACCAGACGATATACTAGATTATTGTTCTTTGATGGCAAGTAAGATATATAGTCTGTCTGAAGTCAAGGTCACATATATGATATTTTTGACCGTTTATATGTAATTGAAAACTGGAAAAATATATTGACGTATTCTGTGTGTTTATTTGATGACAGGTTTTGTTCCACCAGTATATACATGTACAGATCGTGCTTTTAGAAAAAGCGAGCAACAAACAATAAATTAACATCGAAGAGTTAAACAAAGATACTATTTATAGCGATTAACAGTTTGTTAACTGTTACACTCGTTGTTTTGAATAATCGAAATGATTGGTTTATTATTAATTGGTGTTTGACGGCCGTAAGGTTTATGAATGAAGGAAACCAAAGTGCCGCTAGTAAACCGTAGTGCCAACAGTAAACCTTAGTGCCGGAAGTAACTATAGTACCGGTAGTAAACCTTAATGCAGGCCTTAAACTCTACCTGTAGTGCCGGTAGTAAACCCTAGTGCCGGCGAAAAAGAAAGGGACTTGGCCAAAAATGATAATTATAACAGTCAAAGAATGATAAGAGAAATAATAATAAAAAACCCACTCAACAATTTATAAACTGTATCCTAGACCGACAAACGCATGGGTGTCAACAAAAACATACAGCGATGCTGAATGTTACAGTTTCCCTTCTGTGTGTTTCCTGGGTGCGACAAAGGTCATTGCAACTATAACTAAGCCGTTTTTAACAAACAGTTTGGTGAAACATACAGATAGTGTCCTGAAGATAGTTAGCTTTGAATTCCACTTGTTGTAACTGAGCATGATTAATAGGATGCCATAAAATCATGCAGAAGTTACTTGTATACGTAGAGATGTTCAACAGAGAAAAACATAGTCTATCCTCAGTTTCGTATCTCAAACAATGTTTGAATTACTCCCTTTCCCTTATTTAACGAACTTGAGCATTTCTTACAATGACAATATTCTGACAAGGCTATAGGCTGTGAGACAGTGTGGCGACAACAATTTTGGTAACATTCACCTTAACTGCTGTCCAAGCTGTCTCCCTCATCTGCATTTAATCATTAACAAGTCATTCTGAAACTACCAACTGTTCGATGAGAGTTTCTAAAGATGATTTCAAAAATGATAAACTTATTTTGACATTTGAACAAAGGAATGGGTTATGCTCTCACCAGAATTACCAAAGGAGCGTTAGATAGACTATCTTCAAAGAAAAGACAGCAAATAATGTAACGATAATTATTTCGGACGAGGAGTGGGAACAACTGTCTCCTTATAGCTGTTGCTCATTTGCTGACAGTTACTACGCCATCGTCGCTATGCGTCGTTTTTGTTATGGGCATCCGTAGTAACAAACAACGTTCGACATGAATTCGTATCTTGCGAGATCATTTAAATAATCAGACAGTCAACACAGATAAGTCTTCATACCAAAGCTGTAAAATGGGGACATACGAAGCCTAGTTGAAGTCCTATATACATGTAGTTGCACTGTTAACCTAGGCAGCTGTTCTCATTCTGGGCGACATAAAAAGATATTACACTAAAGAAGCATTGCATTATGGCGTGAGAGCAGCACTGTGTATCAGGTAATCAATCTGTTTCAAACCAAGAGATAATTAAAACAAGAGACAAACAAAAAGAACAAGAAAAAAATAAATAAAAACGAACCAAAATATAATGCGTGAGTGTGTACTTGGGGTTTAACGTCGTACTTAACAATTTTTCAGTCATATGACGACGAAGGAGTCCTTAAGGCGCATGTACTTGTAATGCGCCTCCTTGTTGCATGACGGATTTCTACCGCTCTTTTATCCAGTGCTGCTTCACTGAGACGGCTTACCGAAGGCAAGTAAGGCGCCCCACCCGAGCCATTATACCGATATGGTACAACCAATCGTTGCACTATCGTCTGAACGCTGGGAAGCTGAGAATGTTATTCGCTGCAACTTCCTCTTTTAAAGTCTTTGTATATATATATACAAAACGACGGAGAAAAAACAAAACAAAACAAAAAAAAAAAATAAAAAAAAAAAATAACGAAACAAAAAACCCCCCCAAAACACCGTCATATGAATATATATATATATATATATATATAAAGGAAACATATATATACAAAGGAAACAAAACAAACAAAAACAAAAAAAAAACACCGTCATATAAAAGAAGCTCTGACAACCAGTTCTATTTACACAGTATGCAGCTAGTTGTCAGCGTCAGCTCCGAAATTATTGGATGGCCGAAGACCAGTGCAGTGAGTACGACCATATTTTGTACTGAAAAAGAAAAACCCGAAATCACATAACTGAGGTCATAGAACTTCATTATTTATATGTAAATATTATGAGTGTGAAAAATAGCTGATTAATTCAAATATGTAGACAGATAGGAAAAGCAATTTCTCAAAGGTAACAATTTAAACAACCGGGCGTTGAGACAAATCGTACTTATTTCAATCACCATAACTAAGCTTTTATTTATCTTATATATTTTTTTATTTCAATTTTTATTTTATTTGAGTTTTTCACCGTGCTCAAGAATGTGTCGCTCATACAAGGCGGTCGTGGAAACCCACGACTATCAGTATGTAGCTGACAGACCTTCCACATAGCATAAACTGGATCGCACTGGTATAGGCTCCTGGGCCATTGTGCTGCGCTTGAAAACTAACCAGTAGGCCGACAGAAATGCTCCAGACGATAGTACAAACCTCGATGTTCACGATCACTGTTAGGGAATAAAGACGGATTTAAAAATATGTTAAAATTTGACATACCGCCATTATTTAATTACCAGTAACTACATAATGCTAACACTGTCCCATGGAATGAATAGCGATAAAGGGTTATGAAAATACATGAATTAAATAGGGAAGTCGTTTTTATGAGGGTGAAACACTGTTTTAACCTACAGAAAACCCGTATAGAATACAGAGGTAGGCCCCTACACAAGGGCAAAACATGTACATACCTGTTCTTTTTTTTTTAAAAGCTGTTTTCAACTTTGACCGATGAATGCACGCATTGAGTGCCTTTCCAGTCACCCACAACATCACAGTCCTGCATAGCCCTATTCATTTATTTATTCGCTTATTAAAAGCCCTTGATGAGATAACATCAAAAGAGTTGACGGAAAGAGGAAAAAAAATTAAAACCCGAGGACATCACGTACCCCTCATGCAATTCACTTATTCACGCATGCGTAATGGTCTCCTCCACACCTTTGAAACTCATTCAAAATATCGGCTCAGCTAAAGTTGCAAACATAAATAAATAAAATTGTCCCAACTGGTCACTGCACAAAGAGTGAAGAAGAACACGTCATAGACAATCCACCTTTATTGGACAATCACGAATTGATTTGTTTATTTATTTGATTGGTGTTTTACGCCGTACTCTTTACGAACAGAAAGCTATACGTAACACAACTTGGTATACACCTTCCACTTCTGTCTCACTTTCAATATTTTGGCGATCGTGCAGCATATGGTTCATATTGCATGTTGCATTAGCAACGTTCATATTTCATTAGCAACGTTCCTTGAGTCCGTTCAACGACAACGTACTTCTTCGCTACTTTTCATTTTCGGTGACTTAATTTACTTGATGTTAATTGTATAATAAAAACGTATTATGGAATGAAAATGGGCTGATTGTGAGAGGGTTAGCATCAAAACGTGATTTCTTTTAGCACAGATGTACATACGGCATAGGACACTGACAATGACGAATTAACAGTGAAACATCACTGGAACGCTCCACTTAAGTAAGAGAACATCACATTTATAATTGTGGTCAGATCGGATTCAAAAGATCGGATTATTAATTGAACAGATTTTTCTTGCATAATATTTCTTAAAGCTGGATGTCGCTTTGTATAGAACCGAATATGGTTAGCAAACCCATTTTTCTATTGGACTGGCAACCGTTTTCAGTTTCAGGGCTCTGCTCCCTGACTTTGGCTGTGGATCGCAATGGTTCCGAAGGTGATGACCAGCAATGTCCAGTGGAGTTGACTCCATTGTTGGAATCTAGGTAAGCCTGTTACACAACGTACATAGTGGAAGTAAAAAATAGTAAGAGTATCAGAGGCACCTTGGAAAACTGTATCTAAACTATATGAAATATTTAAAATTTGCTTTTGCCGAGAAAATGGGAGTTAAATATTCAGACTGTAAATGTAATTTAAAACAGTCGTCTTTTGGTATAAGATTTAAAGGCCTTTCCTTGACTCTAAATGGCATCCTCTTAAACCTTACTCACTATGTAACTAAACCTATAAAAGAGGTAATCTGATATTACATACAAATTACAGTGAACAAAAATTCACGACATAATGATAGATTCATTGTAAAACAATAATGTCCATAAAGCCAGTCTTACTGTCTGAACATTTTTCCCCTTTTCTGCGTAAACAAACATAATTTAAGATACAGTTTTAAATGGTCTTTCTAATGATGCATGATTTTCTCTTCCTTTAATTGTTTTTGGCCATTATCCGCGAGCACCAAAAGTGCTGTAAAATCAAGTCCTTACTATTCGGTAACAATATTTTGTAACTTTATCAAAAATAAACCACAGGTGATATGCTCAGCCGTCAGTTTGATAACACTGTGCGGACTGCAGGTCTGGCAACTGTGTTGTTGTATACTAGAGGTCACATGTCGACCTTGGTTTCATGACAGGAAATTGATTTGCGCGTGCGCGCACTGTGGCAATAACTTGAATAACCAGTATACTATGCACTAAAAATCTGGATTCGTGTTCAAGGAGCTTAACCTTGGTCTATTTCTATTTCAAGATCTTTTGTGTTACATAAATCATATTTCTCGAAGCCTTTAGGCAAATTAAAGCTGCGCCATGTTTAAACATGTTTATTTATTTATTTGGTTGGTGTTTTACGCCGTACTCAAGAATATTTCACATATACGACGTCGGTCAGCATTATGGTGGGAGAAAACTGGGCAGAGCTCGGGAACTTACTACCATCCGCAGGGTGCTGTCAGACCTTCACACGTACGGCCGGAGAAGAAACCTGCATGAGCTGGAATTGAACTCACCGCAACCGCATATATATATATATATATATATATATATATATATATATATATATATATATATATATATATATATATATATGCGGTATATGGCTTCGTTCTACCATTTGTGCTTCGTAAAAATGAAATATTGTTGTCCAATAAAGATACAAACACCATATGCTGGACTTTCTGGATATTGCCATCCAAAAATAGCTGGTCAAAAATATTTATTTTGATATTTTATTGTATCTTGCTACAGGATCGACTTGGGAGGAAGCCCTGGTCGTTTTTATAAGTATACATATACAGATAAGATGTGCAATCTTAGGATTCAGTAATTTCTTTTCAATCCAATGAATGGGGATATATTTCATTCACTGCTTCGTTTGTATAAGGATTCCGTCGGAAAGTCTTCTACATAACGCTTGGTGAATGTAAAAGGAGCTGGCCTTATAAACTTAATTGTTTTCCAACATATTCTGCATATAGTTATTTATGTAAATAAAGGTCTGCTAATATGGGAGAGCAGTTGGTACAAACTTGGTATCATGCTGTCAAATTTCACACAAATTTTATTAACCAGAAATTCGAATTTTTTAAACTGTACATCCACAGAACCGTAAACTGAAGGACTTTCGAGCATAAAATGCCTTTTGGACTATAACAATTACGAAATGATGGCCTGTCTTTTGAAACTAAATCAGCTAAGTCACAGGGCTAAATTATGACAATGAATTATGGTGTAGTCCCATGTCGATACGTATTAATACTGCACTGGACATTTAAAATATAATTGCTTTTACCGAGAAAAGGGCGGTTAAATATAAGTCAATGATTTTCAGTTTAGTAATCACAAACATTTTTTGTCGAATAATTGAAATAATATCTATCTCAAAATGTTTTACTTAATCCCGTAAAGCTTCTGTTAACAATATGCACAGGAGATTTTCCGTACAAAGCTATTAATCTGACCTTGTGTTTAAATTGAGACTAAAGAGACTGAATTTCATAGTTTCATAGTGGCTTTTAATAAATTGAAATCAACATCGCTGCATCACCCCCCTCCCCCCCCACCTCCCAGCGATTATGCTTAAGCCATGGTGCTAGGGGGCGTGTAATTTGCTATCATACATATACGTGAACAGGTATAATAAAACCCTAACTGAGGCAAATTCACAAGAGGCTGTATTTCAACGATTACGTGTGATTACCTCTCCACCTACCACACTGTCGTCGCTGCCCTGGTTTATCTCTCTATGTTGTACATCATATATCATACGATCATCGCTGCTATCGTGTTGTTCTCAAAGCTGTAGTATATTCTATTGTATGTAAAAGCTGTTAGTAGTTTGATGCAGTTTCATGCAATAGTGCAGACGTTCAACATGATACAGTCACGGCCACGTACAAGACATATTTATTTATTTAATTGGTATTTTACACCGCGCTTAAGAATAGCCACGTAGAATCAAGTTCCTTTTTAAGCTAAAGTGGGCTCACAACACCTGTCGCCAAGACAGAAAAGAAGGTTGTCCACGGTTTACTTTGGTGCTGAGTGATTTTGGATACAGTTCAGTATGAAGACCTGCAGGCAGCAATGGTTGTCAATGCGTAAGGTGGTAGCCTTCGTCGCTTTTAAGTTATTCAAAGGAAACCCTCGAGTTGAACGGGTGGATAGGAGATATTTGAGTATTTAGATATTTATATCTATTTATTTCATTGGTGTTTTAAGTCGTACTCAAGAACATTTCCCTAATTCGACGGCGGCCGCCATTATGGTGGTAGGAAAATCGGCGACCACGACCCTCCGCAGGTAGCTAGTAGACTTTTCCACTTATGGAGGGTATGAAGTTGAAACTGTATAAGCAGGTCTCAGAGCGAATATTGCATTTTCTACCTCAGGCTATCTCCACCTTTAGAGAAATACCAGACGTATCTTGTGCTGCTGATCGGATTTTGTGGTTTCGCTCTCTTGCTTTCCGTATTTCACAATACCCTGAGGAAGCGTGTATTTGGAGACAAGAACAGTCTGGACACTACCTTTGACGCAGGTGGACGAGTGACCCTGAGTATGACCGCTGTTACCGTGGCAACACAACTCCTTTGGCCAGCAGATCTCACTTACGGTGCAACCATCGCCATCCGGGTAAGAACTGTTCATAAGTTCAAGTAGGTCAAAGTAAGCTAACCTGGTGCATTAAAAATGCTGCATCACTGGTCCAAGGAAGGGCTGACTGACTTCCGGTGGAAATAATTATTCATTTTCGTCACGTGTATCATTCTCGGAGTATTTTGTGCTGTTTGCTCTATGGTCTGCTAGCTACATGTAAAACGTATTGATCCTCTTTCAGTATGGTCTGGCGGGTCCGATATGGCACTCAGCCGGGGTTGTCATGGGAATCATCCTCTTTCCACTTCTATCGCTTCAACTGAAAACAAAGGCACCAGGTGCTAAAACTTACCTACAGGTAAATAAGGCACATAGTATTTCGACATGTATGGAAATAATGTCAAATGTGTGATCATACTTGCATGTATTTTAAAACGATGTAATGAAACTCAGCAAATGTCACAGGTGTTAAACCCACTACTCAAGAATTTTTTGCCGCTCTTATAGCAAGTATGATCTTATCTACTTTGAATTAGAGGTTAAAAGAGGACGTGAACCCAATACAATATTTCTCAATAAATAACTGAATAAATATGGCCTATAAAGCATACTTTGGATTTCAAATAGTTCATTATGCATTTAATTCTATTCCATCGATTTTGGATTTTGGATACAGTTTTACGTAGATGGTGACGTTATTTTTCTGTGTACCTGTCATTTGTTAACGTTTAAGTATGATTCTAATTCCAGGTTATTCATGCCCGTTTTGGAGAGAACGTACACCGTCTATACTTGATATTTTCTCTGCTAACAAACATGGTTGTCTCTGCTGGCATGTTGTTGTCTGGTCGGGCAATAATACAAGCAGTCACGGCGGATGCATCCGATGAGATGGTAGCGATTGTGCTCCCCATACTCTTCGGCTCCTACACCTTTCTTGGTGGTCTTGGTACAACTTTCTACGTCTCGTACTTCAACGCAGTAGTCATCTGTCTTGGTGTAATCATATTGACTGCCAAAGTTTTTTATGTGGACATTGATTATTCTCCTAACTTCGGCAGGTTCCATGAAATGTACGAATCTATCGCGTGTATTTCCGATCCAGAATTCAACACCGGGAACAGTTTTCTGAACTTCCGTTCGGAAGGTGCTATATTATTTGGCATAATCCTTCTCCTCGGTTCGACTACAATGACTTACACTGACCAAGCTTCGTGGCAGAGCAGAATAGCGGCAAAACCCACACAAGGTGTGATAGGTTTTTTCCTAGGCGCCCTCATTTGGTTTGCGATTCCTTCAACGTTTGCCACCGCTTCTGGAATATCTTATCTAGTCAAAGCGTCTACGAATGGATCGCATTTCTTATCGGCTGATGAAATCAATGGGGGTAATTATATCCTCCCGTCTGCCAAAAGGCCTGCCTCTTTCAGTAAAAGTAGCGGAGTGTGGTTTGCGCTTAGGCATTCCAGGCAAGGTGCGGAGAACAATCAAGTGGATGGTTCACCCGAGAAAGTTCTTGTTACTTACGAAAAGTTCCAGAAACTTTCCAAAGGTCGGCGATGCACTCTGGGAACCCCGGTTTACTCCATGGGGTATAAGTGAAAAATTCTTGCGTATGGAATTGGGATAAAACAATAAATCATTCAAACTGCATTTGTTTAATTCCGTCAATCGTTTGCAGATGTGGCACGAATTCATATTGACTGGAACTGCTTTTTTCACCGAAGCAATTTGATAAAATTTTCTCTGGGTTACAGGTTTTGTGAGTCTTGTTATGTGTTGGGAGGTTTTGGGAGAAGCAGGGGGCTTTCTGATACTTGCTATGGGTGCCATGGCGCTCATGTCCACTGGGTCAGGGGAGGTCATAGGAATATCTTCAATTCTCATGTATGACATCTACCAGAAATACATCAGGCCCTTCAGGTAATGTGCCCTACACATAGATATGGGACTCCTTTTAGTTGGCGAACTAAATCATGAAGCAAAACCGCATTGAAATTTTGACATACGAAGATGAAAATCTTGCATGAAGTTGATCTGCGACCATTGACAGCGCAACACAACTCATGTTATACTTACCTAACATTGGTAACTATATTGGTGATCCCATCTTTAAGTACTACTAGTGTTTTTTTTTTGGAAACAGGAAAGGATGCACGACAGAATACTGTGTTTTATGTGGACGCCTAAGATGGCATTACAGTTGTGAAGAATCTGAGGATAGTAAGTCTAACGACGACATGAATGTGTGTACTTGTGTACCTGTGTATAACTGTGTGGCGTGTCGTGTGGATTGCGCAGCAGTGACCACGTCGTACGGGAAGCGATATCAATGTCAGACACACGGTAAATACCGCTGCTATCAGGACCAGCTGATCCGTGGCAAAAACTGGAGCATCCTCGGCGTGACACTGTTTATGGTACCCTTTGCGATGGTTTTGTTCAACATTGGAATAGACCTGACCTGGATTATAACAGCTGGTGTGGCTTTTACTGTTGGCTTCTCTCCCGGTGTCTATCTCTCAGTAAGTTGGGTGAAAACAACCGGAAGTGGCATTGTGGCTGGTGAGTTTCTGGAGCCTTCTTCCTCAGTCCATGGGATATTATATATTTCTTTACAATCGATTGTCTCATGCAAGATCTAATTCCCATAATCTTGTGTGTAGAATAGTCGTCAGATATTTAAATTAGGAGTTATGATTGGATTTTCGTCTCGCTTGATTTCATGGAAAGAAGATATCAGACCTAGTGATAGTGCTTGACTCTAGATATTTATTGTGGACTCTCAGCTTTTCAGATTAGTTAAAATGCTTACAGCACTCAAAGACAGTAGTATAAATAATTTTGGCTCTGAACCAGTTCATCCGCAAGTTTAACGACCAGTGTGATGGCACTGTTTCACAGTTTGAAATTCGAGTTTTGAGATGTTCTATGCGTACGCCGATTTAAATCCTCAGTCTTTATCTCAAGTAAATGCTGCCAATGTCCTTGTAAAAAAGCTGGTCATGCTCGCCATACCACCTCTTCATATGGGTGGAAGGGAAGTCGTACATTAGATTCTTCGAAGTTCCAGATACTCGCCAATGCGGTCGCTGTGAGATCAAGTCCAGCTCATGCTGGCTTCCTCTCTGGCCGTACGTGGGAAGGTCTTATAGCGACCTGCGGTTGGTCATGGGTTTCCCCCGGGTTCTGTCCGGTTTGCTCCCACCATAATGTTGGCCGCCATCGTTTAAGTGAAATATTGATTACTGAATTTATTAGACAAGGCTAGTAAAACTCATGGCATATGGTCCAAAACCAGCGCCTGTGTATCGTTTGATTTGCATCTAAACAATATCGTTATCTAAAAATAGACCGGAAACTTTTGTGCTTGCTCAACAAAGTAACATCCATAAGTAACACAAAGAGAAAGGAACAACATTCTCAGGCATATTCATCACCTAGGACAGTCCCGTCAAGAAACTTTAAAAAGAAAAAAGCAAACTGTAACTGCATTGTACATGAGATCTATGTTAGTTGATGGAAAGATTGAACTCTTGTAGTCGGATACACAGAAACGAATCTCAGATATGACTTTTAGACCATGTCCTCACAAATGCTGCATGTTTCCCTATTTTACTTTTCACTCTTTTCTTCCACAGGAGGCTTGTCTGGACTACTGGCCGCCGTGGCAGTATCCTTAGGACTAGCTTCTACCTACGACGGCGGACTATCCAACTTTTTTAAGAACACAGTTGAAATCTACCCATCAGTTGGTAGCTGTACAGTCGGTTTTGGAGTCAGTTTAATTGTATGTGTGCTTGTTTCGCTGTGTACCCACAAAATCGAGTCCGAGGCGGACGTCAATGCTGAGTGGAGGAAAACAACAAACATTGGAAATCCACTACGACCTTGGGAACTGGCTTTCGTGGAGGAATTCCCTCAAGTCCTCGATGGCTTTCTACCGACGCATGAAGACTTGACGAGAACATTCAAAGCGGCTACAAGACTGTCACTGGCAGGCGCTGGTATCGGCGGTGGTCTCATGGTGGTTGTCTTGCCAGGGATTCTCATCGGTCTTGAAGTCCTCACCGAATTTCAGTTCAGCACCTGGCTTTATTTTGACCATATATCTACACTTGTCGCATCGGTCTTTGTAATTTTCGCCCCTCCAATAGAAGAAGCCCTGAAAATTTGGAGGCAGTACAAACAATGTCCAGAAAAAGTGCAGTTAAACAGATGTGAGGTGTCGGACACTGATGCAGATCCCGAGGAAAACATGGATTCACTATTGTGAAGCTTTACATGAAATTTACATCAATAAATAAGACTGGAAATTCTACAGAACTGAGGATTGTTTTGGACATCAGATTCCTGTTCGAGGAGAATGAAGTATGAAGTCTTCAATGATATATCTAAACCTACTTTGAGCATTTCTGAAATTATATAGCCATACATAAAATCCTAGGTAATTTCGTCTCTCATTTGTTTAATTTCTGAGTGAAAGAAGGTGAAGATGTTCGATAAGACTCCACCTAGACACAATTACCAAAAGACATAGAGCGAGTCTCCTTTTGGAAGTGGAAATGTATGGATGACTTGCGCGTGCTAAACTTTGATCAACAAACATTCTAAGCGTGTGAGACCGGCCCGGATAGCACAGTTTGCGGAGCGTACGCTTCGAGAGCGGTAGATTCAGGTTCAATCCTGGATCGAGCCACACCTAAGACTTTAAAAGAGAAAGTTGTAGGCCCTAATTTTCTCGCTTGACGTTCAGCGTGAAGGGCCCGTATCAGTATAATGGCTTGGGCGGGGCAGCCTACTTGCCTTCGGTAAGTCGTCTCAGTAAAGCAGCACTAGATAAAAGAGCGGTGGAAATCCAGTCCTGCAACAAGGAGGTACATTACATACACCCTAAGGATTCCTTCGTCGTCATACGACATAAATCATCAAGAACTCTAAGCGCGTGAGCAGAATATTTTATTTTAATGATTGGTATTTTACGCCGTACTCAAGAATATTTCACTTTTACGACGGCGGCCGGCATTATGGTAGGTGGAAACCGGACAGAGCCCGAGGGAAACCCACGACCATCCGTAGGTTGCTGAGAGACCTTCTCACGTAGGGCCAGAGAGTTTAAATATACCCGGGATGTGTATCATGTTTCCATTTACTGATTACCTCATATGACTATTGCACAATGGATAGGATTTGTCCTTACACATGTCCAGAGCTGCTAAAATATTAACAAACGGTGTATTTTGTGTCGACTGCGAAGTAGCAAACTGGAACTAAATACGAGTATATTCATAATGACCGTCGGACAAGTCTCTAAACATGGAGGAATCAGCCATATGAATAACCGAGTCATATTGCAACATATTTAAAAAGTACAATGCACAGAGAAATGAGTACAAAATCACCAGAACATACAAAGATTTCAGGATATGGTGTACACTGACTGCATACAAATATCGTTCATACTAACGATCAAGGGGAGATAACAATATAAAATCCTACGAAAACGTACCGGGGGTGTACGAAATTATCACTATTCTCGTAAACGGTCAAAGGGAGACAATCTCTTAAAATCGTGAGAATGACAGCTTATCTCTCAGTAGTTCCCCTTCGATCATCCACGATAATTACAAGCGCGTTACATGTGCATATTCTCCAGGTGAATATTTTTGTCCACTGTTTGTTGCTTTGATTGTGTATAGTCCGAAGGACAGTAGGTGTCTATATATCCTCAAGGTCAACATTATTTGTCTAAAACCCGTTAATTATAGAGGGTATAGGATTGCTGAAAATATGACAACATACATAAATATAGTTCACTCATTATATTAATGTCTTTTTTTTCTAAGGATACATTGAATGTACATAACATATCAATTAGACCATACTCTAATTAAATATTTTCTAATTGCGTCGTATTAGCATGTAACACACTGGTATGGGCTGGAACATGCAGTACTGTTTAATATATTTCATCATGACGACCCGGACTATGGCACAAAAATGTCTTTGGTATCCCCTGGGGCACCCAACCCATATTATTACAAATTTCTGACAGTATCACTGTCAAATTAATCATTTAAAGTTTAGCGTTTATGTGAGTTACATTTCCCTTGTTTTTCTGTAGTATAATCCATTCTATTGCGATAAATCATATATAGGTAGGGCGCCCTGAGTTGGGCATATGAGGACAATAGTGAGATATGCACACTATTTTACAAGGCCCTCTCATCTTTGATTTTCTGTGGTGACAGAGCGACAACGTAACACTTTAAGTTAAAATGCCGCGTTGGCGCGTTGTCAGTGGATGTAACAAAAGTGGAAAACGACGCCATTTTAAAGTTGAACCTATGTGGTTTAATTTGATTGAGCAATAAGGCGAATAAACGGAATGTTATTTGTAAAATGGCACATTCCTTTCAGGTAAATAAAGGACGACGGAGCGACAGAGGGACACTTTTGCCGTGTGTAGTTGTCGTGCATTTCGAAGAGATTCCTAATCTGTAAGAACTTCGTCGCCCATTTTGAATTGTAGGCCTTAAACGTGCACAGGCGAGACTGATATTTTCTGAAAGTTTATCAATTAGGCCACTACAAACTAACAGCAAACACAGACTCAGGAATCAAATAAACAGATAAATCAATACAAAACATGTAATGACATGTGTGTAGATCATCCGTAAGTGGCATTTGTCTGGTGTCCTAGTAAGGTTTCCTTCAAGGGTGTCATGATGTCTACACTACGTTAGGTTGTTGTTTTTTTTTAAAAGTACATAAATAGATCACTTTATGATACAGGAACGCATCAAGCGGAAGTGAAGTCATATCCCAAACGCTCCGAAACCGTTCGCTGATATAAGCTGTAATCTTCATCATATTTTGAATAAAATTCACATGCGTCGTCAAATGACAAGAAGAAAAATATCGCGCTTCTGTGTAACGGTCAAGGGGAGACGACCACACAAAATGATGGGAATGAGGAGTTATCTTTCCCTTCGTTCATACACAAATACAAGAATTGCGCCTTAATACGTCCACTATCTAGGCCTATCTTTCGCAATCTTTTGCTCTGTAATAATTTCTGTACAGACGTATTCTTACGAGAACATACAGGTATATGTCAGCCGAAAGTGGGGCACAGCATTAACTCCTCAGAATACCTGTGCATGGCTGATATATGATTTCCTCAAACAAAACATCCAAAGGTTGTTCACCCTTGTATGTATTGGAACTGAAGCAGGCTTTGTTGCTTTGACGTTAATGTCGTGGTGACCAGTTTTATTAAAAACCAAAACAATCAACGATGAAATTCTCTGAAGTAAGTCTTTGTGAGGAACAGAAGTATAGAGAAATGCCAAGTGGAGAAGGTTTTATACGCATCGTATATTATTTGAAAGTTTTTTTTTCTTTTCGGTGAGATGTTTAGAGTTTTTAAGAATCCACATACAGCAGATGCCTGAAGGTTTTGCAGTTGGACGACAGTACTTTTTCCAAATGATTACTTGTCGTAGTGCCTTTGTTACAGAACTTAGTTTGGTGGTACAGCTTCAGGATACCGCAATAAGGCAAGATTTGAATGGAGATTTATGCATTCTTGGAATCCAGTAAAGCGGTGATATAGCGGTATGGCGGGAAGGTACGGACAAACTCTTCTCTTTGAGGAAGGCTTTATGTTTTTTTTCTTTAAAATCCTGTTGACGTCATTCGAGCACCTCGAAGGAAATAATAATTATTGAAAACCACGACGAGCAACATCACCAAATAATTTCACCAGTAAGTTTCAGGTAGTCCAGGGCATGAACCCATGATGCAATAGTCTATACCTTTGTCTTATCCATTACCATACTTCAGGTGTAAGAGCGAATTCATACATGTAGCAGGAATGTAGACCAAAATGACGATTGGATCAAACTCGGGTCTAGTCATATACCAAAGACATCAAAAAAAAAAAAAAAAAGGCATTTGTCGCTGACTTCCTTGACGTTCAGCGCTGAGGTTAGAGTAAGGAAACAGAGCCAGCTGGCCCCTTGAATACAACAAAGCAGACTGAGCATTTCTTGTCTAATATCTAGAAATATGTAATAATCTAGTGTAATACATGTTTCCAGCAACCTGCGGATGTTCGTGGGTTTCCCCTGGGCTCTGCCCGGTTTTCTCCCACCATAATGGTGGCCGAAGTCGTATAAGTGAAATATTACATAAGTGAGCATAGCGTTAAACACAAATCAAATCAAATCAAAAAAAAAAAAATAAATAAAATAAAAAATAAATAATATGTGTAATATATTGCAATTAACAACACTTTTTAAAACTGTTTCTGCTTAATCCATTGTATGGATGTCTAAGTTCCTACGAGTTAAATATTAAAATGAACAGTAGCAAGTAAATTTACCTGAGACCCGATTTTCACCAGTTGGCTGTAACCCTTTGCCAAGTTTCACGCTGTCGTCGCTGCTCTTGTTTCACTATTTACGCTGCATTCTTTTACATTATATTCTTTTCATTTTTAAATACATTTTCATTATTTTTTTTTAATCTGGAGAACATTTTGGGAGAACTAATGAGAGCATAGCTCTCATCACCCTAACAGAAATTCGTCCACAGAAGTTTTTAAGACATGGATCTGCCAGAAAGCAATAAGCGGTGACAACATCAGGATTACAAATCAGTTTTTATTTATTTTCATCTGATTGAAGTTCAAAGTCTTCTGGCCTACTGAAACATGTTTAACTTGAATATATAAAAGGCCGCAGACGAACAGTCTTTTTTCCATTGCAGCTAGGCGAGGTACAAGCAGAAAAATTCCATTTACATGTATATGAGGGTTTGAAATAAATATCTATACATCATAGAGTGTGGCCAAGTCATCCCCTTAAACTTGATGGAAAATATCAGATTTCCCAGGAACTTCAGTAGCATGTGGATGGTAATGGGTGAATAAGTCAACTACTTATGGATGACAATTTCTTAGTTTATTAAAGGTGACGTTTTGTTGTCGGTTCGAATATTTTGATTACAAACAATGGCAAGCAACAAAATTAATAAACTTAAGTACTCAGAGACTAAGAACGGAAAGCAGTGTGTTAATGGTTGACAATAAAGCGAAATGGATTGGTGATGAGCTATGAGCTATTTCAATGGAACAAAGTTACGCGGATTAAATCATTTTTTCACTATGGATTTCTATCCGGGCGCGAAAGTTCACCTGTTGACAGAATATAGCGAGGGAATACATGATACATTTTGAGTAATACAACATTAATGACGGAAATAATACAAACAGATGATCAGATGTTTTCACGTCTCAGACTGGTACCAATATATTCCAAATAGAGCAACTTCTGTCATATTTTCACCCGATAGTAATTTCGGTGTAAAGGAATAAAGCCCTGTAAGTATATCCCTCGAGGTTTTCCATAACCATTCCCCCGGGCGACTTCACATGCCCTTAGCCGGTGTTTTGTTGACGATTCAAGGAAAAGCGCCCTCGAGTATTTTTAAAAAATGCTTATTGCGCATATAAATTAGACGACGATGAGGTCACAAACGGGTTCTTTATTAGTTTCTTTATTATTTCTGAATTTATAAACTATATAATGTAAATAAATTTATAAAATAAATATATCAATTTAAATATTTATATAGTGGATACAATGGTATCTGTGGCAGTAGCATAAAAAGTCTTAACTTACGACACGTAGTCATTATTGCTTCGGAAAACACGCTAACTTATCTAATTTTGATTGATGAAGATTTTACGTATTTTAGTCTGGTTGTTGGCCGTTACTGATTACTTAATTTACTTAGTTTACTGATGTTTAATGCCGTACTTTACAACGGCGACCAGAATGATGGTCGGAGGAAAACTACCCTCATTCTGACGATAGAACTTCCCAGGGGCACCGAAGAGGAAGCCAGCACAAGCTGAACTCGCAGCGATCGATGTGAGCGGTACTCCAGTCATTATGCTGCGCCAGAAAATTGTATTCTAACATATCTCCAAAAACTTAAAGCAATGGTGAACAAAGTGTGCTCAAACTGACATTCTATACACAGTTGCCGTCCTCGCCATGTACACTGGGACGGTTCCATGTCGCTAATAAAATATGGGGGGGGGGGGGGGGGTGGCTGGATTGTGCTGTGAGAACGTTTGTTTTCTTCAAATTTAACGGGGCACATTTTCCAATGCCAAAGGGAAAATGAATATACATATAACTGGTCATACAGTTAAGTTTAAAGGTGAATTTTTTACCATTACCGACATCATGTGGCAATCACTTATCCCGCGTATGACATATAAAGAGGTGGCATCGAGCAACAAGCACCTAAATACTATATCTGGATAAGCGTAACATGGTCACCGATGCGTGCCCAACTTGTAACCCCTCCAAAAGCGGCGGATTGTTGGTATTACAAGCAAACGATGGGAGTGAACACCTTATGCTCAATGATAGCACATATCTCCCGTGATGCAGGACTCGGTGGTACACAAACCACTGCCTCCGTGCCACTGCAGCCACTGTTCTGAGCCACGCTGTTATTAGAATACAGGGGATAATATCCTTAACCGGCCACCCGAACGAGTCCAGTTTGAGTGGTGTACATACAGCCAGTGGCCGTCTGAAGAACAACGCCTCTCTTTGAGCAGTGTTTTACACTCTACAGTAATTGTTTCCTCTTGTCGGCGCATGTCTCTGTGGCTGTGTGAGCTCGCCTGGCTCCAGAGATCTCAGTGAAAGTTCAATTTTGGGTCTCAGTGATTTGTAAACGTGCTCTTGTAAATTGGCTATAGTTGTGACAGGCGTATACGTTACGAAAAAAAAAGAAAAGACACATAGGCTATCTTATTTTATATTAAATTTTCTTGTCAATTCTCGTTTCCAAACGTCACCCCAAGAAGGTGGTGACAACTCTAGTGGGTCTCTCTCTCTCTCTCTTCGGATGACAGAGTTCTGTTCCCTTCTTTCATCTGAGGGAATTTATTTTCCAGATAATAATGAAAATGTTAAAAGAAGAGTAAAAGTAAACAGAACTTTTATTATCTGTCAATCTTTTCTCACCCAATGCTCCATACCCCAACCATTGTTGAATGCGGCTTATTAATCTATGTCAAACACAACCGGTGATAAAAACCATCATATAGAAATTAACACATACATAACCGGTGCATCCACTCTTCTACCTTTCAATCCAAACAGCACAAACGTATTATTTTTCCCCACAATGGCGAGTGTAACCGACTGAAAATGGCGGTTAGCGAAGTTTGGATTGCTTTCGATGCATACAGCTGTTATCTTTATGACGGCACGGTTTATTACTCACAAATGACTAGGTGACATGGAGTCAGAATTAACATAGGTTTAAAGAAAATGACATTTTGGTAGCGTACAGCTTTGACATGTTAAGGACAGCACAGTCGAAAAGACTGAGTTCCAGTTTAGTTCTGAATTTCTGAAAGTTAAGTTGGAAAGAATGAAATAGATCTCAAATCTCTGCTGGAGACAACCGGCCTGATCTGGGAGGCACGCGCTCTAAACCCGAAGTGGTCAGCGCTCTAGAACCTGTGCTACTCCCAGAAAGCGTAATTCCAACTGTGCAAACCAATGTCTTGATGATATCCACTAGGCTAACGATTTCAACAGGTTATTAAATAGAATATGTGCTACTCCCAAATAGTATCAATTTAAAATATCAATAACAGTGTTACTTAAATCAAAGTTTTCAACATGTTATCATATCACAGCTATATTGTTGTATATAAATCTATAACGGTAGAAGCATTATTTACGTGCATTGAAGGAAAGTTTGATTTCTGCTGAATACATTGTTTTGTGTAAATCCCCCATGATGCATTGGTTTAGTGTGCAAAACAGCAGACAGGTAAGGTGTACTATTTATATTTATTTATATGATTAAAATTTTACGTCGTAGAATATTTCACTTATGCGACGGAGGCCAGCATTATGGTGAAAGGAAACCCACTACCATCCACAGGTTGCTGGAGACTTTCTTACGTACAGTACAGTGTACTAAGTCTTGCACGTGTACACAAGTACTCGTACAAAACTCTCTCGTTAGATTCCACTTAGCATGGTTCACTCATTGCTCGTATTCTCTGTATGTGATATATGAGTGTTTGTTGATATGGTGTTACTACTTACACTTGACTGCCTTAACCCGAGCCTATGTAAACACCTCTATCAATGAGATCCGACAATGGGGAAAGTATAGATGCTTTGAAAAAATGTTCTCCGGCGGGATAGCTGAGTAACACGGGTTGAGTTATCCGCGGCAGCCGGCTCACCAAGTATTTTCGGAAAGTTTTGACAAATGGTATTTTCGGTACAAGATGCTGCCAATATGGACGTTGGCTTTTATGAAAGTGCTTATGTATAAAATGAGTGCACCGTATACGGCTTTCATTGTAACTTGGAGAAAGTGGGTTAATGGCGTGTTTCAAGTCCTCTGAACTCCTTGAATGCACTCTTGTTATTGTTTGCTAAGTATGACCACAACGCAGGGTTTCGTGTAATTCTAGACGTGTGAATTCTAATAAACTGGTATTTACATGACGGCATTTTTTAGATACGGTGCTAGAGATTTTTCAATGCCCTGTTATCATTTACATGAACTGTTAGAATAAAACCCTATATGGGGGAAACTGACAAGATGCTGGATTTCACCGGTGACCACAGTGTTATATCGTCGCTGTTCTCGTTTTGTGGTCCATGCTGCAGGTTTTGTATTTCACTCTCTGTGTTGTAGTCGTTTGTATTCTCAATAACACACAAAATTCACACGGGACGATTGCCTCCTGTTTCAAAGATAAAGTATGTTTTATTAGACGATGAATTTACACCGAGGCAGTTACTACTTGCGATCCGATTCTCTTTGCTCTTGTCCCGTCTCGCTCAAGTTTTTCGAATTCGAAAAATTGAACAAATGCTCATTGCACAGCGACGGTGGTTAGAGAAGTACTTCCATCAAATATCATATACGGGCGTGAGTAACACTACATCTGGCAGTTTGTGCAGTCTGACGTAGTCAGTGTGGGGAAGTTCGTCAATGGATTGACTAATGTCGGTGCTTTATGCCAAGCACTACAGTTTCATAGCATAGCATAAAACTGACTTCAATCTTGTAAGTGAAAATAATTCCTGAGTATGACGAACATTCAAATATATAAATATATATAGTCAAATAAATCATCGGGCTCCTCCGCGTTTAGTGGGATTGTAACTAAAATAGAAAAGCCAAACAAAGGTTTTCATCGCAGATTTTACCACACCCTTGAATGGATTATCCCGTAGAGTGAAGAAAGTATTGACCTACAAATAGCGGTGTGTTCCCGCAAGAAGTAAATATAGGCAGATATATTAACTATGTCCGGAATTCAATGTAGGCTGCTCTGTGGAATCGACTCGACCTGGCAACTTGTCTGATCCTAGTCTGATTTTGAAGTGCTGCTTTGTGGAATCGACTCGCCCTTTCAACTTGTCTTATCCTAGTCTGACTTTGAGGTGATGCTCTATCTTCATGAAAAGTTAGATGTTAGGGTTGTGTTAGTATATGTACTAGCTGGATCTGCACCCTCTATCTCGTATTCTGCCCGCCACCTTGTATATACAGTTGCTTAGTTGTCCAGTACACAGTGCAATAGATACCTAATCCCGAAGGGCAGTGATAAGAGAGTTACAGGAGTGGATGGCCAAACAAAAATCACATCTCAGTGGGTTGCTCGTAAATCACACTACATGGCGTACATAGCAGGTAAGTTTGTCCTCGTAAATCCCCTTTTCTTTGCACTACATAACCAGTACAGAAGTTTCCGACAATATTGCGTACTCAAGAATATTTCACTTATACGACGGCGACCAGTGGGTGGGAAGAAACCGGGCAGAGCCCGGGGGAAACTAACGACCTTCCGCAGCTTGATAGAAGACCTTCCCACGTACGGCCGGAGAGGAAACCATCATGAGCTCTGCGCTAGCGCGCTAACCAACTGAGCCACGGAGGCCCCTATTAACAATGTGACCTAGTTTATACCATGTATTGGGTTGTGGTGTGGACTTTATTTAGGGTTTGTGAAAGTGTTATCATTATTTTACATTCGGTACACCGACGGCGAATGAATGAATAATTATATGCTTCCACGCCACATCGGCAATATTTCAGCCATATCGTGGCGATACACCGAGCGTGAATTCCGTTAACTGGTCAGCTGAAGGGAAAGCGACAAATGATTAATTGAAGGATACATGAAAGGCTTTGGTTTTATTTCTTAATGTGCAAATTATGTGTAATAACATATAACAGTACAAACAAATTTTTCAGCTTTCACTTAAAGAGGTAAAAATCGCTTCAAAGTACAGTTTTCTTATTTCCCCAGCGGCCGAATGGGGACGGGGATGTGGGGAGCAGGCCGAATGGGAGAGGGTGTAGGGGCGCGAAGGGGTGCTAAGCTGGCCCGAAGAACCCATGCAGTATCTGTGTACATGTCATCTTCCTACACTGTAGGGGTGTTCACCGAGTTCCGAGCAAGATCAACGATGACGTAATTTCTGAAAAATCCGACCGTTGACGGAAAATATGCACAATATAGAGGAGCAATTAACCAGTATAAAAATGCCCCCAAAATGAATTTTTTTAACAAAACTTCCGGGCATAATTTTCTTCATTTGGCATAGAGACATAGTCTTATTATGTATTATTTAGTTCCCTTTCTGGTATCCTTTAAACGGTGAGGTTATTAACAAAAACATATAGGCGTTTCTGAAATTTCAATGCATTTGTTTTCTTTTAATTCACCTGAAAAAAAAAACACAATCATCTTTTACTTACGTGTGGATTTGATTTACATTAGTTGATCTGTTTTAAGTTAATGATTAATCGATGTTTTGTCTTCTAAAACTTTAACGGTGGCACTCTCTGTTAGATAGAGTGGCTGGATCCTGAACTGTCTGCCTTTTAAGCGCATTCATTCAAGTTTCACGGCTAACCTTCCTACCGCCCTATTACAGTTTCGACATGTTTGGTAATGTAAAACATGTCGGTGTGCTATGGAGTCACTACGAATCCGTGGCATGTTTGTTTAATTGGTCGTCCAAAGAATGCTGTTTGCCCAATAGATTGACACTTAATGCACGTGACGACGGCGGTGCCCGGATGCTTTCTCTCACTAGAACACTTCTTAGGGATTTATGGGAGCACAACGACATTGACCTTTAACACGCAAAGCACATTCTGAATTCATTTACGGTACTGCAAAGCAAACACTAAAATCGACTTTGTGTTGAGTTCTCTGTGACTCGTACCTCTTACATCCCGAGAATGTTTTATGTTAACAAACATAGATATGGTAACACGATTAATCTTATTTCAGGCTGTCAAAATGATTCATTTGTGAGCTAGCAGTGAATCTGTGGTGCTTTTCTGTAGCGGAATATATTATTATAATATATATTTTGTTCCACTGGTACATTTATTGCCCCGTTAGAATTTTAGCGTGCTAAAACAGCACAATGAATCAGGAGGCTCTCAGCAATGTGATCGCTGTGAGCTCTAGTCCAAGTCAGACTGGCTTCCCCTCGAATCGTACGTAGGAAGTATCATAGCAAAACTGCGGATGGTTCAGTCATAAGAATTATAAGACAATAAGCAGCTGTATGTATGCGGAAGGCAGATAGTACACTCTAGGTGTGGCATCGCTTTGGTTGCTGGCAAAAATTAAAAATATCTTCGATAGAAAAAGCAAATGTAAGAAAAAAGTAGTCAGCACGAGAAGCGACCCAGCGTCCATTTCCACAAGGTGTTGTAAACTAATCGATTTTAGTTTGAATGTTTCCTTTTACATCACATAGATTTGTGTCATTTTAAGGCAGGCAACGTCATATTATGAAAATGGGTTTCAAAAAGTGTTTTTCTAAAGTTATGTGAACGCAGATCTTAGTCATAGGGTATAGCGTGGTAGTTATAGGGTATGGCGTGGTAGTTACAGGGTATAGTGTGGTAGTTACAGGGTATAACGTGGTAGTTATAGGGTATGGCGTGGTAGTTACAGGGTATAGCGTGGTAGTTACAGGGTATAGCGTGGTAGTTATAGGGTGTGGCGTGGTAGTTATAGGTATGGAGTGGTAGTTATAGGGTATAGCGTGGTAGTTATAGGATATAGCGTGGTAGTTATAGTGTATGGCGTGGTGGTTGTAGGGTATAGCGTGGTAGTTATAGGGTAGACCGTGGTAGTTACAGGGTAGACGAGGTAGTTATAGGGTATTGCGTGGTAGTTATAGGGTATGGCGTGGTGGTTATAGTGTATAGCGTGGTAGTTATAGGGTATAGCGTAGATATCTCCCCGTGGTAATGTGCTCATGCCCTAAAGCATACGGTATTACAACAATGACCCTGATTAAGAGCAACAGGTATATTCGCTTAAGATGCTATCAGAAATGTGCCAAGCCCTTCAGATGGTGTTGGGAGAAATCCAGGGCATCCGTGTTATTTCTCGACACCTGTCGGGAGAGAACAGCGCGATTTAACCTTAGTCTATTTCACGCCTGCTTCTCACCATTTCCCGCCGACAGACGGGCATACACAACAGATGAACAGACAGTTTATACTGGACCATCCTTACTGGCGCCCACATCTGATGGCGTGTGGAGCTACAGGAAAAATATATCACACGCCATATTGACTTTGTATCTCAACTATTCAGCCGCCTTTGGAACGAAGTATGCGTTTTGGAAGCTTCAAACATAGCCTACCTACGTACTGTTGTATCACTATGGTAATCAGAAAGGGTTGGTTAATCCGTATCTGTTTTCCGCCCCATCTTCGTACCTAAGAAATGTCCGCATGTCAGCAGTTGGCAGGATAGGCTAGCATATTTGTGTCGATTACCACTATCAGTGGTAGGCAGAATGGGCTGGTTTATTCGTTTCTATTTTCCGCCGCATTTTCGTAGCTGAGAATTGTCCACACCTCAGTAGTAGGCATAATAGGCTGATTTATTCGTATCGATTTTCTATCCCATCTGCACACCTACGCATTGTCCATATATCCGTAGTAGGCAGAGTGGGCGGGTTTTTTCGTATCTATTCCCCCCCCCTCCACCCCTCCACCCCATCTTCGTAGCTAACAATTCGTAGCTAAGAAGAACTACTTATCAGTAGTAGACATAATAGGCTGGTTTATCTGTATTGGTTTTCCGTCCCATCTGCACACCTAAGAATTGTCAACATATCCGTAGTAGGCAGAATAGGCTGATTTTCCGTATCAGTTATCCGTCCCATCTGCTTGCACATGGAGTTCATGGAAAAGGCACTGTGATCAGTAATGGCATCTATCTACATGTGGCATTGTGTAATGACGTCACTTTTTAGAGAGGATGTTATAACAACCAGTGATAAGTGAAATATGACTGAGTACGGCGTAAAGCATTCAATAAATAAATACATAAATAAGTAAATAAATATTACAACTAGTGTATAGATAGCTTTAAGGGTACATTTACAGTGACCATTAGTTGCAACGGCGAGTGTGACAACAGCATCCTATGATAGGCTGCGGTTGCAACGGCGAGTGTGACAACAGCATCCTATGATAGGCTGCGGTTGCAACGGCGAGTGTGGCAACAGCATCCTATAGGCTGCGATAGGCATTTTCTCTTCAAGCACGTGTTATTGTGTATGTCTGGTATGGTGGTATGGTGGACTTTACCGCTCAACACCTCCGTCGCCGTTATAAGGCAAAATCTACCCCCAGCTGCTTCGTCTACATGTATATTCAACGCCCAAGAGTCATACAGTGAACGCGTTTCGTAAACTAGGCCTTTAGCAAACACACTTTAACTAAGTAGCATCTGAACAGGACTCTAACCAAACATCAGCGTGAAGACTAACACAGCGTCAAGGTGTAAAGTTTAACATTCCGCGCAGCTGAGAAGCTCGCCATAGAATCAGGTATTGCCTAGACTATGTAATGTTTGCAAACCACCCCTCTAATGGACAGAAAATCAAAGGGTTTACAGGTCTTGATTTACTTCGGCCATTTCTAGACCTTTGTCCCACCCGTCTCCTATGCGTTGGCGGGGTATAAGACGCCAGTAAACATCAGAGTCAAGATTAGTTTGAGATGCTGAGAAGATAAATCACGTCTAAGAGATCACTCCTATCACTGGCTAATTGATGTCAGTACATTCAGAGGTAAACAAACAGGCTGTACTAGAAAGGTAGAACGCTATTCAGGATGTGACGTTACGTAGTATACTATAATAATTGAATCCCTGACCCATAAAACGATTTCGGCTAAAAACACAACTTGACCAGTCACTATTGACTGACACTTAAAGTTCTTTGTGAAGATCTAGGTTTCGATTATGCGCTCTCTCTACACAAAGATCGTATTGGATTACGAAATAAATTCCTCCATGCTTTAACGTTCATGCACCATGTCTGTAGGTAGAACCAAGCCTGGCTTCCGAGCAGAATGTCTCTATGTGTAGCTTATGGCATAAAAGTTTGACGAATTTGCTTGTTAACTTATTTGAACTCTAGGCTTCAAATACAATTTTTTATTCATTTTTTTTTCAGTTTTGACTTATGTCAAAGCGGGCTGTGTGAAATTGATTCCTGATTTATTTTCACCTCATATTCTACAGAGCAATAGTTAGAATGTCTTTATGAGATTTCAATATAGTGTAGCATGAAAGTCTTTCAGGTTTCAGCCAGATTCAGTAACACTGGTAAACTGTAGCTAGGTAGAGTGTACTGAGATTCTCTTAAAAAGGATGGTCTTGTTGCTGTTTTTAATATCATGCAACATGAATTAACTTGTGTTCAGCAGAAGTGACATTTGGTGATCAATGCCTTAAACGTAAGTCTCTGGGACCAACCTAGCGCAAAACACATTAAAACATGTCATTCGGCAGTTAAAATTAGAAGTAACTTAACGGTATAATGTTTCTAGATATTTCAGGTAAATGCTTTTAAACAGTGCAAAAATATTCCAACTCATGCACTTCACCGCAGACACATCAGCTTGAATTGTGTCACCTTTTAAAGTGTCATTTCTTACACCCATCAAGTCCTAGTCTCGCGGTGGGTGATGCAGGCGTGAACAGAACATACATTAATTCTGCCGAGTGCACGAAAATGGACTGACACAAATGAAAGCGACAGTTTGTAACGTGGTCGCGTTAGCACATTAGCAGAAAAGAGGAGTGACAATAACACGCCAGTGGGATTGGTTATCCCTTATTTCGGGTTACCTAACCACTCTAATTTTCCAGGTTTATCCTCACGCAACGGTAAGCACTTGTATATATACTTAGAGTCTGTGGTATCTATCGATTTGCAGATTATTGTATCTGTAGAACTAATCTAGATCCCATCGTGACTGTGGGTTTACGTTGTCAGATACATGTTTTTACACATCTGGACTCCCCTGCATAAGGCTTGATTTGATTTGATTTTATTTCATTTGATCGTTTTTTAACGCCAGACTCAAGAATAATTCCCTCAGTGGTCTTCAACGAACGTTAGATCCTGCAAGCGATTCTACGAGCGTTCTACGCCTTGTCACCAATGTCATACGAGAAGTAAGACAGAGGGATTCTATAAATTTTCTGCCCAAAGCCCGATTTGTTCTCGTCCCTCGTATACCCTGACGATTGAAAGACCATAGAGTTAGATTTTAAAGTAACTATGTGTAAAGATTTCGATCCTCAGAATTAACTATATGGGGTTAAATTCTCAGATATACATGTATGTTACTGTAGATTTGGATCCGCTTGTCATTATATCTATATGTATAATTCGATTCTCAGGTAACTATAGTTTTAAATCTTCAGGTAAAACAATGGTTTTAGATTCTCAGATGTTACCATTGATTTCGATCCTCGTTCCGCTATAGGGTTAAATCCTCAAGTACAACTACATGAGTATAATAGACTTACATCCTCACCCAGGCAACAATACATTTAGGTGTTATAGAAAACTGTAGCCTAGTTTATTGTTCTCAAGAAACCGTATTGTCTGTGGTAAGAGAAGTGGAATAATCGGTAATGTTAAACCAGAACTTTATCGTGTGGGAACAACTTCATGGTTTCTGGTTTAGATCTAGCATTCGCATCACATCTGACATTACTGCGACGAGATGCAGCAGTGTTTAACGCACAATGTACGAGTGTTCTTCCTTTAACCTCCTCGCTTCATGACGCCTTCTTCGAGTTCGTCGTGCTCACTGACCGCATTATAATTGAAAAAAAAGCATTATGATACCTTCGACACCGTTTAACGCTCCGAATGTGTGTTTTAGATTCTTATGGCTACAAATCCTACACTCAGTGGTCTTAAAATGTGCTTAGCATTTGTAAGATTCCTCATCTGAAAAAGATGCGTGCCTTCTATTCCTGGTATCCTGAATTAAACACGTGGGGATATTTCACCTTTGTGTAACTTTTACGTGTAGATATGTTACCCCTTTGAAAGAGGCAACCAAGGAGGCCTTTTCACTTATCTACACTTGATTTATGTTCTTTGCCTTGTTCTTTGAATATACGTGAAAATGTGTGTAGAATATTAACATTATGAATGATATCGTTTCATTGTATGTCATTTTATGATATACAGTGGCATACCTATATATGGTCTGTGCCTTTGTGGCAGGCTTATATATGGTCTGTGCCTTCGTGGTATGCTTATACATGGTCTGTGCCCATGTGGCATGTTTATATATGGTCTGTGCTCATGTGGCATGTTTATATATGGTCTGTGCCCATATGACATGCCTATATATGGTCTGTGCCCATATGACATGCTTATATATGGTCTGTGTCCATATGACATGCTTATATATGGTCTGTGCCCATGTGGCATGCCTGTGCCCATATGCCATGCTTATATATGGTCTGTGCCCATATGACATGTTTATATATATGGTCTGTGTCCATATGACATGCTTATATATGGTCTGTGCCCATGTGGCACGCTTATATATGGTCTGTGCTCATGTGACATGCTTACATAGTCTGTGCCTTTGTGGCATACCTATATATGGTTCGTGCCTTTGTGGCATGCTTATATATGGTATGAGCACGTGTAACGTGCTTACGTATGGTCTGTGTCCATGAACCATGCTTACACTTGGTCTGTGCCCATGAGGCATGCTTGTATATGATCTGTGCCCATGAGGCAAAAGATTACAAATCGGTGGCTGTTATATATGCCGTATAAAACTATTCAAATATTATTATCAAATAAACAAATAAAACCGTGTTAAACCGAAAAAGGCAAATAATTTTCTTGAAAAAAATATTTTAATGTTTGTTCATAGCAGCATAAAATGTAGCGCCATTCTGAATTTACCCAGGTTGTGTAAAATGACATACATGCCCCACAAGTCTTGCGCATGATATCATGTTAAACGGGGTAACAAATAGAAAGGTAATCACGCATTTACTCCTACTTATTAGTGCGTGGAAAAGGCCTCTCTATATATAACAAAAGACCAAGCAGTCGGCTTTTTTCCGCCCGACGACGTGCTTGATATATGTTTTGTACATCACTGAAGTTTGAATACGCAGCCCCCGTGTTCTTCTGTCCTACCCTTTATGTAGAGAATCCCGATATCTCTCAGAAACCTCTTTACATCACATTGTATTACTACCTTGCATCCGTTTTATTAGATATTCTGAAGACTTCCTGTGACTACAATGTAACAGCCTGATCCCACTTTACATGGTACAGAAACCATACAAAACTGTGGTGTGTACAAAGTCTGGCTCGGGTGCCACAGGTCAGTGTCGGAGACCGTTATCTTGCTATTGACGTCTCAGTCCCGTTATCATGACCAAATCACAACCTAGTTTATAACGTCTTTGGTTGCTTCTAAATCAGAGTTTATTGTACTAGGAGTGGTCAGCCATCTCGGACTGGCTGTATGTTGTACCGGAAGTTTATAGTCGGGATCAAATGTTAATAACAGTCATATTAATACAAACTGAATGAGTCTTAAGTCTAGACTGAAGTCAATAATGAATGTTGAATCCCAACACACTTCTGAAGAACTGGCCTCAGAATTTATTAATTCAGTTCGGGGACATTGATACGAATGCACTTATAAGGAATACATATGCTTTCAAAGATTTCATAACTGTAACTGGGTGTTCACAATTCCTTGCAAATCGGCATAATTATAATACATACAATTAATGTTTATCAAATATAATTGTATCAACAGCCTATGTTACCGTCATCCAAATACTAATTTCGAATATTATGGCAGATTAGTGCATTCAAAACTATAAAGTTTATGATAAATGTTTTGTTCCTAGTAGTATATACAGCTTAGTTTTACGACTTAATTGATCCATTTTGAAAATGATAGCTCTGTGTTTCGGCTAAGTGTATATCCTTCAGTGACATTTTTCAGATCAAGTTCGGGGTCATGTTTCTTATACACCGGAAATCCCTAGTCACGATTGAAGGTTGGAGGTGAGCCTTTGTTACTGACCCAGAAATCCCAGTCATAAATCAGGGGAGGTTATCGAAGTAAAGGCGACCTGTGTTCTGTTTGGGAGTGCTGTAATGCTGATATGGTTAAATTGCTCACTGAAGTAACATTTACATACCGGGCCATTGATAGATCCATGATAATGTTTGCACTCAGTAAGGACTGTCCAGTTAGGCTGATCGATTTACCATTGTACTGCAATTCTATGCCTTGAATGACATTGCAGTTTACCTAAGACAAAACCGTATTGTTCTGTGGTGCTCCGTGTACAGTTATAAAGCTATACATCACAGAGGCCATACGCGTTATATACAGCAACAATTTTTACGAAAAACCATTAGACCGAAAAGATTTAAAACAGCATGACCGTTCCTCGTTTCAAATGGCCTACGTAAGCTCCTTGGTGTTTTGGAATAATCAGTACGTGTCATTTTCTTTACTATCGCATTGATCGTTTGTGACGTGGTCATTGCCTAATGTGCAATGTTTTTGGCTATTCACCGACACTCTTTGCATGGGTCCACATTAAGCACAAAACCCGGCAATTGTGAAGTCGATCAGTGAACCGTTCGTAGAAAGACGAAGGAGAGACATACACACAGAGAGTCTTTCATTTATAGATACTTGTAGATAAATTAAGAGAACAAAAACAAATGTCCTTTCCAAAGCTTCGATCTGGTAGAGATACTTAGACAATGATAAAGCTATACATGATTTATCTTTGTCTTAAGTCGTTCGTCTGCCTGTCGTCTTCTGTCAAAAAACTTAACTTATGTAGACCTTAATTCCAATGTTTGCTTCATTTCAGCGATTATTATCGTAGTATTTGATTGGTAGATAACAGTTAAAGTCCTTGGCGTATGGTTTCCTGAGGGCTGAGATTTGTCATCCTCGATTACAGCTGAAAAGGTCAACTTTCTGGACAAGATTTTCCGAACGGAGTAGCGACCGATCAAAACATCGAGCAAGGCGTAAGGCTGCTCACTCGGGCCAGTTATATCCCCTCAGGCTGACATTGGAAAGGAAGCTAAATCGGGTCTGTTAAAGTTTGGTAGGATCGTGAGCTGCCCACTGTCGACTTGCAGACTTAGATGACACTGGTGTACATCAGCTCAGGTGCTACATAAATCTTCTTACCTCTTCCTTGAAATAGGCTGAAATAAGTGCTGGGATGAGATCTTGATAGCCCCTGTATTGTGATCAGAGTGCCATTTTCGTCAACATCAAGGTACACTATAATATTTACATAGAAAGTGAAATTTGCCAAAGACATCTGATAGGCCTTCGCTGGCAAAATCATCTTGAACGTTCTTCATCGCAGGTCATCGGCCCCCGACAATTGACGATGACGGTTCAAACCCAGCTTTCGCTGATTCGACACCGGCTCTATTTGGAGAGGTCTGTCAGGTACTTGGGGCGGTCGTTTGCTAAGGGCACGCCGGTGTCCTGAAATAATGAATCTGACTGTCGTCTTGTAAGGGAACAAATTTCGGAGCATAGCCTTAATCTTGTCCGAATTTAATATAGGCATAATAGACATTCAAAACTTTAAAAAGCGCTCTCATTATTTGTATAATTCAGGATCCTGATCCCCACCGCACCCCCCCCCCCCCGACCTAAAAACTATTAATAAATACATGAAAAATAAAGCAGTTTCGTTTAACAGTTTACTTGATATTATGGTATGTGTTCACACTCCAAGATAGCCCTAAGTTTGGGTACATTGTCACCTCAATTCGCATCTGTAAGCAAATTCTAACCGCATTCCCGGCGTAAAGAAGACGTCCGAGGCTCTGCTCAGCTTGTTTTCATCACATATAAACCTCTTTTGTGCTATACATCGGATCGCATATCGCGGCTGTGCCCCTCACAAAAGCCACGTTCAGCGTCACGTGGTCTCTTTTCTATCCAATAAAACACAGCTAGTCAATGTACTGTTTGGAGTGGGTTTTGAACAGAGCAAACTTTACGACCAAAGGAATTATGTAGTAGAGTATGTCACTGACATGTGTGCAACTAAGTGTACCTGGGCAGATTTTCTTTTCTCACGTCTCCGGTTTTACACGACTAACCCGGTTGCATTTGTACAGAACTTACGTCGCTACCTGCGAGAATCGCGGCACATAGAGCGGATCTGTTCACAGCTGTTCAGATCACATTACGCATGGTTGAATGCTATGTGGTTTGGGAAGGTCTATAACCCCCGTATCATCAGATCTGTTACTCGATTCCTTGAGGCGTTGTCACACTCAGTACCTATACCCGTATCACTGAGAATAGGCCTGACAAGGTGAACAGTATTAAGGTAAAAGTAAGTACTTTTTATTGTGTTTAATATGTATGATATGAGAAATTTTTGTAAGTAGTCCACTGATGCGTGTGATGTTTTACGATGTAAAGATTAAGGTTATAGTCCGAATTTCCCGATTCATGGCCGTGTTAGACATGTTTATGGTGAATGATTCCTACCTGCCATAGGAGAGGGGCCTGAATGAGAGCTTTCCTTGTTATACCTCGCTTTTACATAGCCGTATATACTTTTTGCCATTACGTGTACAAGAAAATATCACGCATTATATTGTTGTACTGTTAAATTGTATTATATTTTCACAGCGCTGCTATGACATTCGGATTGTTTTGGAATTTAGCGTTGAAGTAATTACAAACCATTGCTACAGCTATAGCAGTGTACTGATATAGAACTATATACTTGCATGAGCCTGTACGTTGTCGTGAACGTCCCAGACACGTTGGTTATATTTACCTGTCATCAACTTACCTGTTGTGCTTACAGATTAGAGTGACAAGTACTTTACCCAGGCTCATACACTTTGGCAGATGAATGAAAAGGTTGACGCATGTCAGTCGTAAGTTAACAAATTGTTTTCGGGTTTGTACACGACACAGGCATCTACTCAATGTGGCCGAGACATGACAATCTAGAGGTACGGGTTTATTGTTGTCTCGCTGTCGTGCGCGGTGTGTTCATCAGGGCTTAAGTTCAACATGATCTAGACATCGACAGAAAGTGAGACACGACAGACGTGCGCAAGGTATGGGTTTATTGTTGCAACGTTTACGTTTGTCTCGCTGCCGCGTGTGTTGTTTTCATCGGGGCTTAAATTTGTACACGATCTAGATATCACAGAATGTGAGACACGACAGAAAGTGAGCCACGACAGAAAGTGAGACACAACAGAAAGTGAGGCACGACCAACGCACGCCAGGTATAGCGTTTTGGTTGTCTCACTGTCGTTTGTGCTGTATTCATCATGTCTTGTGTACGGTTTAGTTTGTACTCGAAGTAACATCGATAGCATGATCTAGACATCAACAACACGATCTAGACTTAACATGATCGACTGACACGATGAATGAGCCTGTTGTTTCCTCGTTGGTACATCATCCTCTTATGCACTGTCGTGTGTTTTATCGTGATTATGTCGTTTGCTGGCATGCTTTTGGTTTGTGTGTGATCTACATATGAATACGTTGTGAGACACGATAGACGAATACTAGACTTTTTGTTGTAATAGTTGATTGTCACCCTCTTGTGTGTGGTGTGTTGCGCATGCCTTGTGTACGGTTAACTGAGTCTGTTCACGATTCGGACAACATAGGGTGAAACACGACAGACTTACGTAAGGAACGGGTTTTTGTTGTGATGTTCCCCCGGTTTCATGAAGCACACTTATAGCCCAATAAAATTAGCTACCCTGACAACCTATTGTCGAGATAGGAAATACACCTAGATAAAGGCTACTTAGCACTAAGTAGGCTTCATGAAACCGTTGTCTGGAGACGTTTCTAAGGAATACATGCGAAAAGAACTGTAGAAAAGAATGTCACAGGTAACTGAAGTCCACGCTCTTACTATAACGAGACGTCGTACGAAGTCTTGAACAAGGATATATGAAGCTGAGAAAGACCTATAGATTAAAACCTTTCATGCTGGACGGAAAGAAATTTGGGAAAGCAAAAAAAATGCTCTACTTTTTCGACTGATTGTTTTGATTACACAATGATCACAGTGCTTTGCATGCTTAATGGATTACGTATAGGTGGATCAAAAAGAGCCTTATTCCAGAATCAGTAAGACTGTTGTTTTATCTGTACAAATATGACACTGCCTCGGTTTCCATTAAGCCATTTATTTATTTGATTGGTGTTTTACGCCATAATCAAGAATATTCACTTATACGACGGCGGCCAGCATTATGGTGGATGGGCAGTGCCCGCAGGAAACCCACGACCATCCGCAGGTTGCGGGCAGACCTTCCCACGTACGGCCGGAGAGGAAGTCAGCATGAGCTGGACTTGAACTCACAGCGACCGCATTGGCGAGAGGCTTCTGGATCATTACGCTGCGCAAGCGCGCTAACCAAATGAGCCACGGAGGCCCCTCATTAAACCCTTGAGCATGGTGAAATAGTTCTGAATCGTTTATTTCAGCTTAAATCGTGAAATATGCATATTCAGCATTATCCTTTTAATATGTATAAGCGAATTGTACTTTACATTTCAAAACGTCAGTGCCCTATATATGCAGACGTTTGTGTATATTTTTATATAATAATAGCTCAAGCCTATATATTGTTTACATTCGTGTCATACAGCTATACCTACGACACACGTGCAGAGGGTAGTTGATCGCATTTTCCACTGACAGGCAATGACGCTAATTCTAACGATGTGACAGCAATAAACAACTCTAACGGACACTTCTTCGTGGATGTTGATAATACTACCGTTATTATTTGGTCTCAATAGTTCTGGCCTCGCCATTGGTCTCTGAGTGTAAGCACTGTGAACGCTTCTACGGACGTATTCTCATTTATGCCACGACCTATTCGCGATCTGAATAAGTTGACAGAGGACAAAATGAAAAAGTTCGTAAATCTGGCTTAATTTCCTGGTCTTTCTCCTAGTCCCAGAACAGGAGTAATTGAATCAATACAATCCAATCAATAGTGACTGCTCTCATTAGGCCCATACCTGGCCAGCACACAACGGCATACACGAATGTCAGTATCACGTCAACAAAGAGTGCTGTGGAAATACGCGCCGATCATCCAGGTATTTCTGTTTCTTTTATGCTTAAACGATAACATTTTGTTGTGTGCCTTTTGAATATATACCCTGTAACGTCCAAGTTTTACTTGTGTCACATTTTGGATCTCCTTTCTCCCCAGAACCTCGTCAGTTTTCATATCTTTATGTGACATTTGACGCAGTTCTTTAAACATCTTGTGGAGCATTCCAGCTAAAGGATTAAATTTCAAAAATCCATAGTAATAATTGCCTCCACACTACTTCTGGATGGACGGTGTTTTCATTCTAATGATATGCGTGTTCTTAATTATCAAATGGTATTCGTTACTTTCCACAAGTATCCCGAGGCAAATATATGGATAAATATATGCAAGAAAATCAGCATGACGCACACATATCCACCTGACGTCACAAAAAGCCAGGGACATTGTTCCGTAGCAGTAACAAATCTACATGCGCAGAGTCCTTCATTGTTTCCAATGTGACATAGTCGACACAATTTCCTTATTTAAAATCACCATAATGTGTTGTATAGATGCTTTTTAAAATGACTTTACATAGAACCAATCTTTCACGCTTTAGAAGGGAAGGGGGGGGGGGGGGGCATGCCTAAAACTGACGCCTAGCCTATACCCAGTCATCACACAGGGCTATTTCTACTGATTTCAGCTTATAGAAATAATGAACTTATTTGAAGAATTTGTTCGGTCAAAGCTCATGCGTAGTTAAAAATCATTTTGATAAAGAAGCAGGAACTATATGTACATTACATCCCAGATTGTACCGAACATTTTAAATGATTTTACGCTTGGTTAAATCTCTTACATTATGTCCCCGCTTTGGCAAATGACGTGACAGGCGGACATGGATTGCATGATCATCGCACATTACCACATCCATTGGCGTGTAAATGTACGTAAGTATGTATTCACACCATGGTCCCTCTCCAGGGGCGATGGTAGGATAAGTTGATTGTCACTATACCATTTATGATTATGTCCTTTACCCGTGAGGCCATGGTAGTCACAATCAAATTATCATGCCATACGTATGTGGAAAGGGGTTGGACACACATGTAGTATGTACGTATAATGATTTGATTCTCATGTAAATAAAGAAAAATGCTTGAATACAGCTCTATTACTGGGCGTAACAATTAGGCCGAGACTAAATATATGTGGGATCCGTCTCAGACGCTGCTCCCATCACTGGGACATTCATTTCCCCTGAAACGCATCACTCGAAAGTGTGCATCATAATTTAGATAAGTCCATACGCCAGGCTAGTGCTTAGAAAACTACGTGTTATTGATATCAAGCTTTGCAGTATTATGTGGACGTAATGAAGTCATTATATAGCCATACACTACACTCTGAATAACATGGCCTTGGGAACAAGTTAAAAAAAGGATCTTACTTTTCATAACGTTGAAAGAGAAACTTGTTGAACACAGACATGTCCTCTCTGCAAAGAACTTTTAACTCCGGCGCTAATAGCCTGCGATAGGATAAGCGAAATCATCGTCAGAAAGCTTCTTTCATAATTGGCTTAATAAAAGCGGGCTCTGGGGTTACTTAAATGAACATGATTGTTATCTTTACCGCTGGATAATATACTACTTGGTCAGGTACGTATACATTTCTAATTTATAGCTCAGACAAGTGTTCTTTAAGCCCCATACAAATGCCTTGTGTATTTATTTACGGCAGGTGTCATTAATTGGCATGTATGCTTGGATAAAAAAACAAAAAGAAAACCAAACAAAGGAAAAAAAATTACCATTTTGTTTGCCTTTCATCTGTTTAACTTCACTCTACGGGAGATCTGTTACTTTTGTACAAACCGATCCGTAGTACCAAATGCAGCATGTTTAGCTTCGCGTCCCATGCTGAACTGCCATTGTTTAATCAGGCAATCCGCGGTATATGCTAAACAGTACAGATCCCAGTATATATATATATATATATATATATATATATATATAAACACACAAACAGTAATAGGATTTTACTGAGCTTTATATACGAACACAAGCTTGTGTCTAAGGTATCTAAGCTGGTAATGGAATTGGAAATGAGATTAATTTCAATACATTGTAATATGGTCATTTTGTCTCCTTGCAGTCTGCTACATCTACAGGTGTATTGAGCAGGTATATCGGCTTGTTATGCCTGATTTGTCCCGTGATCCCTACCCCTGGTAGTCGTATTCTAAGACCTGACACGCCACTGACAGCTCCTTATCACCCTCTTGAATGACGGCACTGACCCAACCCTTTTGTTAACACGCCCCGCCAGTAATCAGCAGTCCAACCTGCATAATTTTAAATCCGGTGTGATGAGTTCAATCTTGTTAACAGGGACAACGGTTAGGACATAGCCCCCGCCTGGAGTCACGTGACCTGTGCATGCATGTGCTAAAGAAAAAAGTGACACTTGCCTGTCTTTTGTTAAAAGTGGCCGAATGCCCGTGAAGTTTTTGACAAGTTATAAGCACGTATTTTTTGTCGGTGCAATCGAGGAGAAAACTGACAGTAGAGACAGATTAATAAGTTCACCCCTATATAAATGTGTTATTAGCTTACCTGTTTGCCCGAGGCCTGGGCAGTCAACGTCTGGTCAGGTGTTAAAATGACCGGGCAGTGTGTTTAATCTAGGGATAGTTAATTGCATCTGTGTCTGTGATACTTGTCACTAGCGACCAGCTGCGAGGGACACAGAAATGAACATCAGCTGGAGAATTTCGGGACCGTTAAGTCGGTTGCCTTTTCATCAGGTAAGTAAAAATATCACAGCTCATGTGTGTAATGCTTGTAGTACGTGTAGAAAGCGCAGAAATAAGGGAATTAAATATGCGATCTCATATACATTTGTTTCATTATGTTGTTCAGCTTGGTGCTGAATGCCACCGGCGCTATTTCATATCACCCGCCATATATATCACTTTATTGTCTGGTCAAAATGTCAGTCAAGATATAACGTGAGCGAGAAAGCTGTCAGATGCCGGATATAGCTGACCTATGAAATGTACACGTGTTACTAAGGTTACGTACCCATATGTACCACTTCATTTACTTCTACGACAAAGTTGGTTGTGTCAATGCTCTTGGAAAGCAAACTTTGGCTGATTTGGTTACGAGGAAGTGACTGCGGGCATTGTAGCATTGATTTATTTTAATGACATGTTTACTTCCTAAATATTTCAATTATGTTTGCGTAAATTGACATTAATTATGCCAGCATTGCATAAACAGTGCACTATGTCAGAAGTTTAAATCACTATTGGACATTCAGAATTTCATACAAATAAGAACCCTGCAACAACAACAGGACCTTCAGCAATGACATAAAGATAAGTAAATAAACAAACTTGTGCATTCAACGGAAGGGAATGGAACGTATTTTTGCACACACATCTCGATGACCAAATTTTATATACGCTATTTTGCCAAGTGGTGGGAACCCCTGGTTCGTGGATTTCGGTCTTAAGTCGTGGGAAATAACTTTAACTTATTTAATTTATATGCCAAGACGTATACCAATCCACTCAAAAAGGAAATTGAGCGTTTTATGTGTTTTCGGCTATTTTAACACGCTAATAGGAGATAGTTAGCCATAGTTAATGTAAAATATCATAGCCGGAGGTGATTAATATATGTACAGTACAGCCAAATAGGTGATACCGTGACTGAAATAGCACGTGTGTGTACGACTTGGGCCATCTGATACAGAGTGGCCGCCAGCGAACCAGGGAGCCTTAAGCTTTCTCAGTGTGTGGGATACCGAATAGGCGAACGGCTGTTTAATGTGGGAGCTTGTTGGTTATAGCCAAAGTATCCCGATAGTGTAACTGGACATTTGAATACATATATATCCTGTGAAACGGACGACAGAGGTAAGTGTGCAGAAAACTGGCAGACTTGATCTCAGTCTGCTATAATTTCGTTTCTTGTGTAACCGAGCATTCAAAACAGTTTCTCAGACGTGTTATGGAATACAGGCTGTACAGTGTCAATCCGTGCTTTACCTGTAAACGTAAAGGCAATGCGATCATGCTGATATCAGGTAGATTTGAGGTTATCTACGTATGTGCATGATATGTTTGTGTTCTTATATCCACCGGTTGATAAAACTGCCATTGAAAGGTATAAGAGATTGCAGTTTACAAGACAGCAGTGAGTCATAAATTGTCTATTTAAATAGCAAGCTGCGTAAGAAAAATGCTGTTAGCGCAGAGTTTATTTTCAATCAGATTCAGTAATCAAGGCAAACTTAGTAAACAGTATGTTATCTAACCCAGGACTCTTATCTAATTTCCATCTCCAGCTTTATCAAGCTTTTTTCAAACACTGTTCGCCACATGATTTTCGCGTCAGTAACAGTTGTAGCACACCTTATACCAGGGTAAAGAATCAAAGAGAGTTTCTAACAGCAGTGTTTATACCTGGTTTTTATTCTGTTTTGAACAATAGCATATGTACGAGATCTCGCTCTATACTAGTTTATGGCTGTAATTGTATATGAGGTATTCAGTAATTACACACCAAAGGGTTTGTCGGATATAGTGTGTCTACGCTATTAGCTTGTGCGGAGAGGTGCGAAGTCTTGTAGGGGGTAGGGCTGGGGGTGGAGGGTGGGAGAGCATTTGCCGTGTATAGGCAGCGGTATTTTTTGAACCCGCATTACGGTGCCCGTTACATATAGTGGGTATATAGATAAACCGGGGCATGCTTGGGTGCAGTTTTATGGCGACCTCTTTTTATCGGGTTGTTAGCTCAGGTGAAGGAATGTGTAATAGCCTCTGCTGTATGCCTGAGTTTTGAAAAATGATCGCGGTTCTAAAGGGATGTCGCGGGTTTAAAGTGTGGTACGTTCGTGACGCACACTCGTAAAGTTTGAAATCAAACCGGGAGTGCGACACAAACCAACACCTACACATAATCTCATGATGAAGTCGATATACTAGGGCCTGTATCACACCAGTCATTATATCGCGCGTGTGCTCCACACAGGCATATGTGCAGGTTGGTGTATTGAACGATGTAAACAAGTTAAAGCTGATAATTGGAATCCTTGAAAACCACGCTGATTCACGCCTATTCACGTGAGATTCTGAGAGCATTTACTTATGATGTTTCATTCTAACTGCGGTATAGGTGACGGATTGTTGCTTTAGTATTCGAACAATTTTAGCTCACTGAATAGGTACCTGGCCACAAGTGGATTGAAAGACTTCTGACATTACAGCGTATTAAATACGATGATATCGTATAGTATACTGCATGGTGCAGGATCTAATCATTCTTTAAACTATTATTTTATGTATTTTGGGCAGTTTAAGAAAAAGTATATTTCCACTTCTATCTAAAGAAAAGTTGAACTATCACCTTATCATGTACGATTTTTTTTGTAAGGGCTGCTTGACAATATGTCATGTCTTGTGACATCTTCATACTCCATGTCGAGTTATTTCGGGATTGGAGATTTTGGATCCACTGTTTGTACGCTGTAAACCCAGATATCATGGGTTATATTGGCGAACTGTCCCCGTGTCTTTTTATATCAAGTTTATATCAGCACACATCAATATGCCGATGTCTTTTTGTAGGCAAAACGGTATAGCATAACGGGTTCATTTTGCATCTCGATGTAGACACATCGCAACTCAATTCTCGCATTCGTAATACGTTATAGCGACACAAAAACCATTGCAACAACGTTTTTGTTTAAGCTATATTAAGACGTTATCGATGCACTTTTTGTTGTAAGGATCTGTCCTAACTAAGAAAACAACTTTGGTAATCATGCATGTTGCATAAATTAACGAATATCAGTTTTATATCGCCGCGATTTTGTTTCACACGTTGCGCAGATGTATATATACATATATATATATATATATATATATATATATATATATATATATATATATATATATATATATAATGAAAAAAACATGTCCATGTTTTGATATATTGCCTTTTGGATATTTTGTAATATTACAAGAAACCATCTACAACATACGACCTTGTCAACAGCGAGAATTAATGATGCATAATTGCTCATATATGGTATCTTGATGTATGGCCGTTATATTGCGGCTGCCGGTATACATCAGTTAGATATAAATAATATAGGAGCACGTTAGTGTAACGTGGTGTTAGAAAGCCTATATTATACTAAACAACATTTTTCTATGTCCATCGATAGCTGTCGAACCTTTATTATTGATAACGATAGGGATAGGTGGTCTAAAAATGAACGTGTCACTCATCGGCGCCCCAGTGTCTTTTGTCCTATATCTGCGAGATTTATGACAACTCGGACTTGTGATAAGATACAATCCCGTCTTATCCCACGGTTCACTTGATTTGTAACAATTTTATTTCCTTGCCTTCGTTGAGAAATAAAAAACGAAAACAAGCCTTTCATAAACAATGCTTTTGAAAGCACGCTTTCCAGCGCAAATAGAAGCCTTGTTTGCAAGAATTGTAAGAATCGACAAACAGATGATCGTGTCTGATTGTATATTTTTTGAAACCTTAAAGTGATTTACCACGTCAGTGTGATCCGAACAGCCTATTATACAATCCAAATATTTGACTGCATTTGATTCAGTAAATATTTTTTCATTGATTTCTTTGATCGGTGTTTTTACGTCGTAGTCAAGAATATTTCACTTACAGGACAGCGGCCTGCATTACGGTGGGAGGAAAATGGGTAGAGCCCGGGGGAAACCCAGGACCATCTGCAGATTGCCTTCAGGTCTTCCCGCGTACGGCCGGAGAGGAAGCTAGCGTAAGCTGGACTTGAACTCACAGCTTTCCTGTATACAGTTCTAATTTTTGTCTTTCTACTTATGATACTTCAGTTTCATGTTTGCTAGCCCTTGAATATAACTGCATGCAAGATTGGTATGCGCAGCATACTCACTGTCTGTAGAGACCAGTTAATGTTTTAGTACGATCACTTCATAACCATAGACACGTATGAAGAGTGAGTGCTTGGGGTTTAACGTCGTACTGAACAATTTTTCAGTCATACGACGGTGAAGGAATCCTTAGAATGCATGTACGTGTAATGTGCCTCCTTGTTGCAGGACGGATTTCCTCCATTCTTTTATTTAGTGTTGCTTCGACGTACCGAGGGAAGTGAGCTGTCCCACGCGGGCCATTATACTCATGGGGGTCAAACAGTCGTTGCACTATCCCCTTAACTGAACGCCAAGCGAGGAAGCTACAACTGCCTCTTAAAGTTTTATGTGTGACCCGACCCAGGATTGATCCAGGATATACCGCTCGTGTAAATGGAGAGAGAGTCTGCACGATCATGTAATGCAATTTATATATATATATATATATATATAGTTTTCAGCGCAATTTGTCACTTTTATGGGAGTGTTGTTCTCGAGAAAGCGAAGTTAATCCTCAAGCCTCTGGGCACTGTATTTTGGTTGACAAGCAGCCCCCCCCTCCCGCTTCCCCATTCAACTGTGACTACCTGGTCATTAACTGCAAAGTCAGCTTTCTTATATTTTTTGCGAAAAGACCCAGAAGTCTATCCGTCGTCCTGGTTTGATTGACCTGTAACATTTGCAAAGTAAAGGCTACAGCTCGCAAATTCATTATTTTTCTGTTTGCCTGTTTGTTTGTTTGCTTGTTTTCGTGGAGTCTGGGTCCTCGCATGTTAGCTCGACACGGAAACTGCCAAGCGTCTGTCACACATAAGCCAGTGGACAGAGAGCGAGTTCTGTCTACACGATCGCTTTAATTGATATTCAAATATTGTGACATAATACGGAAATCCTCGCGATTACCCCACCGCCGTTTGAGAGGCCCAACCAGGTGAAGTATTGGCTTAATTACAGGAGAGGTGTGAGGTCATAGCTGTGGAGAGTGTGGCAGGATTGCATTCCGGGAAACTAGGGATTAATACGATAATCCCGCTATATATATGTCCTATGGCATACGTATCGGATGATTAGATTGCTGCTGGACCAGACTGACAATAGATTTAATCAGATCTCCTCCATAAATGGCAAATATGAGGATTGAACCCCTGAGCACTCGAAAGAATCCATATGCAGTGAAGTAACACTTGCAGTAGAGGGTGTGTAGCAGACTGAGTCATCTACGAGTCGCATCAGTTACACGCATTGCACGGCAAACAAACTACATACTTCTTTCCAATGCGCGCTGGCTTTCGTCTTGAAATGTCGCGGTGGTATACTTCGTCTCGCCCTGACTGTGTCAACGCCAGCAGGTGCAGTACGGCGATGATGTCGGGTCTACTCCCCCGTTCCATCACTATCAGTCTTGTCAACTTGTGATGTCAGTTTCCCCGCGACAGCCACGCTGACGTGAGTAACGGCATAGCTCGAAGTCTTGCCTTACGAAACTTAGGCCTGATCCTGACGGCACGGGGATATTGTACAGTTATACAGCGTTGTTGCTTTCCCTGAATGGCACTAGAAGCAGATAAATCCGTGTCAGGTAAGAAATGCGCAGATAGAACATTAGATTTAATTACATTTACTAAGGTGGTCGGCCGTCTATTTCGGAGATTTTAATTAGAATGTCACATATTAGTATCAAGGGAATTAACCGAAGCTTAATATGCATAGCATGCCGCGGCTTAATCTAGATATCACTTGCAAGCTGGCTTACAGATGAAGATCATTGTAGAAGTCGTTGTGGGCCTTAGGCCTATAGATAAGTGACGTAAGGGTATACTCTCTATAAGCAACTGTGGACAAAAATACACAAGATGTACACCACACACACACATTACATTTAACAAATGTACACAGGAACATTAATGTGTACCTTGCATATATCGGCTTTATTTACCTACACTTTCAGTGTGTACCAAATTGTGGTACACATCTTTTTAAATTACAAAGCGGACTACACAAATGTATGAAAATGTACGCATTTTCTTTTGAGAGTAAATGTGTGGTACAGGATAACGACAAAGATGTGTAAATATTTTACTCATTATAAAACATTTCAGGGAGTTTTATCATGCACATGCAGCACAGGTGCCCCCCCCCCCCCCCCCCCCCCCACCAGCCTCAAGTCGCTTACTCCAGGGTACTGACATCCCAGATCACAGCGCCTGGTTGTCTGCCCGAGACCAGGTGCAGAAATTGACTTAACGGCTTGAGATAAGTCCACCATGTAACTGTTATGTGATAACATATGTGCTGTACGCATGCGTGTTTTTAATACTCATATGTTGAAAACCAAATTAGAGCAGCGTAGCCATTTTATTAGCCTATCGTAAAAAATAAAAACAACGTCGGTAGCGCAAACTTTCTCTGGTGCTAAACACCATTTTCGTCAGGTGTAGCGTGAAGTGGGATGCAGTCACCTGTACATTTACAAATGTCCTAAAGTCCTTATAGTGTTCTATTTAAATTGGAACGTTGGGCTGGGTATGATGAGAATGGCGTATCTTTTCCAAATAAAAAGAGTAAATTATTTACTCAGTAAATTGTGATGTAAAGATATCATCACTTAGGGCATGTCACTAGAGAAGTTTTAACCCGGCGTTTTTGTTAACTACATGTAGTCATATCGTAGTGAGCGCTCCATCTAAATCTTCTTTCACTCAGCAGTGACCTGTGTATATACACTCCTGAGTTTCACATCGCTCACTGTGATGTCCCCCACGGGGCATATGTAAGATGGTTAGCCTGTTTGACCAGCTCCTTACTCCCAACACGTCAACTTTCATGGCTCACTGAAGCGCTGTCATGTTAATGAAAATTGATGATCACACCTCCCCGGCGTATGTACGGCGCAGCTCTTTTGTTTATCTTTCTGGCTCTCTCTCTTGCTTGTATAAACTGACAAATTGTATTTTCACCCGATTACTTACATTTCTGAGGTTTACATCAAACAATGCGCGATAATTTGATGATAATACGTTTTTCTTGAAAGGGTCAAGATGGTTAGATGTGATAGACGCATATCTATGGTTTCTGCTAAAATACTGCTCGCGGCTGGTCGCTGAATATCGTGGGCAGAAAGCAGTTCATTGACAATCCATGGAGAAAAGCAAACGAGAAATTAAACATACACCGTAAAGTATGGACAACATTTGCCAGACAGTGTCGTGTGTATTGGATAACACATGTAGCATATAGCTTTATACCGAGCGAAGTCTTTTATTTCAAATGTTTTATTATTCGTAATTTATAATCTGAAATACTTAACCCTGGATTAGGGGCAGGATACGCATCGTGTTGAATAAAATCAAACCGTTGGATTATGAACAGTCGCAATCAAAGCGCATTTGAGGTGCATATTTTGATTAACTATAATTTATAAACTTATGATTTGGATACTGACAACATTTATACGTCTACAGAGCATTCTTTATACGTCTTCAATTTTCATCGTCGAAAACTCCACTCGGACAGCATGAAAACTTCGCAAACCGACATTCTCAAAAAAACGCGTCTCCGTTGCTGTATAGAGGGTGGACACAACTGCTCTTCCTAAAATTAAGATCATCTTGTTTTTTCACAATAGATTCTTATAGTCCCTAGTGTTCATTATCAAAGCAAAAATTAATGTCGGAGTGTGGCTGATTCGTATCGAAACTTGCTGTTGTGGAAGTTTGGCTTTCTTTCGATGCGACACCTACACTTCTGTTAATTTTGACGTTGTGGTCTTCATTGTTTATAATTGTTTGGGATAACTACGTGATGTAAAGTAAGAATTGATGTATAGGATTAAAGTAGACGTGGGGTACAGCATTGGTATATTGATGACAGGACATTTGAAAAGTGTTCCGACTTGCATGTTGGTGAGCGGATGAGTACAGATCTGTATTTCTGAAAGCTAAACTGGAAAGAATATAACAGATCTCAGATCTAGACTGACCTGACAACATTTATACGTCTATAAAGTAATGGAATCACCCATAATGTTTCAAAATCTGGTGTTCGTCAAGATTTGACAAGTGCTTAGAAAATTTTGATGTTAATTTATAAGGGCTTATAACGGAAGATAACATTAATACAAGTTTGTATGTAAGGAACTGACACGAGTGCTATAATGCCATGCAAGGAGCAAAGTCTTTGTTAGATAAGTTTGATCACTGCATGTAGCTAATATTGAATAACTTGTAAGGGTTATTTCAATATAAACAGTCGACGAACTGTTGCTTCTAAACACAAACGCCATGAACGGAATAAGTTCAGTTAAAAAATGAATGAATGGATGAATGATTATGGCTTAACGCCACGTCGGTAAAATTTGGGCCTTATCGTGGCGAGAACATGGCAAGAGATTGATTACATCTTTACTGCTACACGGCGGTATATGGCATCCACGCCATTGGAATGCTCACATGACTTTTTTGTACATATACGTCATTTCTTTTACTATAGTTGATTCTAAAGAGAACAACTGCATGTCAACCGAGATTGTGTGAATTGTTTTTTAATGGTTATGCTAATGGCATACCAAGCATGTTTTGTTATCGGCTCCTTATCGGGAAACATCGGTATTCTCCGTCACATGCTTCGTGTATGTCTTCATCATATACGACATCGACCTTCCGCGACTATCTCTTGCATAATCTGCATATATTAACTATGTATGACATGTTAATGAAGACATGCACAAGGAAGCATGTGTTCGGAAGTTAATTGAAATATAAATTGCTCGTGAGAACACGCTGTGTTCGCTTTTTGCTGAATGAGGCCCGTGTGTTTATGGAAAGAATACACCAACTGTGCTCTCAGGAATGTGCGTGTGTGAAGGCGGACTCCCAAATATTCTCAGTATGTTCTCAGTCTCAAGCCTCACTGATGGGAACGGCGATGTGTCGTTAGTTCTCTTTGGTTATTCGCTCTTGGAAGACGTTTGTTTGCAGTTGTCTTGAGTATTGAACTTATTGAAAGGTAAGGCCTATTCCCAAAAGCAAGGGTGCATTGTATTGCAAAAAAGACATTTTGTTTAACGAGCGATGTACACAGGCACGTGTACCAAAGGTATACGATTTGGTACATATTGAAAGTGTAATTTAACAATTAAAATGTGCAAGCAAAGTACATGCTCTGCCTGTTTATTACAGTTAATGTGTATCTTCTTGTGTCTGTTTTGGGTACACTGTTGTCTGCAGAGGGAACCTATACGTGAATGCTGTTTGTTTCCCATGTATACTAATGCTGTATAGCCTATAAGTGTATATCGCGAGATGTTAGTCTTCGAGCGGTGTATCATTCATTTCATTTAAGTATCAAAGAGATGATATTCGCATAACTAAAAGTGTTTTAGTACACTGGGTGTCAAAGAGGTGATATTTATAAAAGTAAAATAGTGTTGTAGTGCATGCATTTATAGCTTGGCTGTTGAGGGATGTGAAAACCGGAGAGTACTTATAAAGCCTTATAATATAGTGTCATTCATTATACAGGGGACGCCTCTATGTTTAGTTAGTACAGGTATATGCTATATATATATAGGTAGGTAAAAATCTTAATCTAATCCACTTCGATTATAATCATTACTTTATGATTAAATCGTTTGAATTATACCACTGGTTTAATCTGTCAGAAGAATCACTGGAGGTTCGTAAACACATCACGTATATGACAGATCACTGTGAACAATTGGCTAACATTGAAGGAAACCATACATCACTTGATGTCTTGAATGGTGTACACACTAGTTCTTTACTTTACTCTTTTTAGCCTCGTTTCTCGTGGAATGTTTTAACAACCATGCAACGCACGTGCTTCGCTAAACAAATCAGCTGGAAACTATATCTAGCAGTAACATTTTTAGGTGTACATCAATTTCATTGATGTGACGCCAGGTATATAAAAAAGGGTCCCAGGGTGATTAAAATCAGTGCGATAAAAATGGTGGGTGATACATGATACCCGAGTCGTTACTGAGCCTGACGATCCTTGCCTAACCCGGCCACGTGTCACTGAGGAAGGCCAACCCGTAATAGTGTCTGGGTGCAAACACTGGCGTACGTCTCACCGTCTCCCACAGAGGTGTTGTATACGGTTGCAGATCGTTCCCGCCCCTGGTCGGCGGGATTATGCCCGATATGTAGGAGTGCTTTTCGGACTTAGGTGTACATACCCTGTTATCGCATTCAGCAGATCATGTGGCGGGAGTCTCCCGGTGATAGATGGGGTTGTGGGGTGATGGGAGTGGTGTGGTAACCCGATCTTGACACACGTACACCTCATTACCTGGACGCCACAGGTCATTATACCACCTCCATTCAATGGTTTGCCAAGGTTTTAATGCGGTCCAGATGAAGTATTTGTACAGACTATAGTGCATATATACCAGGAATCTCATAGGTTGTGTCCAAAGGTTCTGAGCGCAGTGTTAATGCAGTATCGCTACTTATTATATACATGTATTACACTTTGAGCTAAGGATGGATACCAGTAGATACCAAGGGAGTAAGTGCAATTTTCATGCAATATGAGCACACTACATAGTGTTTATGTATTAATAGCTAAAGTATTGTTTACATGCAGTATCAGGACTGATACTGTATATAGGGAATCCATTAGCTTGGTTCGTACTTTTATACGACGTTTCTTATTGCTTTACACTCATGTTTTCTCTTTTGGAAAAGTAGCGGTGGCAGTATTGAGTAAACTGAATTAACAGAGAAACTAATTTGCATCTGTGTAGTGAATTGTATAGTGTCTCTTGTGAAAGTTTATAGGTGTAAGGAATGACTTGTGACGGACTAGGGGCTGTATAGACATAGCCCTTAGTTTACATGTACAGACAATGAAAGCGTGCGTTACGGAGATACTTTTTCTTGCTTTAAGAGATTGTGATGCTAATTTTTGTTAATGAAACTAATCTTTAGAAATTAGACATTGGACTCTGTTTCACCTGTTGGCGACCTGAACTGTAATTGGCATACTTACAATCAGGTCAGTCTTACAGAACCATCACAAATGATATGTTAATGCATGTGTGGTCTTCGTGTGGCCGAATAGAGCTGGTATGCAAATGTAATCAAGCTTCCATTACCATAAACAATTAGCCAGTGAAGCATCTGTAGCCTGGGCAGCTGGAAGTTAATGGGTTAATTTAACTGAATGCGTCCATCTTTGTTTCGTACATCGCTATAGTGTAGTGTTGACATGCGCAGACACATTAGTGTCGATCCACAGTTTCCTACAGTGTAGCTGCGCTGGGGCGGCCACAGGTGCCGGATGGGGTGTCCCAACTTATATCGAGTGCATGGACAGGTCAATATACTGACGTATGACATTAAAACCCGCACAAAATATCGACATTTCACTTGTTTGTCAACATTTTGTTGACGTTTCCTGTTGGCAGGTCTCAGTCGGCCTAAAGTTAACATCCAAAATTAGAAAAGGCAAAATAAAGTTGATCAGTGTAAAATAGGTCGATAGTTCAAATATAAAACCGGGAAAGAAGACAGTAGAAAAAATTATTCGAGAGCAGCAAGAGGTGGGCTTTATAAAGTCACCAGTCTTCATGTACAGAATGTCAAACTAAGACGGAAATGGGAGAGAAGAAAGGATTTTAAGCATATGTACCTATTCATACGGTAGAATTCTAATCGTATATCGCTTGATATCTTTGTCCAGTGGTCATGCGTTTTAGCTTTATAAAACTTCATGAATGTGAAGTTGTTAGTTAGATATGCTCTCTTATTTGCGAAAATGTGTTGAAATGCCATTGTGTACCTATAGGTGAATTATTTATTTATTTATTTATCTCACTGGTGTTTAACGACCCCATTCAGATTTATGGATAGGGTATACCTGAGTGTCCGGGGTAAATCACCGTGTTACCCCTTCTGATTTAAATCTGCAGTTTAGCTATAGCAAGAGCTGTATACCTGACTGCGACCTCATTGCACGGTCAGAGAAACCTTTAGATGTGGTAAAGTCCAATATATTGTTTTTGTTCTAAGGAATGTGCAACAGTTACTTTTCCAACTGTCACAGTGATTGCTATGTGATAGTGATTGACTGACTGACGAGTGAGTGAGTGCTTGGGGTTTAACGTCGTACTTAACAATATTTCAGTCATATGACGACGAAGGAATCCTTAGACTGCATATAATGTGCCTCCTTGTTGCAGGACGGATTTCCAAAGCTCTTTTATCTAGTGCTCCGTCACTGAGACGACTTACTGAAGGCAAGTAAGCCGCCCCGCCCGAGCCATTATACAGGTCAACCAGTCATTGCATCTCCTTCATGCTAAACGCCAAGCGAGGAACATACAACTTCCTCTCTTAAAGTCTTAATAACAAATAAATAACAATTGGCCTGAGTAGCCATTGCGTGGGAAAAGGCACTGCATTACCTTTGCTGACTTCGCTGGAGATTGATTCTGTCGTCCATTTGTCTTATACATGGCATATCTTCATATTCGACATCACATATTGGGGCTGCTCTATTGGTGGCTATGTCTGTCTGTATGTTGGTTGGTTAGGCGTTCTGCCGGTCTGTCGATCTTTCGGTCAGTCAGTCAGCAAAATTTTCTGTGTTTTAACCTGTGTTTTAACATAGGTGGGCTATTCGGTGAAGGGCCTGGGTGCGAGTCCACATCGACATTTCTACTGGGAAGGCGCAGTCATTGCGAATATGTGCCAGTTCAGCACGATGGTTGTAGTTTGCCATGAATCTATTGTCTGTTAGCAACAATTGGTGGACTTAAGGATCTAGACAGGAACGCGTTTTCATATATCCCCAGCAACAGATTAAATAACATCGGTTTCGTATCAAACTAATCCTTTCATCCCGACTTATTTGCATCGCGCATATATATTAATATTAGTCCAGTCTTAATATTAACATTAGGAATGCACCTGGTTTAAAAATAGGTCTGTATGTATAAATCGTCTGTTATTAATTGATTGTAGCTTCTGTCTCGCCAACGCTTTATTTCAGACCATTGTTATTTATTAAGCACAGGACGATACAAAGCCGAATGTAAAAATAGCCAAAATTGAATCCCTGCTGGAAACTTTCTCTCGTTATTATTAGTCATTGTTTCTTATTACATATACATGGGTCACCACGCCAGTCGACGCATATGCCGATTGTAGCCAAGACAGTGGAGAATCGAGGTGATCACCAAGTAGGCCGATATGCCTGTATCATTTGTATAGTGTACCTTAGCCGCCTATATGCGTATTGGTCAGTTGCGCTGCTTGTTAAGGCGTTTATAATGATTAGTCATGTGGAAAGTTAACGAGGTGGTAATACATTTTCGGAAAACAATTAACAGGTAAAAGATGAATATTTTCTTTTGCTAATGTTGTGATCTGCATATTGAATATTTCGATGTCAAGTCATAAACACCGACGGTTCAATTGAAATTGTTTTCGACTCCATCATAAATATTCATGACGGTTAGCGATTTCCGCCTTCACACAACCAGTGGATTTTTCCGTTAGATCTTTGTCCGCATTCATCTGTTAATCTCGGTGATAAATATGAGCAAAAAGCAGAAGTGGACGCGCGCCTGCAATCATCACGGATTAATGATCCCTAACTTGCCGCTGACACGCATATTAACGGATTTAAGGATTTTATGGATTAGTGGCTCTTCGCCCAGGGGGTTGACCCAAAACACCTTGCGCAGGGCTTAGCTAGTGACGAACTGACCGCGGTCATGAGATTCATAATCCACCATGTGTAGTCACGTGACCTCCGGTGGATTTGTCCAGACTATAAGAAGAGGTTACTCTGTTGTTCAAACCTTCTTCTCCACTAGTTACAATCATGGGACGGTCTGTCGGTTAACAGAGGACTTTAGACCATACATCGATCGGAGACAGCACGTTGCACATGTATACTGGATTCTTGTTGCTCTTTTCTAGACAGGCATTGCCTAATTTTGCACATTGCTATCATATAGGCATTGTTTGAAGAAATTTGCCTTACTCTGTGCTCTTTGGACCTATACACGAAACTTATTTACGCTTATTCTAATGTTTTTTTGAATGTTCCAAAGTGTTTCTAAAGTTGGTGCAGTTCCAGTCACCATTTTCAGATTGTATGTAATATGTGGGCTTTCTTGCCACGGTTTTGTGAAGTGATGCGGTGTTTGCTGGTCTACCTGAATACGACAGTACAGATGTACTGTCGTGTTCAGGTAAAGTAAACTTCCGTATTTCAGGTCCTGAAACGAGCTTTACCGCAGTAATTGTAGGCTGTTGGTTGTAGTCATTTGGTTCGTGCTTGTGTAGGTCATATTGGCAAGAGGCCGGGTTTCACTGGTTACATGTGAACATTTGCCAACTATCACGTTATTTTCACTGCCCTGGCATACAGTGTATGCTGTAGCCTTTTGTATTATATCATGTGATTTATGAGTATTTGAAGAATAACCTGATTTTCTTTGATGTTGTTGTTGCAGATGGAGTACAGATCCTCCTCCGTTAGTGTGGAGATTCCAATCTGGGTAGACAGGGACAAGAAATGGCTGACTGGTCTCACGAAGAGGACGACATGTGACGATATTATTTATGCGCTTCTTTCAACGGAACGAAAAGAAGAGCTTGACTACGCACACACGTATGCCATCTACGAGAGATGGCGAGATGTAGAGCGCCCCCTACAAGGAAGGACTAAAATACTCCGCGTGTGGAAAGCTTGGGGAACAGAGCAGAAAAATGTCAGACTTCAACTTCAGAAATTCGAAGATCTTCATTATTCAGTGGAATGGGTGAAAACCGAAAAGGCGACATTTACGTCGCTCGAGAAGTCGTTCTTCGTCTAGCCGCGGCTCACAGTGCAAGTGTCCTCACTGTGCCGTCAAAGAGAGGAGTAATTTACACAAACCCCGCTCTGTAGAGTCGCTGGTGGAGACTGTGATGTCTCAGGAGGAACAGATACAGTCGTTGTACCAGAGGATACAGGATACAGACCGACTGATTGAGTCGTGCGAGGCTCGCGTGCATCACCACAGAGTGAAGCATAACGGTCAGAACTATGTGCAAGACGCGTATCTGAGAGCCTCAGCGACGACAGTACAGAGGATTTTGCCGCGGGGATGGACCACGTGGATCTGGAAAACTACCTCAAAGTCTGTGACAGTATTATTGAACTGGAGGACAGGATTCACGAGGAGAAGGAAAAAATTCAAAACCTGTCTGTCACTTTGAAACAAGAAATGTGCAACCGTTCGGAGCTTTGTTCAGATCACACCGACCATAAGCACGGTAACGACAGGTGGAAAGACCCTTATTCCAGGAATTACAATTATACAGAGGGTCGTATTAACTCTGGATGGATTAACAGTGACTCGAGGAGATTACAGGTGGAAATTAACCGGTCAACAGCTCTAAACTTAGAACAGGGCATCCAGCTAGAAAATCTCAACAAGGACCTTCGCTGTTGCAACCAGGAATGGCAACAAAAGAAGGCTTTACTAGACTCCTTAATAGCTGACCTGGAAACAGTGCAAGCCACTTCACATTCCGGGGATAGGGACGTGAGCCATGGAATGAAGACTAACGGCTGGGGGTACAGGGACGTCAACAAAAACAACACCCTAACCGTTTTAAGTCCCGATCAGAAACATTACAGTAATATGTCATCGGTGCCACAGAAAAATCGGCCGCCGCAAACCTACCTGTATAATAGCTGCCGACACGAAAATATACAGCGGCTAAAACAGAATGACCTTGCTTCTAGAGAATACCTTATATGGACCCAACACGATGACAATGACTCGGATACGGGACTTAGCTCGATGCATAGCGATGAGTCTCCAACGGCGCTAGAGACATTAGTGTGAAATACTATGATATTAATGATTGCGCATGTCAGAAATTACTGCGCGTTGTTGTCCTTCTTGACGTATATGTTGATGGTGCTTCAGATTGATTACTTCATCAGTTTATTGACTATATAAACTGCAAATTCAGATTACGTGCTGCCCCACTAAAAACCATGCTGCATGATATGATATAATTTTGATTTTCGCTTAGCTGTCTCCACTTTCTTAATTTCATGCTGATATGTGCAGTATATTAGCTTCACTGAGTCTATAGAGATCTCAGGTGATAATACTCAGCCTGGGGGCGAGACAATTGGCCAGATTAATACTCGTGCTGGGTCGAACAATCAAGTGTCATTTGTTAGCAGCTAAATTCCACCCTAGGATATTGGAATAAATCTCTTTAACTGACTATAATAGATCCTAACTGAATAAAACTGACAAATGACATCTGGCTCAATGTCGACAGAATGAGTTTGATGAATACGAAACTAATGACCGCGTGCAAGAAATACCCTGTCCATGATTACTGAACCGTGGAATCAATGGGTTAACTTTTTACTCCTTGTTTACCGTTACCTGTAACTCTCTCGACCAAATGAGAGGTAATTTATAAAAATAAACCATGCTATAATCTATGAAACAGATAAAACAAAACGTTTCGCTGACTTGTTTGCTTTTGCCAACTACATGCAAATAGGATATGTAAATGTTATATCTTAATATCTTCCATTAAGACAGCTTTTGTCTAATTTGTGTAAACATCCGTACCAGCTTGTTACAAAGAGGTGATTGCAAGCGTCTTGGCTGTGTTGACAGTGGGAGTGTTGTTTATTCCTTGGTATATTACTCTGTATGTCATATTTCACATTTTTCTATTTTACTGTTCATATGAACAAAATTTAAATAATTTGACCGGATAGCGGTTCATATAAGTTCATTGTGTACAACAAAAAAATAACCCATTCCATTAACCCCAAGGTTACTGAAAACTTTATAGATGGAAATCTTATTTGTACCTAAAAAGGCGAAAATAAATTGTGGACCTAACTGTTGTTCTAACATCCGCTCTTAATGGCTTATATTTAATGCATCGCTTAAAAAAGTTCTTAAAGAACTTCAAGGGCATTTAAGTGCATTTGGTTTTTTAAACTGTATGTGAAAGAGACGTAGTTTACCGCATGGCTCGTGAGAGAATAGAGGAAATAACAAAAAATAAAAAGTCAACGTGAAAGTATCGTGATTGGGGTAATACGTAAATAAGCAAAAATCTTCTTGTGGTTTACTGTGGCAAAGTATTTGTTCCAGACAGCTTTGTGAAAAACATAAACACCATTTATGGAACCTTTTAAATTTAAAGTGGAATCAAACTTTCTAGTTGGTGTTTTTGTGCTGCGGTTGTGCTGATAACATTAAATTTCTTGTGTGCTTTTATGTTATTCACACGGCAGCCATGTTTGGGACTTGACAGTATTTTGCTCACAATTTGTTGAAACGGCTGCAGATTTAATGTTGATATTGCAGTGTACATTCAACTTTTGCTTCATTCATTCCGTAAATGTGTTTGGAAAAATAACACTAAAGTGTATTAAACTTCTAAACATGGCGTCTTGAGAAAATATTCAGTCGGATGTAGGCTTAAAAAAAACTGCATGAGGTGTGACAAAATGCGTTGATAATGTTATGTGTGTCAAACAGAAGAAAACAATACAACAGTAAAATTAGCATAACAATGCCCTTGATCTGGTAAGGGTAAAATAATGTTGAAGCTTTGTAACTGGAAGTGTTTTGGAAAGCATCCCTATATGCTTATGAACTGAACGAGTCTGACATTAGTTATGTATTACGACTGTCTTTAAAAAGGATCGCGCATAGTGCAATGATAACCAAGTTTTCCATCCCTCCCCAGTTTTCAAAATATCTACCATGTTGAATGAACTGTTGAGTAAGTCACGTGGCATACATTCCAGTAGTTTAATATTTATTGATTTGTTATTTAGCGTGGTAAAGTCCCAGTCATTCAGGAAAGTGGGTCAGTTAAGTAAGAGTTTTCATACGACTGATTCTCTGCTGAACAAACGATATTTCCATTCAATGATCAATTGATCGAAATTGATTCCCTGAGTGATCGAATGATTTATTTATTTGATTGGTGCTTTTCAATATCCTCAAGAACATTTCATTTATACGACGGCGGCCCGGGGAAGAGGAAGCCAGCATGAGCTGGACTTGAACTCACACCGACGGCATTGGTAAGAGGCTCCTGAGTGCTGCTCTAGCACGCTAAGCAGTGGGCATGAGTGAATGAATTCCTGATTGAGTGATCATGCAATTCATTGAATGACTTAATGATTTAGTGACTGGGTGATTGAATGGTCAAATGATTAAATGTAGTTGTTCGAGTGATTAGTTCATGATTGAGTGATTGTCTCATTGAATGAGGGACGGAGTAATTGATTGAGTGACTGAAAACAATTTCTCTGTTGCTTTATAAAAGTTGATATCGCGAAAATCGTTAAGTCTTTGTTATCTGCACTAAATCTTAAAGCTGACAAAATCAAAATTAAATTGTTTTGTTATATTTTTGGAACTTTTGGGTTTAAAATAAACTACACAACCCTTTGGCTTGATTGGATTACTGGTTAGTTTTATTAATTCACTGTTCCGAGAAGAACATGCTATCTGTCAGCAATTTCTGGCCTGTTGCAAACAGATCACGCATGCACTTTAACGCTATAGTAGCGAATGCGACCCGCTGAATATATAGTGTGACAGACAGCACAGAGGTTGAGACCCGTCAGCGTAGCGCCTGCAGCGACATTTTGGACGGCAATACATTAAGACTTGGGATAACGATCCGTGAGACGGCAAATCACGGTGTTCGGTATAAAGTGGTTATCATAATGAATTCCGGATCTCGGATTGGGAGCTCAGATAAGGCACAATTGAAGGCACCTTAATCTAGGATAGGTTCTGATAAGTATCTTTTCATGATCCACTGCTCTATTTCGTGATCAAAGCGCCTCATCAGATATGAATTGCAAACTTCAAAGAGGCTTCAAATCAGCGGTGGTTAAAATATGTATATCTGTGTATGTGTATATACATGCAGATCTATATCGCCGATTAGAATTTGGAATTAGGAGTGTTATAGGGATGTCGCACAATAGTTTAGACAGTAGCTCATTTTATGCCTTTGTGTCAAATTTGGAGATTGTCACATTGTTAATTTTACAAGTTTCTCTTGTCTCTGTCGCAATTTTGACCCCAGAACGTTTACCTAAGTCGCCGCTGAAATAAGGATGGGAAAAGAAACGTATATATGAAAGGAAATGTTGATGGCTATCAATAAGGAACTTATAACGCCTGAAATAATTCTACACCAGTGTCGTCTAAGAAATTGCAACTAAAATCACTGCATTTTCTTTTATCTGCTTAAGCCAGGGTGTTAGGGGGCCTGTAATTTGCTACTACTTAAGCATTTACAGAAACGGTTAGAAGAAAACCCTGATTGAGGTAAACAGACAAGAGGCCGTATTTCACCAGTTACGTGTGACAATTTGCCAGATATCACACTGTCGTCGCTGCTCTCGTTTCACTCTCTATGCTATATGTCTTCAATTGTATTCGGCTTGCCACGATATAGCTGAGATATTGCCGATGTGGCGTTAAGCCATAATCATTCATTTAGATGTATTCAGGTAATTTCTCTTTGACTCATAACATTACTCATGCATTTGCAAGAGAACAATAGCCAAACTGTCTTGGACACGAGTCGCCATGCATGTGCACTGAGGAAGTTACAGCAGGCAGTGCAAGGCTTTGGAACCATTGTGTGAGTGTATTTTCTACGGCTTGAAGTGTAACTATCCGGTGCTGTTGATAAATCCAATAGATTTGGTACACATACTTAAAATGGGAAAATCGGATTGAGCTATATCTTACAAAAGATTATAAGTTCAGGGAAAACGACTTACCTAAAATGAGAAGCAACTGAGAATAGATTACTTACGTGCGATTTTCTCTCAGAGAAGAGATTGTTTTCCAATAATGATTGTGGCTTTAGATTACTATGGTCCAGTTCTACGACATGCAACGCCAACATACATTAAATCAGTTACACATTTTACACTTTTACTTACCCTTTATCGAAAAAAACCCAGAATTTAGTGTTTTATCTGCTGCATGATATAGCGACTTTACACATGGTATATGACATAGCAAATTACCAAAGCGCCGCAAACGAGGACTCAGCTTCGTCTAGATCTAAGTCTAAGGTATACTGTCTAATTTTGTCGATCAGAAATAAGCACTAAATCAATCGGTTGTTGTTACGTTTCTGTCAAATGCTGTATTTGTATCAGCTGTGTGATCTATTCGTTTGTTTGCTTGCTTATGGTTTCACGTCATGGTTTCAACGTTATTTTGGTCATACCACAAACCCGGTACCTACATATGTATAGTGCTGCCTCAATGCAACACGATTCAGAAGACACTGAAAATGACACATACTCTGAGGGTATACTAACACCAGACTGACCTGTACTTAGCCAATGTGTACACCGTACCCTTAAAACCTTGCAGGTATATGCTATGAAGAGATTCAACCATATTTTTCCCAGGTGAAAAAAAAACCACCTCCAGCAAAACTATTGAGCTGTAAAACTCAAATTGAGATTAATACCCGTGATTTTCAGCAGTACTTGTTAGTCAACTCGGGTTACAAAAACTACGTATACCCTTATAGAGCATGTATTCATTTCACATTCAAAAAAGCATCGGGTTATTTTGAAATCTGGTACACGTGTACAACAATCCAACCCACGTTATATTATTCGAAGTTCTGAATTTCGAAAAGTTATACCAGTATATTTTTTTGGTCAGTGTTTGGCCTAACTTACAGGCCAAAGTTAAAATGCTTAAACCTGTATACCAAATTGTAGAGATAGAGGAGCTCCATATTTGAGGTCTAGTTGTTTTTTTAATCTACGACCACTGGTTTTCTAGTTCCAAGTGTTTAAAGTTTTTGCCTCATAATGATAGCGCTTACCCATTTAAATAACATTAGAGCTTCGTGTAAATTGATTGACAATAAATCCAGGAGTTGTTATTCATAAATAATGCCTCTGTCAGTCTATACCATCCCAATTCCTAAATGCCTCTGAAAGAAGGAGCTTCGTGTAAGCCTACAAGAAACGAATCATTGCAGTTTAGCAGGATAATGGGATGTATTCTAACTCTGCCCGCCGTAGTTCAGAGGCACAACATCACTGTACGAGTGGTCGAGCACTGGTCCACGAGGAACGAATGTAGTTCCAAGTATTTTTAGCACTATGATGTAGAAAATTGGGCGGATGCACATACTTGAGTATGGGGTGAATAGTCCAACCTGACCCTAATCTATATTGGAATATTTAGCTCAGAAAGTATGTGTCTCTTTAATGTAAGGGCACCAGTTCAGTGCGCACTAGCAAGTTTGGGATAATATATTCTCCTTGTCACAGAGAATGAGCAGTTGATTATGTCCACATATGTGAGGTATATTAATTTATTTTATTTGATTGGCGTTTTACGCCGTACTCAAGAATAGTTCACTTTTACGACGTCGGCCAGCATCATGGTAGGTGGAAATCGGGCAGGCCCAGGGAAATATGCCAGGTTGATTCCCAGTATCTAGAAACATTGCCTCAAGAAAATTTCACTTTTACAACGTCGGCCAGCATTATGGTGGGTGGAAATCGGGCTTTACTGATCGAAAGCAGTAGAGCTATTGCATCAGCACGTGGTGTGTATCAGTTTTGGGTTCAAATCCATTCCTTTAAGTCCTTTCGTTGTTATATTTTTCAGTTTAGTCTTCTTATATCAACACAACAGTACACATTTTGGAACGTTCCCCGCTTGTAGCAACATGCGTTATGGGGAAGCGAAGGCCCACCGACGGACAACACTTAAGAATAGACCTACTTGGTCATTCTATCCCCTATAAATGGACTTCAGTTCGACACAGAAAATATATGTATTGTTAATTTGCATGCGACAAGTAATGCTTTCAATAGAACGGAAAGGCTTTTTTCCCCTGGTTTAACCATCTGAAATCCTGAAGGCCACAAGACAAAAACGCCTCAATGCAGGCTGTGGTAATCAAACACATGATGTGGACGTGTTCAACTTTCGATGTATCGTGAGAAAAAGTTACAACTACTTGTTGCGCTTAATAGCCATTAAGCAATAAAAGGACAAGAATCCGTAGGCATACATTTTTCTTTAAGATTGTTCGTATGGAGGCAAACTGAATCATGACTGGGAACCCAAGCCAGTAAGAGTAGCCTCCCTTCCACAGGGACTGCCAATAATATGAACTAATTCTGTGCAATTCTAGGAGTTTATACTTTAATTAACGGTACATTAACTGATTAATAATTCACACAATCGATAACACACTGTTAATTCAATATTGTGTGATCTAGTGCTTGTAGAATGTACGTTTCTGGAAGAAAAATGTGTCAGGTTGTTCCCTGACTGATGATTTGCCCTGGCTTAATGGTGGTACATGTATGGTGGCCGCTTTAATAAAACACTATTCAGGCCTGATTTACGAAGGGAGTGTAATATAGCTAAAAGGACTACACATAATGCAGAGAATCATCGTCTTTCATGGTAGACAAGTTGTGGGTAGCATATGTATGTATGTATTTGTATGTTTAGGTTTTTAAGTATCACTTAAAAATGTTTCTTTCAGATGACGAAGAAGAATCATTAGGTGTGTGAACATATACATTGTACATATACTGTGCATTCTTGTGCAAATCCGCTGCATGAAGTATCATGCTAAAGACAACAGACATGACACCCAACCCAGTCGCATCATACCGACACCAGATCAACCAGTCCTGTTTCCTTGCAGTAACTCTCAGTGCTGAACGTCGTGGACAAATATGTGGTGTAATACTACTGTGTTCTCTATAAAGGCAGCAACGGTAGGTATTGTTTTCGGAGAATTCAATTCCCAGAAAACATTAACTCCACAGAACGCTCCCCGGGTTCGATTTTGTGTATATGTCCTATTCTATCTTCTGAAGTGCTACTACATTAGACTGTCCCCAAGTTTTCTGTCATTGCCGTTTTTAATATTCGTTCTCTATGACTCAGTGTTTCCGAAAGTGAGTTAAACTTTAGGATAAAACATTTTACCTGTTTAAACTTCACCGTGTCGTTATGATTTCGGCCATAATGGCATTACAGAACTGTTATGGGCAAGGCGAATCATTTGAAGCACACAATAAGGACTGGGAGTAAAGATGCAGTCACTAGATTTCTACCCAGCTGCCTTCGTTGAAATGGTGGCCCTCACAGTATACAGGGTGTCCCAGAAAGTCGTGCACCATCCTGATTTTCATTGTTTTTTCGGTGTTTCAGATTTAATACTGATTTTAGATTTTTTTTCTCTCTTTCAGAGTTAATTATGGCTATTAAACTAACAGTTCAAGAAAGAGTTGAATTGGTTTTTATGTTTGCATAAGAACCAAGAGATGGAGATGTAAGAGATGGAGCAACACACCGGTCTGTAGCTCAAGCATTCAACCTCTTACTGGATTGTGTGCGACTTCTGGGTCACCATGTATATAGCCATCTCATTTCTTCCTGTAAGGAGTCCTCGTGAACGCTGAACGCTCATATTCAAACTGCACAATCCTACATTTGTTTGGCCACAACAGGGCATGCATGCATGTTCTAAACAGTATAAAGAGTCAATTTCTGTAGATAATATCTGAAGAAATCGATATTCTATACTCTTTTCTTATACAGGTTGGTATTCTCAATATCAAACGCTACATACCAGTGTAGGTTTCAGTACATGGAAGGCCATACCACTAGCAATTTGTTGTTCAAGTATCATCAAGATGTATGTACGCTTCGGGTTTTACGTCGAAGTTCACAATATTTCAGACATACAACGACGCGGTGTGTGTACATATATGGCGCTCTAACCATAACGCCGCTGAAGCGATTCCGAAAACGTGTGGAATATCTCAACAAGAAGATGGCCATCTAAACAAGTGATTCCCCAAGAACCGGAAGACTGGCACAGTTGGTCGCAAATAGATTCGATCTAGTATTATCAGGTCTTTAGTCTAAGACGGTTCTCGCGTGAGACAACAGATTAGGACTTATCAAATACGAGGCTAGCTGCGACAGACGGGTAACTGGGCGGATGTAGTTCCCAGATAAAGAGTCAGATAATTGTGGTGTACAAAGTAGCCTTTATTGGTAACTACTTCGTCTGGTGAGTTAATTCTCTTATAAGTACAATCTGTAACCCGGGCAATTCACCGCCATCCGATTTTATGAAGACGTCGTTATGTCACTTCGATAATTGGCCACTCTATAATTGAGTCATAATGGCACTCGTTTCGCAGAAAACATATATAGCAGGGAATGGCGATGGCGTCCCACTCTATAATTTTCTGGCAGGGGGATTCCCCTGGATGTGGTCGAGACAGAGTAGCATTTCCGGAACTGATAAATCGATGGCTTCCTTAGAGAAGCCATAAACTGGTCCTAGCACGGAATGGATTGTGTCGTTAAAGCGCTGGTGTAGGAGAGTCCCGTTAGCTGCCATTCACAATGAGGCTTCATGACCTGTTCCGCCCGCGCCTTAAAATGGTCGGAACTTTCAATACCTGTACGGCGTGCGTACTTTCTACGTGTAATAGCATGTTCCTTTGTTCCTTTCGCATAATGCGGGCTCAGAAAATGATTAAACCACACTCGCTGAAAGAGAGTTACCTGTAGACTTCAACTTAATTTCGCCGGGTTCAATCCCGAGTCTGGTCCTGAGGTTTTAAAATGTCAGTTTTTGTTTGTGCAGTGTAGTGTACATATATGTACTTGTCAAGGGGATCTCGGGGCACTGTGATTGGATGGGACGTCATATCTTGTATCCTCGGTATGGTGTTCTAGGTATTTATCTACATGTACTCATTTATTTATTCACCATACCAGTACTCAAAAATGTGTCTCTTATACAATGGCTAGTTTTATGAGTGGTGGAAACCACATGAGAAGATCTGAATCCAACAATGCTGGCCACCGTCGTCTTAATGAAATATTCTGGAGTATACGTTGGTCACGTGATATTTGACGAACGTTTAACTGCGGAAACGGCCACACGCGCATCCTTGACCGCTTATTGTCACCATGGTTACGCAAACAAGATGTTTGAGTGAGACAAGAGTGTATATATACGGACTCAACAAAGTAACTGTATATAAAGATATAAATACATTGTTCTTTTATTTTCGAATACATTCTGTTTTTTTTCTAGTCATGGTTGAAGAACAACTTATTGTTGGTGAGCAGATAAAAATGGTTATTCAAGTCACTTTATCAACGTGTTTTCAAGATTATTGGTGGAGGAATGATCAAAATAAAGGTTGGCAAGCTTCTTAACGGGAGTGTACACCTGGCACATGGATGGTTTCTGTGCATCTCCGTCTCACTGAAGTCACCAGACGAACAAGGAATGCTTGCGGAATCTCCATTCAAATTCTGATTAGGTCTCTAATTTGCGTCAACGTTCTGGGCTGGCGTCGCAGCCGTCTCGAGCGTCGGTCCATGTCACAAGAAACATGCTCAATAGGTGCTCAATAGGTGCTAAATCAGGTGAATTTGTTTTGATTTTTGTTGTACGCCGTACTCAAGAATATTTCACTTTTTAAACCGCGGACAGCATTATGGTGAGTTGAAATCGGACAGAGCCAGGGCAAAACCGACGATCGCCGGCAGACTGCTGGCAGTCCTTCCTACGTACGACCGGAGTGGAAGTCAGCATGAACTGGACGCATTGATGAGAGGCTCCGGGGTCATTGCCCCGCCCTGGCGGGCTAACCACCTCTGCTATGGCGGTCCTCGGATGAAAGTAGAATGGGTTTCAATCACTGGATGAATAAACCAACTTCAAATCCTCATCCTCAGTTTCTGGTGCTGACTTCTTCTCCGTCCGCACGTGGACAGGTCCGCCAGCAGCCTGCAGATGGTCGTTTCCCAAGGGCTTTGCCAGGTTTCCTTTCTCCATAATGCTGGTCGCCGTCATACAATTGAATATTCTTGACACCAATCAAATAAATAGCTAAATCTAACACAAAAGCGCTCTAATGTCTAACAGTTGTATTCAGGCTCATAGTCTTGAACACGCTAAAGAAAACTTCCATGGCGCTTTTGTTTTAATGGACAGATACCGGTGTCTCCTGCAATCAGATATTTAATATAATAAAGTGAGGACATTATTGCAAAACTGAATTAAGAACGATATGGGTTATAGTAGTTTTGTGAACGCATCGATCTCTACAGGTCTCTTGCTCGCTGCAAATCAGAGACTATAAAAGCGTCGGTCTTTATAATCCGACTCAAGCCCGGATTATCTATCCAATCTTTAGGTTCATTAAAATGACGGCATGCTTCCGCCTCTATCATAACACCGACTCCCCCTAACGGCGAGTCGCCTATCAGTGACCAGACAACTTGGACTGGTTAAGGACACTGTGGTGGGAACATCACTCGTCATATTGACACGGTTTCCTTTGATATCCATTTGTATGTTTTTACCTTGAATAACTCCATCCTCTTCAGAGCACAATGATGCTGATTACCGTATACACAGAGAGACCAGCGCTCGAGAAAGTTCCTCCTTGTTTTGACGCATATCAGGCAATATTCTATCGTCAGGAAGGATACACTGTTAATTAAGTGTTCCATTCCCCACACACTGATCAATCCATTCACTCCTTGTCTTTGTGAAGCCCTGGGATTGAATCTATGGTATCAGCTAAAAGAATAAAGCTAATGGCACCCGGATTTCTGGGGTGCTTATTTTTTCCGAAGAATTTCCCGCTGCGCTGTTGCTCCTTGATGTCAGGATGAACGTTGACATAGTCAGAGCTATTTTATTGTTACGGAAAGAGCAAGACAATCTGGTCAACCTTCAGCGCTTTAGATCAAGCATGATGACAAGTGAATCGATAAGAGTTCTAGCTTGCGGATTTTTTTCTCAGTCACGTCCCGTTATTACTTTGTGTCCAACGTTCCTCAAATGCCTGTGCAACATGGCTTAATTACTCTTGTCGGCTGGGAAGGACAAAGTCAAATAGCGCGTGGAGCTATATCTACAGAGGTACGTCCAAAAATACTCCGCGACTTAAGGGTATATACAGAGTTTCTACTCCTTTCTTAGCTTACACAGACGCTCATCTAAATCTCAGACTTAGTCCATTAGAAATGATTGGTCACATTATGGCGGTGTCGGTCTGACCAGTGCTAGGGTACCGAATGTGTATCAATTGTTGCTTTAGCGCTCTGGGCACAAATCTATGTAAGACGACACGAAGTATACCGCCTAGAGGCGGTGTGTACTTTTTTTCTTTCTACATGTAATGAGGTGTGCGTACAATTATGTCCATGAACAAAGAGCCTGGTAAGGATCCCCGGGTGAGAATATCTCAAAGAGAACCCCGTTGATCAAGGTATTTCTGCGGTATAATGGTTACGGAACGAATTATAGAAACACTCTTGAGAATCTCCTCGGCGCATGACAACTACTTTGATCCATCCTTCCTTCCCGCAAGCGTCCGAGGCTGTTGACTTCTGTCTTTCATGTGCGATGAAACCTCGACTTGAGCACATTTCCGCCATTGTAACGCGTGGGATTGGGTTGGAGAAAAACAACATACTTCTTTTGAATGAGTCGCCAAAACATGATGAATATTGTTTTCTGTGATCGCATCAAAACACTCGACAGCAAAAGTTATTGAATGCCGTTCTAGAGTTAGAATGTAACAGGCTACGTCAATTTGGAAATAGGCGGTGTGCTTATTTTTTGTGTGTAAAAAAAAATGTATGATTAAAAGTGTTTGTAGAAAGTTCTTTTTGATAATATCTCAGATTATTTCCATTTTCGATTGACCATATGAACTATTTCTGGAGTGACTAATGTTGGTTTGAACATTTTATATTGATAAGAACATGAAATTAATTATCTGAGGTAAATTACGTGGGTAATGAATTTTATTTGAAAATAAAACCACTTACAAAGCAATTTTGTGGGTGTGAGACGCATAAATGTGTCATTGTTTTATCATGTTTAACTCTACTTGGTTCAATGAATTTATTCTCTCCAGCAACTTTAAAATCCATATACAACTTGCTGGATACAAATCACGTAGAACTAAGTCATCCTGGTGGAAACGGCTGCCGTATGGATGACTGATAAAATGGCTCACAATTACCGCGGGGCGAGGGGGTGGGGGCATTAATAATACGTCTTTATAATATATCTACAAATGAAACTGTTCCTTTTATCTTGCTGTTTGCTTTAATAACCTTTTTGATGTTCTGTATAGACCTTTCCCGCATAATATTTCATTCGCTTAAAAACTTATGATGAGGACGTTTACTTTGTAATTCCACATGATATCTGAGCAACAATTTTCTCTTTTTAATTTCAAGTCCCGTTGACAGTTAGAAAAAGCCATTTCTTAAAGGATACATGAAAAGGATCCCTAAAACACAGATAATGTGTCTATGCCAAATTAAGAAAATTATGCCCCCGAATTTTTGTTTAAAAAACCCTAACATTTTGGGGATCTTTTTTATACCTGTTAATTAAACCTCTATGTTATGCACATTTTCCGTAAGGTTGGATTTCTTCAGAAATTACGTCATCGTTGATCTTGCTCGGAACTCGGTGAACACCGCCGGAGTGCACTAGCCCGGTGAAGCGTGTCGCTACAAGGTGGGTAAGGTGACGTACTGTACCCTCTCCGCGCCCCAGCACACGTTCCCATTCGGTTTGTTCCCCACACCCCGCCCCCATTCGGCCAGACACATTCAGTCTGTCCCTCACAAAGTTCTTTTTAAACATCGCTCATCGCTGACGTTACCACTGCAAGCTACTTAATTTCCGGACTGACTGCTGGAACATTAAGAAAACTGTAATTTGAAGCCATTTTTACACGCGAAAGTGAAAATTGAAAACTTTGTTTGTCCTGTTTTATGTTATTACACATAATATAAACATTAAGAAATAAAAGCAAAGCGTTTCATGTATCCTTAAAGTCAAAATTTGATTTTAGGGCTTATTTCTGGGCCTTAGAATTGAAAACTTATAACACTTCATAAAATAATGTTATGACAAATGTCGAAAAATTTCCAGTGCCAAAATTTAAGCATTGTGACGAAGTTTAAAGTTTTAAGTTAAATATGTCTGTCTGGAATCAGCCTTTAATATATTATCCCATGCTCCTGACTTCATTTAATCTCATACAAAAGCTTAATTCCTACGAGGTAGGTACGGACTAGATGTACCTGCAGGAGTGAAGCCTACCACTGACCTTTGACAAATAACTTCAGCATTTAAAGTGATGTTAAACCATCTGAAGCCCCAGTACCACCAGAGCTTTGACTACCGTACCTACGACCTCTGTTATTCGCCACCATTCTTCAACTGGAGTCAATCGCGGTAGATTTACGCCAACTGAAACCTAAGAAATTGTTTTCAATCACGCATTGACTCTTGGGAGACTCCAATATATCAGCGGTGCACTTATTTCCATGTCCATTCATTTTGTATGTCTGAATACAATTGCTTTCCTCAAATAAAACAGCCAACACAAGTGATGAATACAGTTCACAGAGACACAAGTGTATTCTGTCTGGTCACTGACAAATCTCTTTATTGAACAAAAGCATCGCTGAACTTCAAACATAATATAATAGCAAAGACAGTCCTGCTTATTTTTTAAAGAATAGTTTTCTAATTTAAAGAAAGATATTTCTACGGTTACGCCTCGTGCTTAAAATAAAATATTTTTTCTAATCCAGCAGAAAGTTTTTATTATGACTTAGCTAATGTAAAAAAAATTTGAAAAGCGAAATTGTCTGTTGAACATTCCACTGACGTTATTGAATTGTAAATTTTGAATTGCCTGGTGACGAATGTAATGTACTAGTACATAAGTTATCGCGCAGAAGATTTTTTTTACAGTCACAGATACCAAATGTTAAGATTATAACTAGCATATCACGTTACCACTAAGTTTGAACTACAAAATACAAGCTATGTTTGCTGTTTGAAATAAAGTGTTGCATGCAAAGAAGAACTTTTGTTATTCCTAGAAGAAAACTTAAAAAAATCTTTCTCTTGCATTTATTAGTTTAGTTTGGATAAAAACTCAATCCGCTCAGGGACTGTATTTACAAAACATATGTTTGGTTGTAAGTGAGATAAATGTAATAAAATGAAATGTAACAGGTATCGTGTTATAGCTAGAATTCTGGAATCTTTGACATTTGTAACAATAACGATGAGTATAATCTGAGAGTGCAATGTCAAGTACGAAGTCATTGAAAGTGATGCTCGTAACATGCCCTCCCCTCCTCGCTTCCCTTCCAAAGTGCCTAAAATGCTCTAAATTATCTCATAAGCAAAAATTCCATGGTTTTCAGCAAGACCTGTCTCGAATGCCAACTAAATTTTACTGTTTTTCAGCCAGACTTGCCTAGAATGCTAACAATTTCTCTGTTTTTCAGCCAGACTTCTTTAATGTCAGCCCAAAATTCCATGGCTCTCAGTAACTAATCCAAAGAAATTAACAAAGTTGTAATTATGTCTGTTTATAATTTATTTAGATAAACGATTTAAAGCAAAACCGATTTATTTCCTTGTGGCAGTTTCGCAGGTGGGGACGAATGCAGCCACTGTGGACACTCCAATGTTTCTAAGTTACGGAACGAAGGTGATAACACATATCTCGTTGAAAGTGATGCAATTCAATACAACTGCTTCCCTTACTAAAACCAACTCTCATGAGAACTGCTGCAGGAGTTGCACCAGTAGCGTAATATTCGGATGTGATTGAATGTTGTATTAAAGAGCACTTTGAAAAGAGTTTTTGTTGTGACATATTGAGATTTCTCATGCGTGTCTCAGGCTGACTGGCTGGGTTTGCTCTTGCCCCACGCTGCAGGATATGAGAGAAGGAAGGAGGAAGGGGAGGGAGCTGATAATGGCCCTGCTGCCCGTATCGATCACTAGTCGGTATCCCAGAGGCTTTATTGACCCACTGAGGTAGCCACGTCATTTGTTCCCCTGAGTCGTCCTGGTGTGGTTCGAGGATGTCGTTCAGTACCAGATACTGATGTCAGGCAGCCGAAACCAATCGACCACGCCACAGCAACGGTAAATATGATGACAGAGATCTCTCACAGAAAACTCAGGCAAAAATAATTCCAGGACAAAAATAAAACTCATAAAGGTTGTAAGATCGTCAGCAACCAGGACTGCCAGAACCCCGGGAGGGTCTCAGGCAACTGGAACATCTGCCAGAAAAGCAAGAAAAGGAAAAAATAAAATCAATAACTTTTTTGAAATGCATTCAAAAGATGAGAAGTACCAGTGTTTTACACGGAACCATTAAATAACGATCTACCCTTGAGCAGCACCGTCAGGCAGTGGCCAATTGAGCTGAACAGTGGTAGCTAAGGTCTACAGTATCTATTCAAAACTATTGCCCGGCACAAATAGTGCGTGCTAAAGTCTTAATCTAATCGATGCTTGCGTTTAGCCAAAAATGAATGCACATTCTGTAAGGTGTACGTAATTGATTAAGCTGATGTTAAGGCGCATACCTGGAGAAATACGGCGGCCGATGCTGTCCAACAACCTGCCACGCGTCTTGAGCCCGTCTTCGTTCGTCAGATTCTCCTCGGCGTCTTCTCTGTTAGCCGAGCGAACAGTTTGTAAAATCCATAACCACTCCTTCGATATCACTTCTTCTCTGTCCGAGGACGCTGTCTAACCAGATGAAAAAGGAACGGTTTTTGGAACAGGCTTAAATCATGCAGAATTATCTCAGTCAATTCCATTGTACCATTTTAAAGTGTTTGATTTAATAATTAAAATCTACCTGGCAAAGTTAAGACTCTTTGGCAAAAAGAACTTCTTTTCTGCTATGGAGGGAGAGTTTGCCGTATATAAGGTGTTTTGAATACCTTTAGTCCCGTGACGTTAAGTGTTTAGCAACAGAGTTGAAATAAAGTCGTCACATAATGAATATATGCACGTGATCTAAGACAAGTTTTGTTACAATGTTGTTTTCATTCAGTAGCATTTGCATTATGCAGTATTAATTCCATGTATTGAACACCATTGTTACCAATGGTTGATCAGTATATCACTCCATTACATATACAGATATGTTATAACTGCGCAGATTGTGATGACTACAGCAGATTGAAGACTTTTCCTACCTTTGATTTCAATGACTTGTTGTCTGACTGACTGACTGACAAATTGTTTTTAACACCAGACTCCAAAATTTATCACTTGTACATATGATGGCGATCGAGAGCCCGATGTTTAACGCTGACTCTTGAAGTTACTGATGGACAGATTTTCACGCCATACTGGTGGAAGACAAGCGCTCTTCAACGAACGTAAAACTACGCCAGCTTCCACGCGAGCGTTGCAGACGGCTTGTTGCCAACAAGGTCAGGAGAACGGCACCTTCTTGGGACTTGCCAAAAACGCAGTTCTATGCTGATTATACTTTAGCAGTCAACTTCGTCCCTTTGATCTTTCTAGCGACTTTGACACTACTCAAACTTATGATCTTTTTTTTAATGGCGGTGATACCCAAAATCACGATTACAATTTACAAGGTGATGTCACTCAGAATCATTGTTTGTATTTAATCACTGAAAAGCAAATACAGCCTACATTTATAGTACCGATGATATAACCATAACATATAGGACAAGAAATAAAGATTGCAAGGTCCTAATTGTTCTTGTGGCGGTGGTGAAAAAAAAAAAAAACACTTGCAGATTCTCGTCGGGTCATTCGTACAGTCTTGAAAATTGGTCTTCCACCAATATGGTGTGTAAAATTGGGCGTCAAACTTGGAAAAGTTCCTCTGCAAATTGCCCAAGCTCGGTGGTTTACTCCGTGCACGTTGCCTCCAATAATACGAAACTGACCTCCATTGTGTAAGTGAAAACCTTTTTGTATAGCTTTAAACAACAATCGAGTAATTAATGTTCAGAATATGTAACTCATTGGTGATAGACCAAATATCTATGAATTCAAAGTTTTTCTCGATGCAACTTACCTTCAATGTTGTTCTCTTCTTAAACTGTTAAAAGGAGTAAGTAATGCAGTCATTAAAAGGTATAATTATGTCCGTATTAAACATAAGTTATAACTTCAATGAAAAAACAAAGACAGATAGAAAGCATATCTTTATTCGAGTGAATCATATCCAGGTAACAATATGAAATGTAAATTTATTCTACCCAGATTGAAGTTGTTGAAGTATGTAGACTCAGCTGGGCTTGCACACTCAACAAGTGCTTAAGCCATACACAATGATAACTGTGTGATTCAAAGTATAGTAGTTGTAAATACTTACCCCGCCTCTGCAATTCTGCAAGAAGAGATGTTCATGGGTAAATCGTAACATGTAAAGTCTTGCATCGACAGATGTTTCAGTTTAGTGACGTCTTCCGTTGTACATTATTAAAATAAATTATAGCTATTCATATAAAAAAACTCACAAGCCATCATATGTGTTGTGAAAATATTGTCATGCTGATCTGAGTCACGTGTTATTGAGCTAGAAATTCTCATGAGTTCAAAACCAACAAGCGCTCAAGCAATTATTTTTAGAAATATTGCTACTAACTATCGCTACAATAACAAACCCAGAAAAACATAAAGAAATAAATACGTACCCTGGGATGTACCTTTGTAAGCAAACAAACAAAGAAGAGGATATTTAAATTATTCAGTCGTTCCACGTGTCAATATCTTCGATAAAGAAGTACAGGATTCAGATTTGTCGTAATCCTGCTCTTCGTTTAAACAATATTTTTCTCAAACAAATTAACTTGCTTGACAAACAGGCTATAACTGTTTCTCTACATAGGATATTGTTCACACCAAACGCTGAAGCCAATTTCAGTAATAAATTACTCATAACAGAAAGAATAAAGCAACGGAGAAAACTATATCTCTGGCTTATATATATTTTTACATATACACACACGCATGCACACACGCGCACATACACTTGCATGCACATGCGAAGATATTTTAATGCAACAGTGTACCGCGACCAGATTTCCAAGGCAGTGAAACTTCCGTTCGCTTCTAAATAATTATTTCTTTCATTCAGGTGACCGAGAATATGTCATTGTCCATACATGATTGAAAAGCAACTAATAATGTTAAACTACATAACTTTAATAATGTTAAATTCAACATTTCTACAATGGCGGCGGAAGGGAAGACATTCATTATGTTAAGGTAACTCTTTTTAAAGTGTTAGAACTTGAATACTTCATTAGAATTAAAATGTTGTAATTTAAGGCTACATATATCTCATGACAAATTATAGTTGTTTTGTGTTCCGCATTATAGATGTGAACAATCTGACAGCATGTTATACAACCAGCAATCAATCATTACGCGCCGTAATGTTTTAAGATGTTGTCTTTAACATTTTGTATCATTTTAACATCTAGAAAATGTGGACATTTTAACACTTGCGTTTTAAGAGAGTTCTTGCGGGTTAGTATTTGGAGGAAGCCGGGCAAAGTCTTGCCATGTACGTGGCAATCCATTGTAATGGAAAGGCGTAGGATCTTCTTTTTTCTTTGGAATTCTGTAATGACATACTAAAGAAATTTTCACATACGATGGCGACGGCTGGATGAAACAGGAGTAAACCAACGAACTTTGTGGAAATTGTTGTAAGACAAGTGGTCTTCAACGAACATACATCCAAGACTTTGCAAAAGGCCCCAGGAACGCAGTCAATCTATGAACAGTGACAGCAGGAAAATCCCAAAAAATTCTGTTACTAACTGCAGCTAATTGATGTTCATTGGCTTGAGGGATTTGTCCTTAATTTGTGTCCTTAAACTCAAACAGAAACCCGACCTAACTGACAATTATTCGAGTTCTTAAAATAACATATTAAATAGTCCGTTGCGTCTTTTCTAAGAGTATGAATTTTACTAAAATTGTCCTCTGGGCTTTTATTTATACTACATTAAGATGTTTTCGTTGTCGATCCATTAGTTACTATACCTAAGGTTTCAGATAAAAATGTCCCAATGTTTGGCCATCCTACAAAATGTGACACACTGAGAAAAAGACTGTAATGTGGGGTTAAGATCCTTTCAACCTCATATGAAGCATTTTGGTAAAGCCAAAGCAATTCCAATATACAATATTAACAAAACAACAATGATTTATCCCACATGATCCGTCCGATCGTTTTTTAAAATTGTCGTTTTATCCGTGATGTGTTTTTGATGCTATCCCAAATCCAGATACGGCAATGTCAAAACTATACATTTTCTAACAGAGCACTTACCAGGCACATCTTTCATCCGGAGGCGAAATGAAAAAAAAAGTCATAAAAAATATTTCATTACTAAATATACTTCACAATATGATAAGCCCAATGGAAGGATCTTGTTGTAAAAGCCATGGGATTGTACATTAAGCCTCTGTCACTATATCACACCCCCATACAGGAAAGTCTAAAGAAAATGTCTGTATATGCAGAAAACAGTTGAACAATAATAATGGCAATTAAAAGTAGAAGAGCATACGTTTATTTTCAGTTTACTGCGGATGGTCGTGGCTTTCCCCCCACCATAATGATGGCCACCGCCGTATAAGTGAAATATTCTTGAGTACGGCGTAAAACACCAATCAATCAATAAATAAATATTTTAAGTTTCTTTTTCATCAAGGAAGCTGTAGACGTCGTCGTATGCTGAGCAATGAATGCGACAAGACAGGTTAGTTATTCATCTTTTTCCATTTTACGGCGCATACGTACGGCAAAAGAAATTGGGTTCCAGTATTTATTTATTGGTGTTTAGGGCCGGGCTTGCTCAAGGACATTTCACATGCATGACGGCGATCATTTTGGGTGGAGCAAACCTCAGTGCCTGAAGTTAAACTACTGCCTGACTTGAGGCTGACTTAATGATTCGAACACACGTCCTCACTGGTCAAGACCGAGAAGCGCTGTAATCGTCTAAACCAACATTAACCCAGGGTTCCAATAGTGACCAATGGAAACCACCGCTCCTATCGACAGGAACCTGACAAACCTCCTGACGGAAAGCCGTAGTCTAGCCAGCGAGCCAGCCAATGGCTAGTCAAGTGTGATAAGATCAATGACAGATAAGCAGGAATGCATGGCTCATTGTCTTCAAAGAAAGATACCACAGGATAATTGCGCTTGACTGACCTAGACTAAGCTGCATCGACGAAGCCATATAAAGCCTATAATTAACTGATCCGTCTTTATCAGCACCGTATGTTCCATTAACATCAAACCATGCCGTGATAGAAATATGAGGTTTGCCACATGTTTAGAAGTGAATACATGGTAGTAATAAAACAATGTTGTTGTACCCGATTTACCTAATAACATGACAAACTTGTTTATGGATAACAACTGTCTGTCATGGACGACGTTTTGGTGCAGATACTAACACCTTCTTCAAATCTATGACATAAACGAAACATGAAGGAGTGCAGAAAAAAGGCAGAAGCAAGTTTGTCAAGTTAATCATGATCAAACCCAACTTCTAAATGCCACTTAAAGATGTTATTTACTTATGTTATTAGTGTAAATGCAGTCGAAGTAAATCCACGGCTGAACTTCTTTAGTCATTAGATCAAAGTACATATTTACGGAAAATAGCACATTTAATGTGAATAGAGTGCTTTTAATTCAAAGAAATACCAGTACCATTATGCCTTGAGATCTCGTCAAGAAAGGCAGCGAGGTATATCAAAATTTGGATTCATTTATTTCAGTGGGATTTTTCGCCGTACTCAAGAATATTTCACGACGGCCGGCATTATGATAGGAGAAGAACCCACGACCAACCGCTGATTGCTGGAAGACCTTCCCAGCTACAGCCGGAGAGAAAGCCAGCATGGGCTAGATTTGAACTCGCAACGATGGCATTGGCGAGAGGCTCCATTGTCATTGTTTGCGCTAGCACATTATCCACTAGAACACAGAAGCCCCCAAAAGCGTTTGAAGTAAGGTATAACATATACTCACCATCTGTTGTGAGGGAAATCGTAATGAAACGCAAGAATCAATGATTAGATAAAGTTTGGATGGAACAAATGATAAAATACAACATATATAATTCAACAAAATTTACATGTACGCTTTAAAACTCCACTAACTATAACTTTATGCGTGTAAGAAAATGTTTAAACTAATATTTACCGTCTTGATGAAATAATATTCTCCGTATACTGATGTATTTAAAATAATTATTATTTACCGTTTTATGATATGTTTAAAATAATATTTATTGTTACATGATATTTTCCAAAAATAATTAAGGTTTTCCGTTTAACGACAAACTGTCACTTTAATGTTAATTTTACAACTGTAGCAATATGAAAAGAGCATAAATAGACTGATGAACACGGAAAGATTCACATCGAGACATAAAATTATAAAATGCAAAGGACACCAAAAGCAGCGTTACAACAAATGCAATTTATTCCAGCATCATCCATAAGAAAACCGTGCAGCTCGCAACAGTACCGAGGGGTTACATAAACACGAAATAATTAATCAACAACTGAGTTAAACCTCCAGCTATGTTTGACATTGCTTTGCTCTACAAATGCAAGTTTTTACACAAAATTTTATGCTACAAAGCATCGATATGTGGCATACAATCAAAAGAAAAAAAAACAACAAGTATATTATTTTAAAAAGCAAGTGTGCACATAAATCATGAAAATGCAAAACAAAAATCCTAGAGTGGTTTAAAACATTGACAGTATGTAGATTTACGGTTTTGAAAATCTTGCTTTAGCCAAATATCACTGCATAGCAATGAAAGCGGAAAGCGATTGATCCTCCATACTTTTACCAATGTTATATTTTTTCTCTTATATTTATGGGACGAAAATACAGGTTTCAATTTCTGTTCAAACTTGGATGATAACTTTTACAAACTCCACAATCACAGATTTCACACGCATGATGCAAAACAGAAGCGTTAAGGACATACTCACTCGTAAACCCTGGAAATATAATAACACAAACCATGACTATCATAAAGACCGAAGGTTACCCGGCATGTGTAACGTGTCATTTCTAGACATTTACAATTTACAAAAACCAATAACAAATCAGATGACGTGTGCTTCGATATTTCTAATCGAGTCCGTTATCTTCATTTAGCCTGTGGTGAATCCGATTTTGTATACAAACTTCACATTTATGGTTCTTTTCTCTTTTTGCTTCATTATTTCACTCAACGTTAAAAATTTGGTGTAGAAGTGTAGAAAGTGTAGAAGTGTAGAAGTGTAGAAAACATTGCTATAGGTTAAGTACAAGCTATTTGAATGTACAAAGCCGGGAAGTCATTTCACTTACCACATTATGCTGTCCAGGGCAAGTTTAAAACAGAAAGAAATCTTGAAATAACAAACAGAACATAAATCTTGAAATCACCAGAACGGTCTTAACTATGGAATCGTGTGTTCATGGAAAACAATATTCTAAAGGTCCCTGTATGGGACTTCCACTTAATTCTATCTTCTTATCTATCCCTTCTTTTATAAATATATATTACCCCGATGTTGTCAAATTTTTACTGCCTAAATAATAACAATCTTTTTGTGACGCTGTATTTCTTCAGTTTTATTTGTTATAAAATTTAAGAAATTTAAAGTCATTGCGATGACTGTAGTATAGGGCCTACTTAAAATAGTCTGAGGTTAAAAATCTTACGACGTCGAGACCAGAAACACAGCATAGTGATGTATGTATATATTCGGTTAAACGTCGAACTGGACAATTCTTCATCCATATGACGACAAGGAGTCATTAAGTGTGTGTAGATTTATACTGTACATATACTGTGTCTTCTTGAGGCACAGCGAGTTCATGCCGCCAAAGTGCTGCCGCCACTGGAGTATCATGACGGAAACACCATACATGACATCTCATCCAGTCACATTATACTGACACCTGGCCAGCCAGTCCTGTTTTCTTGCTCAAAGCCAAGCCAGGCAGCAACAAGTACAATTTTAATAATTGCTATGATCCGACCCGGGTAACGAGTTAAGAATTTAAGCATGATCTACCATCTGGAACTCCAGTCTCTGGCTTCTTCTGATTGGAACGAAGGTGGATTATTTTCCGTTATTCCTTGGGCAACATATACATATTGTTCAGTATACGATTTTGTGTGTATGGGATGGATGGAAATATCGCCTTTTAACAGGTTCGTCATTCATGTGAGTGATGATGCACATCTGTGAAAACGATGTCAGTATGTTAGCAACTATTATAATAACGAGTATAGGGAAGTTTTGGATAGACAGATTTATGGTTTAATGTGAGTATTCTACCCGTCTCGTTCAACACAAGAAATGAACAGATTCAAAATCCTAATTTGACTTTTTTGATTTCACCCTTTCCTTAAGGTTAAACTCCCACTTAAGGAAAGACAAATATTAAAAAGAAATAATGAAAAAAAAATGCTCTCTTTTCTCAGAAAATCGTACTCACCCCTCTTTTATTTTCCAACGTCCGAAGTAAATCTGCCCGACAACAAGGTACACCTAGAACATACATATAGAATCACAATTGATTATATGCGAAACGAAAGAATGGAATCATCTCATGGTTCTAGTACTATATGGTTATCTCTTTAGACAACAATATGTAGGCTGTGGGATCAACAGCTCGCCATGCAAGTACACTTTAACCGGTACTATGGGGACATCATGAAGGGTTGAGAGATTGTTCGATATAGCTACGATGTATAAAGACGTCAAAAGACCTTTGCGCAGAAACATATATTTCTTTGTAATAAGCGGAACGTTCACATAATGTGACAAATTGGGTGAATGATATTTTCAGTACAAAAAGGATGACGGATAAGAATAAGGTAAGATAATACTGAATGACAGAATAACGTAAGACAATACTGAGTGACAGAATAACGTGAGATAATACTGAGTGACAGAATAACGTGAGATAATACTGAGTGACAGAATAACGTGAGATAATACTGAGTGACATACGTCGGTCTAACTAAGAGTATTACGCTGTGAATGCTAAATGTTTATTACAAAGCTTATATTGCACTGATCCATGCAGCAACACTGTTAATTTTGATAACAAATTCCGTTGAAATAACATTCCTTCCATACAGGAGGAGCCCGTTAAGATTTTAATATATTGCCCTGTCAGTATCTGAAAGTATTGGTTCTTTACATAAACAATGTTTGTACCTCGAAGGCATACTGTAAAGTAATATCTGTTGAAATCTTTGAAATATACAAATGTAGTTAGAAACATATGCATAGATTTGTAAATTTCTATAAAATAAATCCTCGCTAGTTCAGTATATCTTTACATTACACCATGAGGATTGTGGGCAACTCTGGGCCAGGTTGTTCAAAAGTGTATTAGCTAATACCAGTATTAAGTTATATTACATATTTACGATTTTAACAGAACCCAGCAACCAATACAGCTGTACAGAGACCAAATGGTACAGCAGCAGTTTAATTTACTTTACGTTTAATACAACAAGACACTTTTGAACAACCAGGCCCAGTACAGTAGGTCATGACGTTTGTGGAACACCTACACACCACAGCGTAAGGTTTTTGAGATGCCTGTACAGTTCGTCATGGGTTTTGTGGGATATCTGTGTAGCAGGCTATGGAATTTCTGGGATACCTGAACAGTACGCCATGAGGTTTGTGGGATACCTGTACAGTACGTCAGGAGGTTTGTAGAAAACCTGTACAGTACGTCATGAGGTTTGTAGAATACCTGTACAGTACGTCATGAGGTTTGTGAGATACCTGTACACTACGTCATGAGGTTTGTAGAATACCTGTACAGTACGTCATGAGGTTTGTGAGATACCTGTACAGTACGTCATGAGGATTGTAGAATACCTGTACAGTGCGTCATGAGGTTTGTGGGATACCTGTACAGTACATCATGAGATTTGTAAAGAACGTGAACAGTACGTCATGAGGTTTGTGGGGTACATGCACAGTACATCACGAGGTTTGTGAGATACCTGTACAGTACGCCATGAGGTTTGTGGGATACCTGTTCAGTGCGTCATGATCTTTGTAGAATACCTGTGCAGTACGTCATGAGGTTTGTAAAATAACTGTACAGTACGTCATGAAGTTTGTAAAATAACTGTACAGTACGCCATGAGGCTTGTCGGATACCTGTACAGTACGCCATGAGGTTTTGGGATGTATATCTGTCGTTGTACGCTTTTCTCCACCATGAAATCCAACCGGTTTTATACATCTAACATATTCCTCAGCACAGCGAAAAACAGCAATCAAACAGATAAATAAAATAGATATTAAAGGTAATACTGCGACGGAAAATCGAACTGAAATGGCTCTGTGTATCCTTTTTACCAGTGACAACGATATTATTGATGCTAATGGAGCGACGACAGGCTATAGTGTTTCCACTCGGCTTGATCATACTAGCAGGTTCTAATGGTGAATTCCTCACCCTGTCTAGCGCGCACTGCCGTCATCACACCCGTAAAAGTTGATGTAATTCGCAGTATATAGTAGCCAGTAATGAATTAATGCAGTGGGATATCACTTTCTCCGATCCATTTCATCCCGAATCGCTGTTGGTTTTTATAGCACACAATCGCATCACTACCTAGAGGTAGATAGGCTACTGCTTTTTATCATTTCTGGTTTTATTACGGATGTCCAGTGACGTTGTGATATTTGCAAATTGTGGCATTTTGTTTTTTGTTTTTTTTTTATATTTCCTCATACATGTGAAAGTACGTTCAACCCCCCTCTCCCCTTAGAAAATGACATATGAAGGCTGGTGAGGTGTAAAAATCTCATTTATGTCTTACAAGCCCAGTTACAATAAAAAATGACGACCTTGTATGTATCGGGTAGTGTTAAATGTTAAACTTGGGTTAAATATATGTCACTGTTAATTAAGTTGAAGGTATTTCAGTGTGTGCCATTTTGTGCATGTCGATTGTTAAGTGTTCATAAACTGAGGGTAGAGAAAACTCCCAAGGTGGTCAACCCAGGGGATGACAAAAACGCGTTTGAACTCAACAGAGGAGAGAAATATAGAAACCCTTAGAAATGCTGAATTAGAGTAAATGTCTTCACATTGTGATGAAAGGGCACAAAGGGAATTGCTTACAACTGCAATAAGGCTTGGATCAAGGGCTACAAATCAATAGAGCACCCTCATGTATTATACCTTTACATTTTCACTGAAATCCAGATCGTATTTGATACTCCATTCCGGACTGTTACGTGTTTAGGATTAAACATATCAAATAATGTCAAGATAGAGATTTAATTTTTTTTGTTGGGTTTAATCTTTTTCTCAATATGTCGTGATTCGTGCAGGCGTAATTATTAGATTGTGCAACTTACTGCCCGAAATCACGACAATCTTGAGTTAGGCAGGTTGTTTTTTCTTTCCTTTTTTCATTGACTAATTTGTTCATTTGCATGACCACAGGTCCACGGATTGAAATTTTGATGTAAAGATAGTATTTTTCACCTGTTGAAGCCTAAAAGCAATAAATCAAACGAGATCACGATATTTCTCCTGCAGATTTTGGACTTTCGACACAACTATGTTGTTAGCATGTCATATACAACTCAGTGTTTTTACAAGTGGGCGATGAACTTTAGAGATTTACGGAGTACCGGAACGCTATCTTCGTCTTTTTTGTGTTATTACCTTATTCTAATTTCGCGCGTCAACGACGCGGTTTGGAGGAGTGACTGCACTGGTCATCCCTACGTGACTGGACGTTTAGACAAGAACATCACTCAAGCCGATCTTCTATAGAAAATCATCTGAGCAAAATGTTACGAACGATCGTAAACGTAGTTCACTAAGATGTAAAGCGATACAAGACGATAAACACGTTGAGCTCGCTGACACATTATAGACGTTACCCTCAAAGACTACGGTAATGTGTCACCCCGCCAATAAATCATGAAAGACAGAGAGAGCTTTTTTAGAGAGCAATATATCCCTATCCAATGAGGCGGGTTCTTAGAAAAGGCTTATCTAACCGTTTCCAGTGGGCACGGCTCGTGACTTTAATCTCCTTAACTGCTATTATGGTTCTCTAACCTCATAACGGTTTCGAAATATAATCAGTAAGTACTCGCTCCTCGCGTATTAATGAATTAAGCAAATGCGTATTTAATTTCCTGTTTGTCTCGTTATAGATACTATTCCAGAATTGGAAGGAAAATTGGTTGAATGATTAGAATTTAAAGAGATTTTGGCAAGTATGATAATACATGCAGTAGTAACTAAATATAGTTAGGCCTCCTACAGTTGAATGGACCTGCACTATTAAAATGGACGTGCAATGAGTCTACAAGGGTTCGTATTGCGGTGGCTAATAAAAAGTGTTTCATTAGCAAAAAAATGCCTTGTGCTTCTTAAAACTGAGTATAGTTATTATTAAGACTTTCAGCACAGAGAGTAAAAGCTGAGAAGCGACTACAGTGTGATAATTGTAAAATGGTCACAAGTAACCTGTGAAATACGGCTTCTTATCAATTTACATCAGTTATGGTTTTATTCTGACTGTTCATGTAAATGCTTAAAAAGTAGTAAGTCACACGCACCTTAAAACCATGGCTTAGGCAGAATTAGGGGAAATAATGCAGTGATGATAACTGACATTATTAGACGTTCAGGTTTGCTATTACTCAAAATGCCGTGTTATCATCACATTTAACATATATATGATAACATCAAAACAATGCAAAGGCGCTCCTTTCAGTTACGATTTTAAATTTTGTTTTATGGAATTTTCCTTTAAAGAATATTACTATTCGTGCTACATCGCCATGAACTCAACAACAACATGCCAAAGGCAATCGACCATTCCACTGTCATTCCATTCCATTCCAGACAAATATCTGCTGCGGTTGTAGGGTTATTGCGACTAACTGTGAATACAAAACAGACTTCCATCCCACTACTACCATTCCATGAACGTACTACAATCTAACAACATTCTAAGCATAGTAGTACGCTGACAGTGCAATATATATTTATTCCTGTGCATTCCATCCGGGTTCGTGCAATCTGATGAAATGTGTAAATTTATATCTGTGTTGATTTTATGTACTTATACCTATAAAAAACAAATTCTGAGTATAGCAGATAATACTGCAAAATATCATTCTAATTGAAAATTGCTTAAGTAATAAAATAAGTACACGAAGACCCATGGGTGGCCTGCTTGGCCGAGGTAGTTAGTGCACTAGCGCGGCGCAATGGCCCTAGAGCCTCTCACCATGCAGTCGCTGTGAGTTCAAGTCCAGCTTATGCTGGTTTCCTCTTTGGTCGTACGTGGTAACCCGCGGATGGTCGTGGGTTTTCTCCGGTTTTTCTTCTAACCATAATGCTGGCCGTCGTATAAATGGAATATTCTCGAGTACAGCGTAAAACAGCAATCAAATAAATAATTAAATGAAGACCCATGGAAACTGATTTAAACATCCCAACAAACCACCAAATATGACACAAATAAATATAACACGTGAAAAAATGCTTAGCTCAGTAGCGTATCAATTTCTTAAAAAATCGTCTAACCTATAGTCGGTATATCCGTGATCAAGAAATGCAACAGGTCTAAGCAAGTGGGCACGGATAATGCTGCAGCCGCGAAGACAAGAGGCTTCGTAGACGCTTTCTACAGCGCTCTGATACTCATCACCTTCATGTGTGTGTGTAATATTGATTGCTAGTCTATCGGACCGCATGAAAAAAATTTGTATAGAAAAGCTGGCGAAATCTTCAGATGGACTATGTGGAACTATCCAAGACGACTTAGCTGTGAATGGGCGATCGCTTTAAGAGATGTATGGTGGACTACATTATCATAGTTAAAGCAAAGGGGATGCACGCTTATACTGAAGAGTGTGGTATGGGTGTGTACACCAACAGTTCGGCTTTGCCCAGAGGAAAATAGCAAACTTCGTTTACCGAAATCACTTTTGGTCACTTGTACTCAATATATTTGTGTTATGATATATACCAAATAACAAGAAGGTATAGGTCTGTCATACAATCGAACAACGTGCTAGTTTGATCCTAGATATCATTTATCAAGGTTATTTTCCCATATTACCTATATGTCGATATCACAACGATATCGTACACATATAATATAACCGGCTCATCTTTCCACTGCCTGGTCATCGCGTTTGTCTGAGCTTTGATAAGCCTGGCGTGAAGTTAGCCAGCTGTCCACTGGCCCGAACACGTTGGCTTTGAATCTGACAAACTCCCGTTCGGCAGCCTTCAAATTGAGACAACGAATAATTTGGAGATGATCAAAATGGCTACGATGTTCATTCAGACGACTCGCCTAAACAGCAGTCATCAAGGAAGAATGTCATGACGAACCTAGTATTATAACTAATTCAACATTTGACGTTAAACATCCGTGCTCTTTTGCCCGGCTTCATTAAGGACCCAGAGATGCCTCAAAGATACTAATTCACTAAGTAGCTGGTTTGTTAACGACGGGGGAGGTCTTCCCTTTTGGTCAACACGTTTAATTGGAGCAATTAGTGTATGTTTTTGCCTATGTCCATGTTAGTAATTTTTCTTTGCTTAAAGTGTTATCAACATCTGCCTCACGTCAACTGGGCTACAGTAATTGCTTGTAGCATATGCTGTTACCATTTGGTGTTCATCGCTTAGTACTTCAAAAATGGAGGTGGCAAGACAAAGCCATGTTACGCTCCGTCAAACGGAATGTCTAGCACGTAATAAGTAATGTTCTTTTCAAATGATGTTGAGATATTCGTATTTATCTAGTTGTGGTTCTCGCCTTATCCAGGATCTAAAGAAGTTCAACTTTTGTCAAACCGCCATCAGTCCTTACGTTGTAGACAAAATCACCCACAAGGGTTTATTATCTACGGAGCAGTAAAAGTGACATGGAGAAAATTTTTGGAAGAAGAAAAAAAAAATTTTGGAAGAAAAATTTTTTTAACCACCGATTTTTAAAGTCGAAGCCCCGACCTAATCAGCCAATCACAGGCCGTTTGCTATCGACAGCCAATATGGCAGCCACAGACAATCGTGTCTCACTAATGACTACATATTTTGTCTAGGGTCCTACCAAGAGTTAAATAACTTGTATTTTAAATAAAGGACAGGATTACAATGGGTGTGATCGACTACGCAGGTCAAGTCCAGTCTGTTTAAAAACATATCACTCTTAACTCCCAGTGAAAGCATATTAATAAACAGATTTCAAGGGATAAATATGAACTAAATAAAATACAACGTGCAGCGGCCCTTCTATAGACCTAGTTGACTTTTTTCAATCTCATTTGCAACAGCTAAATGTGAGATACCATTCGAATAACCGTGCCATCCAGCAGGGTGGAACTAAGGCGATCTATATGGATGCGCTATAGGCCATAACTTTGTGTCACATATGGACATCTAGGAAGACGGCGGCAATGAGTTGGAATCTTATCGTTTATACGAGCATATTATTTGATTGAATGTTTACTATACGAATAATAATCCAAGACTGTTGAAGGTTACACTATAAATTATCCGCTATAGATCGAGATTGTGTTCGCGTTCGTCATCGTCTAACAGGATATTTTGGTACTGGGAAAGTATAATTCGCAAGTAACAGCAGTCAGTTTGATGAGATTATATCGTAACCCCTAGTATTGCATTTATGATTGATGAATTAAGCCCAGGCCATTTTTCAACTCGGGGGTCCCGACTTTTAAACTCGGAGCCCCAACTTGTAAACTCGGGCCCCGACTTTTAAACCTGAGGTCCCGACTTTAAATGTCAGACGTTGAAAAAAAAATATTTTCTTTCAAAAAATTTGTTTCTCTTCTAAAATTTTTTGTCACTTTAACGGCTCCGTAATTATCAGCTCACCTGTCTTTACTTTTCATGCCCTTCTCTACAAGCCTGCTGGCAAAGTTGAAGCGGGTTTAGTGAGATCTAGATTTGAACCGAAGACCTCACTGGTAAATGCACTTTATGTGTGAATCAAGCAGCAAGGACAAATGCAGTTACGAACTGGAATCAAGCTCTCGTTATACATCGGCTACAGCTTTAAATCTGGAAATTTGTCGATTACCTGACAAGGGTCGGTGGTTTTATACTCCAGGATCTTAGAATTCTTCCACCCATAAAACAGAGCATCGAATCGGTAAAAGTGACAGCAGTATAGCATTAAAAATCAAACGAACAAATGACTTCACATTTCTGCATGCTTCTTCGTATCATGCGTGCATCAGGTCATTTAACGTCAAGTCGAGCAGGACTTTTGACAGTCTTACTGTTTAATTGTTGACATTTAAACTATGACGTAACAAAAAACATACAGTTGCCAAATTTGAAATCTGTCGACACTTCCTGCCGACAGTTGTCCACCCTATTGTCCATGAAATGTTTTAATAGGCATCCTTTAGGCCTACGCATATCTATATGGAATAAAATGAGCGTAATAAGATATCTGTTATAAGCAGAAGAAACGTTTCATTTGTGTCACGATGGTCCATTTTACGGAAATTTATCTCAGCGCATGTAGTGTACAGAGTGATAGATTACCACGATCAAGGGAGAATGTATCAGTTACTGCGGTTAGCTATTCAACGGGGACCATTTAGCAATTATATTCAAAATATATTAGGTTATATATCTATCTCAATTTATGCTGCTCGTACAGACTATTTTTGGGGTAAATTAATGACACCTGCTAGCTTTAAACTTCCGGCCCCTTACCAACCTTTTACCTATTCAGTGCATTTTTCAACTTACAATTTCCGGTTTCATGCAACTAGATATACCTGTCTCAACTGCAATCTTCGTGCAGACTTCGGCTTGTTTTGTATTGTAAAATCTACGAGTGGGGGCCCCGTACACATTATTGGCCAATTGTCACCCCTTAAATTCTCCTTAATAAATTCAAGTCATGCTGTTGAAGTGTGTACCCAATATCACAACTTAAACGTCACTTCACTTCTCAAGACTTGTCTTTGAACAGGCACGGTAAATACTGCGGTCAATAAACACTGCCGGAAATTTGGCATTAGCGTGTAGGAGAGAAACGGCGACACGCGATCTTCGATGTTTCGGTCGAATCGACCAAGACATTTATGTCAAAGTATATTTTAAGTCTTTGGTAAGATGTATGATTGCTGTAAATGACCTTGTAATTCGTTTGTGTTATTTCACAGTATCATTAATGCTTTCGAAATTGTCCTATATACACTGTGTTTTGGCACTGTAAGGTGTCAAGAGATGTATCAATAACACACTTACGTTTAAACTTTATCATAAGGTCTAGATTTTGAGATGCAAAATACATATGTATTATTATGAATGACGCTTTGGTGGCTGTTTGTCAAAAAAATCCCAATTTGTCTCTATAATGAGCGACAATTCTTCTTGGATTAACGATTCAAGTCCAGAGTTTCTGCAAAAGCTAGTTTGTCAAGGTTATTCCTTCAAACGCCTTGATCAAGTTTCTTAATTTATAAAATGAGTATAAGTCTCTTGTAAGTAAATATAGACAGAGTTTCCAGAATCTCTGGTACTCTGCTTCACGAATGTGTCTAATTCCGTTTAGCCGGGGACTAAGGACCATATATTCATCGTGTTGAATTAGATCGCCACTTTCGATATATGAAGGGTTGCAATCAAAGCGCAACTGAGATACATATATCATTATAGACAACTTATATACAAGAATAGTACACGATCTGAATACTGATTTCACTGATTCACCTAGAGAGTACCATGCATCTTTTCAACATCATTTAAAACTGCTGACTGCTTCTCTTTGCATGATTCCGCCCCAATTTCGTACTTTATGTGCTTTCTTTGTTCCTCGGGGGCTTAGGGTAAACGTCGTTTTGGGAATGGCCTCACAAAAATTACTGAGGTGGAAGGTCCATTGATGCTGTTTGATTTAATTTAGCTTTGATAATCCTCCAGTGTCAAATTGCTTTAGTTAATCGACGATATAAACCACTGACAAAATATTACCTATTACCGATAACAAATATATTTAACTAGAGTAAAGTTAGTTTTAATGGGAAAGATTTTATGTATATTAATGGTTTTCTGAAAGCTTGTCGATGCAAGGGAATTTATTAAAATAATAAGACACCATTAACATATTAACTACTAATACTAGCATATTCTGCTAATTAAGGAGAACTTCCCCAACGTACAAGATATAAGGAAACACATTTTTGTAGTTCTACATTCCTACGTCCAAACCCACATTACAGACTGATTAGAGTTGGTTCTGATAGTCACGACACCAGCAATTCCTACGTCTTTCATTAATTATCTCTGGTTCGTTAGTAAAAGTAAGAGCAATATACCCAGCTGTTCAAGAGTATATCTTTAGCTTAGAAGAAACGTTTTAATAACCAGTTAGTCGGTAGTAACGAACAATGAGCCCATAACAGCCGGATATGTTAGATCAGTCAGAAATAATGAACAATGAATAAAAAAAATTTAAAAATAGCGGTTAACTTTCCTCAGGTAAATGAGTTGGAATACCACATATTGTTTAAAACCAACCTCACGTGCTGCCAACACATGACTATTGCCGACAAAAGCAAGGTCATGCCTTTGCAAACAAACATCAAAAATAGATAAATAATGCAAACAGGCTTTATTATTGACCAGGTGTGTCGGCATCATGTCTGAATAGTGGTGTACTAAATCTGACAGGAGGTCCTCACTAGCGTGCTCAGATGGATGTATTTTCACCCGATATATTGAGTGATGGCAGAAGTGAACTGCAGAAGTGCACCGGACAATAATCTTCGTAAAAGACGGACACCATTTCTATGAGTGGCTGTGTGAGTGAGGCCCTACACTGGCACTACATAAGTCAGTTATTGCTTGGAGTTTAACGTTGTACTTAACAATTTTTCAGTCATATGACGACGAAGGGGTCCTTAAAATGTATGTAATGTGCCCCCTTTGTTGCAAGACGGGTTTCCGCCGTTTTTTCATCTAGTGCTGCTTCACTGAGACGACTTACCGAAGGAAAGTAAGTCACCCCGCCCGAGCCATTATACTTATACGGGCCAACCAGTCGTTGCACTATCCCCTTAAAGCTGAACGCCAAGCAAGGGAGTTACAACTGCCTCTTTTTTAAGGTCTTAGGTGTGACGCGACCCCGTATTGACCCTGGATCTATCGATCCCGAAGCGGACGCTCTACCAACTGGTCACTACCACTCCATGTGAACAGGTGTTAAGTTCCAAAAGGCTCAATAAGGCCGGGACGTTTGCGGTTGGCTATTCACTAAACGTACCTTCAACTTCAGTTGTTTGACTAGGTGTTTGGTGGTAGGAAACAGTAATATACCTTCAAATAATAATAATACCTTCATTACATACTGCATTACACAACGATAACTGGTAAGAGGGTGTCTGTCAGCAGCCTGCGGATGGTTGCGGGTTTCCTCCGGGCTCCGCCGGGTTTCCTCTCACAATGTACGGCGTAAAACATCAATCAGATCAAATAAATAAATCAACGACAACTGGGATAAAATGTACATACAGTTATAAAAAGCATTTTCATACCTGACCACATAGAGTTAAATAAAATATATCACCTATATCCCTACATACTGTGGATTTGCCGATAACCTGCGGATGGTCGTGGATTTCCCGCCGGGATCTCTCCGGTTTCCTCCCACCATAATGCTGTTCGCCGTCTTATAAATGAAATATTATTAAGTACGGCGTAACACACCAGTCAACTAAATAAATACAGATTGTGAAGGTCTAATTTACAAAATGGAATGCATGTACGAGAAATACATATCAGCCAAACGTAGGTAAACAACGAGGTGGTGTGTTTTAAAGGGATGTACTGTCACTTGCGCGTGGAATAGAGATTCCTAATAGAATACTTCTTGTGAAATGTCGATATGATATAAACCATACATATTTCTTGACTTGAAGATGAGGAAATTTCTCAATACAGCAGACAGGTGATAAAAATCACAAATTGTTTCATTTTCTATGTGGGAGAACAAATGATGAAAATTTATGAATAAACCCTAATGCTAGCGTATTGACATTCACGTAAGGAGCTTGTGGTGAGGCAGCAGAGTATGTTATCAGCACCATACTGTAGTTTCCTACAGATTTGCGCTATTCTGGTAAGTTTTACTCTAGGCTTACCAGCACCCTTCTGTAAGGTTCACCAGATCTGATATAGACCGTGTAGCCTATTCTTTTGTCGCACTGATTGAGAAATGAAAAGAATTGATTGTGGTAATTAAGCCATGGAACGGCCTTTAATGTAGGCCTGAGCGGATCGAGGATAAGGTGCAAACAATGGCCACATAGGCTATAAACGTCAGTCCCGTGTGCACGGATATGGCCAACGGTGTACACATCCGATCACTAGGGCTAATTCCGGAGTTCTCCCTCCCCCAACATCCCAAGGCCTCAGGGTAGACCAGTGCAGCAATGTTCCAACGGTGAACAGAAACCCTCACGGGTGATATACAGAATAATAATGAAAAGCAGTTATCCCGGAGAAACATAAGGGGTGGCCTTGTCTATAAGTGAGAAACATTTTCACAGGCGCTTCTTGGTAACTTTGTTATCTTCTACATGGGTGGCGTGTAATAAATTAGAGTTAACATCACTACAGTTTTTTTGCACTTAATTCTGCTTCAGCCATCGTGATAGCGGACGTATTAGTTGTTACTACATTTAAGTATTTACGTGAAAAGTTTAAAAATAACCTTAGTGAGAGAAATTGTCAAGAGGATGGATTTTACTATTGTCAGGTGTGACAATTTTCCAACTATTACACTGTCGCTGTTGCTCTGGTGTTACTCTCTATGCGTGTAATCTTTTACACGCAAAAAACCCTGCAAGTATTGTAGTTTTGCACATGTGAGCATATTGTAATTTTATCTGTGGCGTCGAATACGCACACAGCTCTTCTGAGGGAGAATACTTTCTTTTCGAGCGCCATAAACGCTTGTAAAACGAACAGGTGTTTACAATCGAATTAACAACTCCTACATATCGAATTAATATCAATATTAATTCATATCATTTATATTTGTGTACAAATGACCTTGGGGTCTAGTGTGAAAGGAATAAGATCTCAGCACTCTATAAAGACAAGCTTCGCATACAGCTATATCTAGGCACAGTTTTGCTGCAGTTAAATGTTTAAAATATGAGCGTCAAACCAGACATCCGTATGCCAGTCGTCAACCAAAATTGATTAGTATCAATAATTACAAGATCAGCTTCCACAACAACGTTCAATACAAATACAAATGTATATAAAGTAAGATATTATGACGGATTCAAACAAAGAGAAGCAGTAACCAGAATTCAATGTGAGGGCCTCACTCACGTCCCAACCGAATCAGTATCCATGCAGTGTAACATATTAGTTCATAAGCTGTCGGGAATACATCTTAGTTGCGCTTTGATTGCAACTGTTTATATATCCAACATAACGATACAAATGCTTTTAAGGTTACTGCTGTGATGTGATTTGTAAATTTTTTATTTTGGCTGGTTTCAAAAGCGTCTATTTCCTGTTTTGTTCTGATTTTGATATTATCATTATAATGTCGGAAGACAACTGTTTCCTGGTTCTCTTCAGAGTATAGCTCAGCTACTGCCGGTGTGGCGATAAAAACTAAATATTCATTCATCCATTTAATCTGGTCAATTGCGAATGTGCTGTAAAACGAAGTCACCTACAGCCTTGCCCATGGTCATCAACCTCTCGTATTGAGGTATAAATGTAAAGGTGTCCTTGACCCAAGCCGCTTTCGACCCTTTTGCATCAGTGTTATGTGGAAACTTTATCTCCTAATCCATTGCTGAACAAATGCACGCGTCTGTCTTACATATGTGATATGTATTTTTAGTCCGTTTATAAAGATGTATAGGCGTATATGTGCTATGCCAATTGCAAGGTTTGCCGAAACAAATGGCCACTCTCCACGCCTCGTGCTATAGATCTATCAACTTTTCCTTGCCTGCGTTCCCAGAAGTCTCTTACAAGTATAGGTTATTGTGATTCACTTTGACTTTGTCTTCGTCTTTTGACACATACCTGACCAATTTTGAACCAATTATAGGTTTATCTGATATCCAAGGCAGGAGGTAGTAAACCAACAATTAGAAAGGTACGATTCCTGAAAATGACCACACGAAATGATATTGCTACAAAGAAGTTTACATCAACTTAGTGAACTCTGGTAAAGCCTACAATTATCAAACCCTGAAAATCACATTCAAAAAGAGGTTAAAGCGAACATTTTATAGACTCTTTTTATGAAGGATTTTCCAAGCTCCCACTGCAACATGTGATTTATTGATTCCTTCAAATTGCTGTCTATCTCGATGGCATATCATATGCCAAGATTATAGACAGACTAACAGATCACAGGCGAATAATTCCAACGATAAGGCACTTTATGACGTTTGATAACTTTATAAAGTTGATACTTGATATGTCTAGAAAAAACACCACTCAGCCCTTCCAGAGAATTTACTTTTTTGAACGTCGTATCATAACTGTTATTCATTGTTAAAGGATGGAGTTTTGATCTCAGATCGACTTTTAGTATTATATATAGTCTTTTATATTCACCAAGATCATTTTCCAGACAAGGAAACCTTCCATATGAATGGGGAAAAAACAAAAAAAAAAAAACAAAAAAAAAACAGAAACCATGTCGTTAGGCACAAATACTCGCGAACAAGCAACGTTGCATTTCTCGACATTCCACATTGGCAAATACAGCAACTAATTCTAAAAACTTGCTAAAATTGAAAAAAATCCTAATGTGTAATTTTTACATCTGTTCCTTTTCTGCAGAGCCATATTTCTTTGAACGACACACTACTCAACTGACAGCTGTCTCTGGTTCATATAAGCAGTTCTGCCGTGATGAATGACCATCCAGAAGCCTTCTTTGAGGCCCTTTTTTTCGCACGTTGGCAGATGACGCAATGTAAAAACCACCCCCAATTGATCTTTCGGGAGTTGGTGAAAAAAATGAAACAAACCCCTTATGTGTCAGGTCGCTTGCTAGATCTTTCGTCCGTGACAATTTTCAAGAAGAAACCGCTGAGTCGTTTGACAATCCGCTAAGTTCACTTACGTTAAATGGCAGGTCGAAATAAGAAGAGCTCTGAATGAAGCATCTGTGAAGACACCTTCAAACTCATTTATCCTAACCTCAAGTAACAGAATTTTTACCAAGAATGTAAAAATTCCATTTTTTTTTCATATAGCGCCGTCATATAAGTGAAATAAAAATACGCTGTAAAACACTAATTATATCAGTAATTAAATTACCTATTTAATCGCGTCGAGACAAAAATTCGATAGAGTACACAGTTAAGTGTAATTTGCATAAAGTAGTGTGATTTATACAACAGCATCCTGATATATAATTTCAATACAACTAAAACTCACCTAGCAATGAAACTAGAATGCCTCCAACCAAAACAAACATAAACAGCCGCCTCCAAGACTTGCTTTGCGTCACCATGTCCTTAGTCAAACACAACGTTATTCCTGGGTAGAACTTCAAAAAATATCCTGTGACCGAATAAAACAAATACAACCTTACTGGGAATAAGTTGTAAGCCTTTATCCTAAGTAACGAAACCTGGGCGCTGCCAAAGGAAAATATGCAGTTCTGAATGTTAAAATCCCAGTCCTGTTGTACTCTCACATAAGATTATCCTGAGCTGTTTTGTCTTCTTTGCCTTGTTACAAAGGTACCCGAGAAGGATTTACGACATCATTCACTTAAATGAGTTAGAGAGTACATGATGATGATCGTCTGTCTTCACTCGTCTTATCCCGACGAACGCTCTTCTGATAAATGTAACACTCACACAAACCAAGGAATCGAAGATATTGTCAAGACGAGTCCATAGCATCCGCTAGGTTGGGGTAGGGCTCGTAGGTGAGGCGGAAGGGACGGATGACTCCACCTTAATCAATGGCCTGCCCAGTCCACAGAGGAGCGAAACAGCGTGACTGACACCACTTTGTACAACCTGTGACCGACTGCCTTTATTACCGTGAAGTTGGAAGTGTTGATTTAACCCGAGGGTGTCAAATCCTTTCCAAATCAGCCGGCGCTGCTGCCAATTGGCCATTAGATACCTTAGATATGCGGGTGTATTCGGGCCAAGCCTAGTAATCTGACGTCACAGCACCCCCCTATTCCCTACCCCCCGAGTAAGTAAGCACCTTATATCGTCTTTGACAATGTGGGGGAAGCCACTAACATCTCAAACAACAGGCTCGTCTGTATAGCGCAACCTAATGTCGATTTTAATTACGAGAAAATGTTACAACCTTACACTTTACTTTAATACAAGAGCAAGTCTTTGAGAGGCAACGTATTCTTTTGTTACAACGATGTTGTTCTTTTGCGGGCACCATTGTCATTAACAACAATTAATGGCAAGCAATAATGACATTAATGATGTTAACTTGACAAAAGTGCTCAGAGAAGGAAAGAAACGTCGTTGAAGTTAAAGAAGTTGTACCCATACTGGTATTCCGATGTTAAGTTTCGCTCAACCTCTTTAAAGCCTTTATCTGAAAGAAGAATGGCGTATACTCGAAAGTCAGATGTTGTAATAACTCTCATAGTATTACCTTAGTGCAAAGCTAGAATACCAAGAATCTGTATTTGCCAATGACTATGCAATTTTCTCGTCACTGCTAAAGTCACCGCAACCACTCACTTTGGCGATAAAGCAGACGAGTTATTTGCCTAAGTGAGAGAGTTGATGATGTTGACGTGACATTCTTAAAGGGGGTGTGATATAGTGTACAAGTACATCCCATCTGTTGGCCTAATATTTCAAAGTGAATACTTATAGACCATGTATCAAATAAAGATCCTATAGTATGTGAATGTAAGTTTTGTGTTTAATGGATATACCGCTCTACAACATGCCTTTGTTAGAATTAGTATTTAGATGACAGTTTAACATTTGTAAATGATGGGGGAAAAGAAAACGTGTGAGGAACAAATGTGGTGTCTACTTCAGTAGGTGTACCCAGTTATTACTTTGACGCATCTCTGTGGCCTACAATGTAAAGGTCACCGCTCACGCCTCGTCGTCAAGAAAAAAGTAACAAAAAAAGGAGGAGTGCTCAGAAATATTCACACCTTTATTTCAAACTCCTTAATTAGGCTGTTCGTAATAAAAACACGTGCCACTATGGCAACAAACAGATAGCGCAATCAATATGAGATATGTGACTGGAATGTCAAACTGTCGGACACGTCCATTTATTTAGTCTGTTTGCACGGATGTTTGCTTCGGCACTATTTGTCCTAAGATAACCTCGTTCGGATGTCTTCTTTTGGGCATGTCATTGCCAAATGTTAATCAACAAGTACTTAGTCAATTAAAATATCATTATTATGTAGGCTCAAGTCATTGATCATACAGGGGTTCCAAATCACTGCACGCCTTAGTGTCTGGCCTGGGTTGTTAAAAGTGAAGGTTGATAAATGATTGTCGTGTTGAAGCTCTGGATCAGGTTTTAATGCAAACTGGCACCAAGTGAACTCGATATCCCAAGGAGCCAGATGGGTAGGAGACGGTGGGGGTCGTTAGTGGAGGCGGGGATACAAACAATCTAGCAATTGTTTTTGGGATTGAAACTCAAATCTGTCACCACTACAATATACACATTCTCACATTAAGAGTTATTTCTTGACTTTTAATTTCACCCATCGTATATATATTACAGCTGAAATGTTTTCAAAAGAGTCTATCGTTAGCTTCGAAAAATTCGTGAAAATTGCCTTTAGTTATAGATAAAAATCACCATTCTCTGGTGCTAGTATGTAAGCTTTGTTCTAAATTCTTGCCTTCATTGGTGGTAAGAATAGATTCAAGCCAGTAAAACGATACCTTTGTCACAAAAATTAGCCTTCCCGTTTTCGTAATTTGCCGCCTGCCAAGATATACTTACTTCATTGCTACAAATATGGGTATTAGGGATTGTAATATAAAGCCAGTCTATTACCGACCAGCTCTAATCGTTATGTCACAGGCACCAGTGTGGAAACAAGGCGCTGTGCAGATGCTGTGGTTAATTACCCCGAAGCTTAACTGCAAGGGTAATTACAATCACTGGTATCGTGTGTCACGAGCATTTTGCAGGTATGTACTTTTTGTTCATTGATTATTCCCAATCTTTTCGCACTGTTAAAACTCATTTTCTTGGTTGGACATGATCATTGTTAGGCACGAATGTTTGATATCTAAAGATGAATGTCGTATTGATTTTTTAGAGGTAATCCATTGGCCGTAAACAGTTTTCGGATAACACTATTAAATCACGCGTCAACTAATTGCACCTTATACCAGTCATTCGACATGTCCAGACCTGTCTATTGTCATTCACTGAATTCAGATTGATTATTCAGCTAAATATATCTGCGTACACATTTCGTAAACAGACAATAATGAAGCCTTTCGGTTAAAAAAATAGGAATGACCACATTTTTAGCCTCGCAGACGCTGAGTCCCTTGTATTTTCGGTTGAGTGGCTCAGTCGTTAACATCTAAAACATAGGATAGACTGTTCTATCTTGACGACAACTGTTGTCGTATACCCTATTCTCCATTTCCAGTTTCCTGGCCCTGGGTTGTTGATGTCGGATCCTTCAGGCACTGAACTCTAAGATCCTGTCCTGTAATGGTTGCATCATCTAGCTTTGACAGTTCGAATTCTCCAGCTCAAATTGTCTGATGTTATCTTTGGCTGGTAGCATCCTTCAACTAAGTTTGTCGGATTCCCCATTAGACAGTTCGCATTCTCAAGCTCACAGTGTCCGATGTTATCTTTGGCTGGTTGCATTCTTCAGCTTAGTTCGTCGAATTAACCATTAGAAAGTTCGAATTCTCCAGCTTACAATGTCTGATGTTATCTTTGGCTGGTTTTACCCTTCAGCTCAGTTTGTCGGATTCCCCATTAGACAGTTCGAATTCTCCAGCTCGTAATATCTGATGTTGTTTTTTAGCTGCTTACATCCTTCAGCTTAATTTGTCAGATTCCCCATTAGACAGTTCGAATTCTCCAGCTCGCAATGTCTGAATTTATCTTTGGCAGGTAGCATCCTTCAACTAAGTTTGTCGGATTCCCCATTAGACAGTTCGCATTCTCAAGCTTACAGTGTCCGATGTTATCTTTGGCTGGATGCATTCTTCAGCTTAGTTCGTCGAATTAACCATTAGAAAGTTCGAATTCTCCAGCTTACAATGTCTGATGTTATCTTTGGCTGGTTTTACCCTTCAGCTCAGTTTGTCGGATTCCCCATTAGACAGTTCGAATTCTCCAGCTCGTAATATCTGATGTTGTTTTTTAGCTGCTTACATCCTTCAGCTTAATTTGTCAGATTCCCCATTAGACAGTTCGAATTCTCCAGCTCGCAATGTCTGATGTTATCTTTGGCTGGTAGCAACCTTCAGCTTAGTTTGTCGGATTCCCCATTAGATAGTTCAAATTCTCCAGCTCAAATTGTCTGATGTTATCTTTGACTGGTAGCAACTTTTGCCGCGAAAAAGTTTTGTCGGATTTACCAGTGTTTTTTTTTTTTTGGCTTTAGAAAACTCATTTAACTCATTTATCGATATCGATAATCCTCGATTACGAAGTTAATTATTCTTGATTACGAAGTTAAAGTCCGTTATTATCCATGCACCTAAATTGATTCAGCATTTAAGCGTGGTTTGCCTTGTATGGGAATCAACTTTGCTGTCGACGATACACTCGTCACTTTTAGTGCCTGTACTTGACTGCTTTTCTTCCCTCAGCGGACGCATTCATAACGGTTATCGTCCTGGGGGTGGGTAGATATCTAAGAGCTGGGACCGGCCTAAATGTGACCAGTAAAACTCGACCATGTCACTTGCTGAGTGAAGCGAGCGGTGGCTATTTTATGTGCGTCAATACTGAAATTAGTTAATTTAGTTACGAAGCTTTGCCTAACACCGCGAACAATGGGGTTGGGCCAATCTTGCACTGGGGTCTGACTAACTGGTCATCGAATGCCTAGTGAGGCGAAAGAAGTCCTGGCTTATCTTAGGATAGCACGACCAATAGACAAATGCCTTGGAGATGAACGATCCTTTTCAGTGGCAGTTGGAGACGCGCTTCTTTCAGAAGTAACGTCTTTAACCGTGTTTGAACGTGGAATGAATACCTGGGACCGTAGCTGAGATATGATAGTTTTCGGCGCTTTGGAGCCCCGCGACTTCCTGAGACAGAGAGCAAAATCTATCAGTGATATTTCCTCGTCTCCTACTGTTGGTAGTGTGATCTAGATCTGCGTGAAGTACCAGGATTCAATCAGGGAAATGTGAAGTGCTTATCAATGTCATATACCGCTTAATAGCCAATCCTGGATCTGTTGACATATTTCTCCGTTCATTAGCTCCTTGTACCTCTGTCGTATTTTTGCGGATTATCAGGGAACCTCCACTCGGCTTGTAATGCATCCTACGACTGTCAGCGTGCTCAAATTATTGACCACACCGCTAACGTGCAACCTTAATTGATGTATGATCCAACCATCAAATACCATCGTGGAGCTCTTAGCTGGCATTGCGTGTACAGATTTCATTACATGAGGATAATTTATGAATGTTAAGAAAATCGACCCGAAGGTTGTACGACAGGAAAGAGCATCATGGGAAATAGAGCACATGGAATGAACAGAATTCAACATGTCGAACAGCTGGCTTTCTTGAGCTTGAAACTTACAAAGCAGTCTCAGGGCTAATCATAAACACTATTGTTTTCACAACAGTTACCGTATATAGCATAGCTAATAAGCAATTAAAGATTATTCAGATAAGCAATTACAGTGGCTTTAGTTTACATAAATATAATTATTAAAATTAAAACAACATTAATTGATAATAATGTAATTACATCAAAAAATAAAAAGCTGCATTTTATTTTCCAAGAGTTTGTCTTGTTGATAATTACTAATAGGCATGGATTGAACCAAGCTTTAATATATATACTTGTCCACAAGTACATTGAAATAAGACATTGTTCTCAATACTACTGACGACTTTCAGTCACAAGTTTTGTGTCTTTCTTTGTGGGATAAACATTATGATTTTGCACTTATAGATCGTTACTAACAGCCACACACTGAAATTTTACTTCACTGTGTTATTCAGAATCATTGCGTTATTAGGCGTTTGATGCCGATGCATTTAAACATCTGATGAAATCCTTGAAAAGTTTTAATATCTATGCTGCCTACCAGAACTGGCTGCGTTCTCTGACCACTCTTGGTCCATTGCGTGGTAATCGTGGAAATAGGGAGGCATCATATCCCCGTTATAATAGGACATGTGTGCCGTAGATTTGACGGTGTGTATTCCCAACAATACATAACAAAAACAGCATCGCGCTCCGAAATGACAACTTTCAATCGTTTTATTCAGGAAAAGCGAGAACGAATTTGGATCAATGCAATGCAGTACAATGAACAATAAACATGACGTATAGGTGCAATTTCGCAGACCTTAAAATAAGACCGGCGTGCGCAAGAAAACTCGCTGATGGAGGTGATTCTCCTGGAAAATGTCCTAAGCATTTAATGATGCAGCCTGTTTTTATATGAATACTTTACTGAGGCTTCGGTTTCACTGGGTAAAATCGCCATAAATCCAGTTTTCCGTTGACGGTATCATCTGGTAATATTCTGAGTGATATGACCACCCACATTGCTGCTCGGCAGGCCGTCTAGAAAGATAGTTTCATCGGGGCAATGTATAGCTCTGAATAAGACACACTCAAGCATGTAAGGAATCCTAAATAATCCGATTGTTTTTGTTTCTCGAGAATGTTTAAATGGAGAGATAACGGGAGCGTTCAGCTTGTAGAAAGGCAAAGCTTTTTTTTCTTAACCTTACTTCTGAAAGGTTAGGTTGAAGAGCAAATTCCGGAAATTTGTTGAAGCAACACTTAGGCTTAGCGGGTATGGCGAGACCCTTGGTGTTGGCCTCGATTGGCTTATCACCCTGGAATACAATGGTATTGTTACTCCGATTACACACCAGTCTGGATTGTGATAGAGTCACTATACTCCATAATCCCACAACGGCTGATCGATTTTTAATTCGCCTAAGGTCAAAGAACTAATGTTAATGGCTTCGCTTTAGGTTTACTCTTCTTTTTTTCATTTTTACTTTACTTAACACAACGTGTTGATATTAAAACCCATTTAATAGATATCCTGTAAGATATTGCTGGTAACTTGATCTAAATAAATCCTATTTTACAAATTGTATTTTTACTGCAACTATGATGGCAAAACGGATAGGTAAGCATAAGTGCGTTCGACAATTCCTACTGTTGAGCAGTATTTTACATCTCAGTCGCCCAAGGTATGTTGTTTTTTTATTTTGTGTAGGAAATACCCGGCCGCGGTGTTCCAGATGTATTTCAACTTGTATGTATAGACTATTCTTCGAATCTTTTCCCTAAGAACCGTTCGCATTGACGAGCTGTTGATATAATTATTTTTCAGTGATATCAACGAGTTTTGTTGTAGGAGACAAGAAGATTATAATCATGATAAAAACTCTCTTATTCGTGAAATGCGTCTTATGCCCTGAAGGAAATAGTTCGATGCGCTGTCTTGTCCTTAAGGCATACATTGTCTTTGCAGCCAAGAAGCACTTGAAGTTCATTGTTTTTCTGCTTTTTAGCCGGATCACTTGAACAAGCCAGCACAACCGAGGGAATTCTCCGCTGTGCTAGTCCATCGCCAGTAGCTGTTTCTCCATAGCGGCGTGGGAAGGGCGTAAGAGCAGATGCAGAAATAACATTCTGAGACGGAGCTTGGAGCGATTTTTGAATATATACTTTTGTATTGTAGGTATAAATGATAAACCAATAATTCAATAAATAAAATCAAACATTTTTACATTTACAAATTGTAAATAAATAAAAAAAATCAATATATAAATTTAACAAATAAATCAATGAATCAAAAAATTTAACAAATAAAACTTTTCTATGCATATGCTTTCCGCTAATTGACGAAGTCGGCAAGTTCGATGACATGCTTTGCCTGGGTGGGCCTGTAGAACCCGCAAGAATCGAAGGTTGCTCAGCCTTGGGGATCTGCTATTATTAGCCCGTAGACACATTTGGGGTTGGGTAAACTGTCGCTAATGAAGGTAACACCTAATGAAACTGGTTTAAACAACATCAGGAAAGACGATCTTATCGCAGGAAACGAGCTCAAGCCAGCCACTGGTTTAACCAACGCATGTCAGTGCAAGTCAGAGGCCGAGTAATGTCGATGCTAGCCACGTTTTGACCATCAGCAATGTCCTTTTTATTGTCGGATTAAGGTCGTTTCCAAAGATTTATATCTACCACGATCTAAGTCTACGGATGGGAAACTAACAGAGAGCTTTTACAATGGGCGTGCATCCATACTAAGTAGAGAATGCGAAACTAATTAACGATATCTTGAGGAACAGTTTTAACGCACTGAGCCCTTTGAGTCCACAAAGGAAGAACCTACAAGTTGAAAGCACCAAGGGAAAAGATTTGCCCGTGTTACGGAAGTGCGTTTTTCTTCTCAAGAACTTGCCAATCAGGCCGCCATCCTTCATCACGTGAACACTTTGATTGCACTGGGTGCCAATCGGTCCGCGTTACGTTCATTAATCCGGGCACGGAATTCTAGCCTAGTTGTGGATCAATTCTAAATGTCCCACAGTAAGAAAATTCTAGAGTGAAATGCATGGGTTTTATTGTTTAGAAAGGCTTTTTCTACTTTGTGTTGCGTTCAAAATAAACTCACCTGATATAACACATCCACACATGCATATAGTCTCGAATCCATCTCTTGCTAGATGGGGGTCTCAGTTGCCGAGGTGGATAACGCGATGACCCAGGAGCGTCTCACCAATGCGATCGATGGGAGTTCAAGTTCAGCTCATGCTAGCTTCATCTACGTTGGAAAGTCTGCCACCAATCAAACATCAATAAGGTAAATAAATATATAAATCTCTTTGCTTATTGGATGGGCAGGCATTCGGAACAAGATGGCTTACTGAGGTCACTCTGGTTTCCTCCACAGCCGTACAACGTTGAACACCAAACAATTTATAAATAATTAAATAAAATTTCAACATGTTCCAAGTGTCAGAGGCAGAGGCTAGGGAATTATCATATATATGGTTTTGTTTAAGACCAATGGAAATTTCACTTCGTTGATATAAAAATATACACACTTAGACTGATCTGCCTGTTGTCTTATGATAAATATGTCTATGTGATATGCTGACTCAATCGCTTAACATGTAGTATTTACTGCAGCCTATCCCACTACAAGTGAGGGACGTGGATTGAATCCTGCTCTCGCAGGGTTTATAGCTGGGGCCGATCAAATGGCGATGGTACACTCTGCGAACACCGGTTACCTCAACCCATGGAGTGAGTGAGTGAGTGAGTGATTGGGGTTTAACGTCTTTAGGGTGTATGTAATGTACCTCCTTTTTGTAGGAAGGGTTTCCACCGCTCTTTTATCTAGTGGTGCTTCACTTAGACGACTTACCGAAGGCTAGTAAGCTGCCCCGCCGGAGCTATTATACTGATACGGGTCAACCAGTCGTTGCACTATCCCCTCCATGCTGAACACCAAGCGAGGAAGCCACAACTTTCTGTTTTAAAGTCTTAGGTGTGACTCAATCAAGGATTGATCCTGGATATACCGCTCCCGAAGCAGACGCTCTACCAACTGTACTATCCGGGCCGGTCTCAACCCATGGAAGTGAAGAAATTTTCATAACGGCTTTGACAACAAGTCTTCAGTGAACGAGCGGGTGCGCGTGCTAATGCAGCATAATTAAATAACGACCATCTTACCAGTGTGGTCGCCGTGAGCACAAAACCACCTCACAGTGGCTTGCTATCGGATCGTATGTTGGAAGATCTGCCAGAGACCTGTGGATAGTCGTCGGTTTTCACCATAATGCTGGCAGCCGTCGTGAATGTGAAATATTCTTGACTTTACGTCAGGTAAACAAATATACCAAGTTTTCCAGTTTCCTTACATTCGCTCATTACTAAAATATTGTATTGTATAAAAAGTACGCAACGGAACCTTCGTTATAAGTTAGCCATTTTAGCGACCATATTATAATTTACCTTCCCTGCAGGGAAATATGTCAGGGAAATATGGTATCAATTGTGATGTCAGCATTTACACTAGTATAAGGGGCCTGGTTGTAGTTTTACTCAATTTCCAGCGTAATCCTTTGTTTTAATAGTCATTATGTGGAAGTACATATGCATTATATAGTACACTGTTTGATGTTTATGCGTGACACATTTTTAAGAGAGGGGAGAGTTTCCTATAATCGCAACTAGTCCCCAAACTGCAAAACTTCTAATAAATGCATCAAAGGACATTGTACATGAGTATTCACATTTAAAGTTTCTTTTCGGGTTATCTTTTGTTGGGCTAAATATACAAAGTTTGGTAAGATATAATTAAATTATATCGACTGCCAGTAAACAATAGGTTTTATTATTTTAATTATTTATCTGTTTATTTATTTATTTCCTAAGTGGAGAAATGAATTACTTTTAAGTTGATCCGAGCTTGTATCATATGACCAATGCTGCTAGCAACATTCAGCAAAATGTACAATGTTGTATTCCGTTTGATATCAGCGCATGTGCCGGACAAATAATCTTATAGACATTCAATGAGAGATTCTGACAGGCCACAGAGAGAGGTCTTTCTGTTGTGACGATGCAGTGCTTGGGCTCTACAATAAGTGCTTTACGAACACACATTCACCGAAAAGTGTGACGAACTTCAGGAAAGAACAAAAGAGGACATAGATTTGAGCCGCTTTGTTAACGGCGGGTGTTACCATAATGTTTCTTTTCTTTGCTGGCTTACAGAAATATCTGAGCACGACGCGAAGTGGACGTGTGCATGGAGCATTGTGTTGACAAGACGGAATGGTGTGAGCCTATTAGACTGATCCACATTTGCCTGTATAAGACCTTCACGACACGGCCTCGTCCTTACGAGAAGGGCATGTTTCTCATCTGATCGCTCAATCAATACTGTGACACGGATGCTATTCCAGACCGACAGAGGCCCGGAGACGAAATGAAGCGTTGGAGAGTCATTGCAATGGTAATTCCAGAAAAGAAATCATCTCGGTTACAGATCAAAGGAAAGAGTAAAACATCAGTCAAGGCAAGCCCGGGTCTGCTCAGCTCGGGAATCAATTTGCTATAAATTAGCGCCGATTAAAATCCACTCAAAAAGGGCCTCAAGCTATCGTGGTTAGAGGTCGCACTGCTATCTGTACATCATATATATATATATACATCCTGATCCAGCCCTCCATATATACATATAGGAGGGCTATATATATATATATATATATATGGAGGGCTGGATCAGGATGCATCAACAGTGACAGAGAGGCCAAACTCGTGTACATTCATAGAGATGTCGAACAAGCCGCACTAAGATAACATAGCGCATAGGGGCAAGGGTTGAGATCCCTGTAAGGTCATATGAGAGATTTTATACAACCGGAAATTTCGATACTTCCTGGATTGAGGACAGGCGAAGTACTACTCAACCCAGTGTGTGAAGTGTAGGAGTTGGGGTGCGGGGTGGGGTATTGCATTTGGTGTTGTAGTGAGGATGCAGACAATTCTAATGTTAGAATGCCTGAATACTATTAAAACTTTAAAGTGAAATTGTTACGTGGGAAGCGTTGTTGGGAGAATTTATTTTCACTTTCGTTTTCAGTTTTAGGTAGTCAAGAATATCGTTTATTTCATGCATGGATCACATGAAATCCTTGGTTAAATAAACGTTTAATACATTTAATTTCCAGTTTTTTAAAAATTTTGTTTTACGTTTGTACCTTGTAGCATTCACATAACATGATTGTATAGAAAAACTGTGGTAATTAAATTTCAGCTATCTCGGTCCATAAAGCAGAGGATACGAAAGTGGCACTGAACAGTATAAATATTCATTTATGCCATTCAAGGGCCTCCGTGGCTCAGTTGGCTAGCGCAGCGTAATGACCAATGCGGTCGCTGTGAGTTCAAGTCTAGCTCATGCTGGCTTCCCCTCCAGTCGTACCTGGGAAGCTCCGCCCGGTTTCCTCTGACAATGTACGGCGTAAAACATCATTCAGATCAAATAAATAAATCAACGACAACTGGTATAAAATGCACATCCAGTTATAAAAAGCATTTTCATACCTGACCTGAGTTAAATAAAATATATCACCACAATCTCTATATCTTAACAGATTGTGGATTTGCCGGTCGTGGGTTTCCTCCCACCATAATGCTGGTCTCCGTCGTATAAGTGTAAAACGGCATGCGGCGTAAAATAAATAAATAAAATATGCCATTCATACCCTGTCGGCACAATAACATAACTGTATCTGTTTGTCGTCGGTGCTAGTATATAGCAAGAAGTACAGTAAATTTATGAAATATGTATACATCCTAACATGGAACAGACGGAACTCTGCGGCCTTCGTGTAAACGGTGACCGTCACATTCTACATTACCACCTTGTTTAGCGATGTTTTCCGAAAAACTTCTGTGTTCCGCCAGTGCAAAAAGTGTGTAATTTATGTAACTCATCAACAATGGGCACAAGTGACATACGAGTGGTACACAATTTGTGTAGTGCTGATACACATATCATTGTGGATTTGGATATTTATACACAGAATTTTTAAAACCCTGCATGAATCACCCGTAAAGAATCATGTTCTATACTCGACATTTTCAAATTTGAATCAGACGTTTCTGCTTTTCATAGGTCAGATTGCGTCTCCGAAACAGCTTATCCAACAAAATGGACGCTTCATTCATTTTTTTATTGACGTTAATTTCTCTCTTTTTCTAAAGTACGTTGTCATGAATATTTAGCCTACAAGTCAGTCGACGCGAACCTACAAGGTTGAAGAGCATCACATGTCCTACCATCAAAAACGTGTGGAAAGTCTGACCTTGCGGTACCTGGATCTAACCATGTAGGCGCAGGGGTCACAAATGATTTATACATATCTGAACTCGTTTCACGGACAGAGGTGCTCTTTCCCGCTTTTGCGATAATCCGATAAAGCTATTGGAGTGTCAACAGATACATCACATCGTCACGGCGTGAGAAGCTGGAGAGTTTGGGTCAATGCTGCACTTCTCAGGAACAAGATCTATCACAGTGGAAGAGGAGACGGTGTTAGCGAACGACAAGAACAAGAAGAGTGTCAAGATGTCGAACATTAGCTTCAGGGGTGCAAATGCTTTAACCTCCACTTCAGTATGTCCTTTTATGGACAGAAGATACCGGGCTTCTCACAAGTGAGAGCATCTTTTTTTTCCAGTTTTTTTTATTTCAGTGGCAGTCTAACTTTGTGCCCTCTGGGTCGGCGTTATCGTCGGTATCTCCACCTTGCGGACCAATCATTTGTCAGCTTCGTTCTAATGGCGAGTCGCAGCTAAATGTTTTATACGGCACGTGCAGTAGCACTCTTGAGCAGACGACATATTGGTCAGACAGGGGTATTAATTATCCAATCAAAACTCGGGCTGGTCGTAAGTCATGGGGACTGATGAATGTGTGGCTGTCCAGCGTTACATGTGTCTACCAAGTCATCGCATCAATCTTTAACGTGTGATTAAGTCTGTCGCCATCAGTCAGTCGCTGGTGTCCGCAGAGTCCTACGTCGTGGCGCGCCCACCCGATGAGACCCTCAAGGGATTCCCTCAGATTTGAAACGCTCCGCATGTTCACATTTATCTAATCTATTTAACCCCGATCAGAAAGTGTCTGTCTTTGTCCAGCACAAATGCGGAGTAATTGAGCGCGTCAGAAAAGTACAGAAATTCCGTATGTAGTAGCCGGTAACGAATAGGCGACTCACGATAATGGTAACTATATTGCTTAAGTTTGAACTTTGTTCCGTTTTTCACCTTTTAGCAAAAATTTACAATGTTACTGGGAGTCGGTGATGCATAAGTAATTCTGAACTAGTATGACAAAAGTTTCGATTATGAAAGTAAACAATTAAATGCAGTGGCTTACAACGTACGAAAGCACACTATAAAACTTAATATGTTTAACAGAAAATCTGAGTGATGCTAGAATGTATTCTGTTATTGCAGCAGATTGTTCTGTTAAATGTAACGCATATATTCTGTCACTTCCACATAAAGAGTCTATTAGACTAACAGGGTATTATGGTGAATATGACAGAATATTGTGTTGTAATAACCGGACATATTCTAGCATTATTCTGACAACAGACTTTATGTTAAAATTAACATTATTTTTTTTAGTGTAATAAGGTACTAAACCAGTTAGAGATTGTGAAATGTAATTGCAACGATCAGATTAAAAACAAAAGAGAACCCTAGACGAAATGTAAATATGTATCGATAAAAGGTCTTACATAACGTTTAAAAAGCATATATTTTATTTTTGTGATGATGCATAAGAGATATCGTAGTTCATAGTAAGCAAATTGATCACATCTAGAACGGAAAGCGTCGCCATGTTATCAACCCAAAAACGCAGCTGCTTCTACTGACGTCAGGCGAACACAGTTTTGCATTTTAGCCATATATGTGTGAGTATAAGGGACGCGACATCGTGTTTTCTGGTTTGTCTAACAAGGCTTATCCCACAGCTTCGTAAGAATTCCAGATTAACATTTGGTTAGCAGAGCTACCCTGAGCACGTCAGAAAAATTGACTGTGGCGTATTAGATGCGTTTCCACTGTTCTTCCGAAAAAAGTAATTATTTGTTGTCTGAATTCTGTTTTAAGATAACTGATACAGGCTTTTACACGATCGTTGTTTGTACACTAAGTGTATTTTGCAAGAAAACAATGTGGCTACAATGACATAATCATACAGGTCGTTGGCCTAATGGTTAGAGCGCCTGCCACGAAGCCTGGGGACCTGGGATCAAACCCGGGTCGGGTCATACCAAAGACCTTAGAGATAGTACTTGTTGCTTCCTCGCTTGGCGAACAGCACTGATCTTCGACATGATACGTCTGTAACGGCAGTACTTTGGCGACATGGACCTACCTGTCGCAAGACGAAACAGTATATGTACACACACTTGTTGACTTCTCGTTGTCATATGACTGAAATGCATATGTCATGCGACTTAAAACCCCGAGCAAACAAGAACGTAAATCGATGGGGAGTTCGTATACAGGCAAACCTCTGTATTAAAAGTCAGTTTATTTCAGGACAAAAGTGTTTTGACATAATGCCATTGCAATTACCCCGCGTGCCATGAATTGACAAAGAACTGTCATAAAAAAAAATTGGCATGTAACTGGCGTGTTTTACTCAATGTGATCATAAATAAGTGGATGGAATCTCTTACAGCACGGCTATGTGTAAACTTGACCTAAACTCCACTGGGCCAGCCTCAGTGTGTGGCGTGACAATTTCAGTCAATGCCACAAGCCATTACTACAAAATCCAGTGTGTCAAGAATGTTCCATCACACGCCTTCACTACAATTTTTTTTATAAAATTTACCCAGAGTTCAGTTCTCTGGTAAGTAAATCAACGGAATATCCTTGTATGGTGCACTGTTTCATAAATTTTGTGTTGAATTTGGCTTCGGCCAGAGGACCGTATATCCATCCCCTTTTATCCAAATCGTCACGTTTGATATCAGAGCAATTGCATTTAATGCGAAACTAAGAAAAATATTTTGAGGAACGACAACTTATAGCCAACGTGGTTGGGATACTGATTACATGTATGTGTCTAAAACGTTCCATGCGTCTTTCCGGTGTCATTGAGAGCACTGAAGTGATTCACTTTATAGGAATGTCTTAATTAAAAACTGGTTTGCTGGTTTTTTTTGCGAGTATTGAACGTTGTTTTTAAAGTGTTATTAATGCTACGGAGCATCCATTATTGCTGGCGGATGTCACCTACATACGGATGTCTCTTTCGACAATTAATGAGTGGCCCGTGAACAAAGTGATTCATGACGTCTTCTAGTCGAGCTTCCACCGCGGTCAAGATATTTCACAAGCATTCGCAATCGGTTCCTCTCGGGTGAGTAAAGTTTCCTCGACCCATAAACCCGTGAGCCAAATATCCTTAAATAAGACGTAAGGCGAAGTGAAATTAACGAAGAAATGACTGATTTACGGTGCTTATCTGTCATCGTCCTAGAGCAAGCAACAACTTGACTGCTTCTCTTTTTTTTTCTAATTTCTTACTTGACATACTGTCTTGTTGACAGTTGTTCTGGAAGTAAATTTTGCTATTATTGACTCGAAAAATCCATAATTATGGACGGCTGATATACGAATACCTGTTTACACTCAGACGAGATTCCCAGAGCTTCAAACGATGACAATGGCCAGACAGAACTTAGTGTCGTAGATCATGCTACATCTCATCCTCAAAGTGTGCAGGTATCAATGTGGAGTCGCAGCATCCTGAGGGTGATCTTGGATTTGCCCCGGGCTCTGACCACTTTCCTTCCATAATAACGCTGGCCTCCGTCTCATAAGTGAATCATTCTTGAGTACGGCGTAAAAAACCTATCAAATAAATAAATAAATAAATAATGTGGCGGTATCACTGTGATGTACACGTGCTTTCCTTTGAAGCGCCACTCTGTGACTGTTTTACTGCATTGAAGTCTGATGACAGCACAGCATTTTGAGTATTTCTAGTCCAGTCACGTCTAATAAATTGCACTTGCTGCAATTAATTTGTGCTTCACTGGTTACCTCTGACCATTTGCCAACCATCACACTGTCGTCGGTGCTCTATTTTTACTTCATTTATTTATATGAGATTGTGAGGAAATAAAAAATCCAAAATATGTATCTAGAAGAATCCTGGCTTTTATTTAAGGGAAGTTTTAATTTTTAGGTGTTGCTCTTCCTTGAATTCGGCCCATGATATGAATATTTGACAACCGCATTCTTAATCTTATAACATATAGCTAATCTGCATGGGTTTAGCTTAATTTGATTTAGAATAAAGGTTTCATAATCTTGATCATCTTTCGGCGACATGTTGTAGGTGGACGTCATTGTTTGCTGATTTTAGCTTGCTTTTTACTTCTGAACATTTAATGACATGTCCGATTTCTCAGTTCCTATAAATGGTGATATGTGTACTTATTGTGGCATGCATAACGGCCTATGTAATTTTTATTTGCTTTTCACTACAGCGTGAGCAGTGTATACCGTAACTCGGTTTGCCGAAGGTCAAAGCCAATACCTGGAGTGGCCTCCTTGACTCGTTCGCACCGTGCCACGAGATTCATAAGAAGCAGACACATCCGACTTCCTGTTTGGTCATGGGCAATATCGGCACAACATCTGTTACAAATACGGTACATTGCACCAGGTAACGTCCTATCGTTATAGCCTACACAGCTGGCTTCAAACGCTCCCAGACACATTATAGCGTTAAACGCAACAGAGCGAAGTCCATTTGGGAAGATAAAATAAGGGACTGTTCTTCGTAACACTTTTTCTGAATTTCTTAACAGGATATTTTGTTCAGTCAAGGTTCTTCTTGGTGCGTTCAAAAGGCGGATTTGTCACTTATTTGCCTTTCTGTGGGCAGAAATGTAAACTGCCTATTCGTTTGCATTCTTGCAATGCTTTGGTTGTGCCTGTAAATTGCATTTGTAGCATATCAATAGCCTACCTTTTTTATACTGAACCACCTCTGTTGTTGTAATCTTACTGGTCCAGATGATGAAATCCTCCATATGCATAGATCGAAACGTCAGCCTACTCTGAGCTTGCGTTTGAGAACAGTTTGCATTTGGGCGATATGACGCCAGCTATCCATTTTCAAGGCGTTGTTTGTTCTGGGGGCTTATATAAGCCTATCTGGTTTATCTCAATGCATTTGAATCAAGGCGTCGATACAAACATTCGTATACTAGCCGTCAACCAATAAGGACGTTCCAGGTCAATGGTGGCATGGTCAATTCCCAAAAGGACGTATAACACAAACCACCAGAGAACAAAGACGTATAGAAATAGGAATATAAAGTAAGAAAATAGAAGTGGGGGTTGTAAAAGAGAAGCAGTCAACATCGACCCCACAATGTTGTTTTAAATATCATGTTTTCTCAATTTAGGATATTTCCATTTATCCTACGATTCTTCCTGTGTGTTCAGAGGACGGATTAATGGCTTATTTGCCTTTTTGATGCATAAGCAAGACAATATACAGAGATTTTTTTATTTACATAGGCATATATAAAACATATATTGCTACATGTACATGTGTAACACTTTAATACATACCTGTACTGTGCTCGTCCTACCAAGTAAATTAGATTTTCTAAATATAACCATGATAATAAACAGAGCAAAAGTAATCGAAACCATTCTGAGTATTATACAGTATATGCGCAGATGGTTGATTACCATGCATGCCGTGTCAAACAATTAACAAACTCATTCGCTGTTCTCATTCACTTGTAATACCCTCTACTATCGAAGATTTCTTTATTTTTCAAGGCGTTCTTTGTTCTGAAAGCTTATGGAAATCTGTGTGGATAAAATGATTATTTCCACTTTGGATCTGAACACATTCGACTGACTAAACCTCAACTCAAAGGCGTATTGAACGTAAAACCTCGTGATTTGTCAGTCTAACTAAAGGTAGGCTAATACCACACATTAACGTCACTGTATTATTGAGCAACCTGGATGAAATGCACAACTCATATTTCGTCCTATAACCATTTACGTAAGCCACAATCAGGTTGGGAAACATGTATCATTCTTCTAAGAAATCGTTCTTATTTCTAATATAACAAGATCGAAATATTGCTCGACAACATAAATTCTGACTATGTTATTGCACAACAAATTCCAGCTAAAGTAACAGAATGGAACATACCAGATTTAATCATTAAAAATTTGACTTAAGTCTAAGATCGCTTCGTGATCCCGAGGCCAGGAGTTGGTTTCATGAAGCTTACTTAGTGTTAAGTTGCCCTCAACCAAGTGCACTGTATATCTCTACAACATGTCAAGGGTACTCTCAAAAAACTAGTCTGGTAATTTTAACAGGAAGTTTGTTGTCTGGGTGATGCTAGAACGTAGTCTGCTGCTGCCGCACACTGTTCTATTAAATACAAAACACATATCCTATTAATTCAACATAGACTATTAGACTAACAAGATATTATGTTAAATATCACAGAATATTATGTTAAATATCACAGAGCATTTCGTTATAATAACAGAATATATTCTAGCATCACTCAGACAACAGACTTTCTGGTAAAATTAACAGATTCATTCTTTTGAGTGTCATCGCATGAGGGGCCTCCGTGGCTCAGTTGGTTGCGCGCTGGCGAGGCGTAATGACCTAGGGGCCTATCCCCAATGCGGCCGCTGTGAGTTCAAGTCCAGCTAATGCTGGCCTCCTCTCCGGCCGTACATGGGCAGGTCTGCCAACAACCTGCGGATGGTCGTGGCTTTCGGCTGGACTGTGCCCTGTTTCCTCCCACCATAATGCTGGCCGCCGTCATATGACGAAGAAACACATATAAAGGCAGGTTTACACTAAACCATGCTTGAGACTGTCTATAAATCTGATAGCCTTCCTGTGAAATAATCTTGATATTCAAAGCACTGATTTTTCAGAAACACCATGCAGCTTAGATCTCCATATTTCCAGTCTAGCTATATTTAAGATATTACAAAATAACCCCCACCTGAATGAGTGCAACCGTCGTATGTAAAACATAGAAAACATATATGGGCTTATTGAATACTAGAATTATAGAATAAAATGTTTTTATTTCTACAAATTCCGAAGATCGCAAAACAGACAGGAAAATGCTTAGTTATTAAATGTTATTAACCTCAAACATCCTTCCATTTGTCCACCCTGCCTATAGCAGTTCAGCTGTGTTTCCCCACAATGTATATACAGGAGCCTAGACGATCACATTTTCTTGTCGCACTGACCAACTATATACCCGGTGGGCATAAAAATGGGCCGTACTTTGATGCTGCATTGCTCTATTATCCTATGTTCAAACCCTTTCAAACTTTAGGCATTCAAATGGCATGATTTTGTTAATATACTGACCAATTTTCAAGGTCATAGCTTGAGCAATCTGTACACAGGGTTAATATAAAAAAATAGCCTCAAAAACGCACGTTCTGGTGACCCACCTTGCATCACCTGTCAGGTGGCATGAGTAGAGCGCGCTGCATCTGTGTGACACGGGTCAATCAAGTGTCGTTTGGAAGAATTGTCTTGCTCTAGTGTCAGAGAAAACCTTCTGCCAGATAGGCACAAGTTTTGCTGAATTAAGATGCTTTTCTCTGTGGCGGAAAAAGGAATTGATCGCCTTTTTACGTAAAACAAGGTAGAACATCATTTTAAAATGTACGGAACATGTGTTTTGGTCTGTTTACTTAGGACATGACGGCTTTTGAGAGTGTAAATTTTTAGAAGTTGACGTAAGAGGGTTTCGGAGATATTGAATGTCAAAGTACGGTCAATTTTTTAAGCCCACCCGATATATACATATACCAGAGTACAGCGAAATTTCCCAACAATGATAATTTGTTGGTTTATTCAGACTTTGCTAAACTTGAAATAACACTAATTTTTCACCAAACATATCTGTGATAAGTGCGCCTTAAAGATATGCGGGTCCAAGTCTATTGTCTATTTTTGCCTTTGCAGTGACTTTCGTGGGCAATTTTGTAACGTTGTATTCATGGGAACTAGAAAAATGCCAATGGTCACGCTTAGACCCGATTGCGTGGGAAAAGGTATACTGGGTCTATCGGGGAGGCTATATTTAGGCCTGTTTGATACAAGCCTTGCTACAATTAATCATTTTCGTATCGAACTATCGTGCCTTTTTGTATTAAAACTGTGTACACTATTAGAGAAGGTTATAGCACCTTAAGTACTGCAACTGTCGGTGTGTGATTACCAGCAAACGGCTTTACCACTGTGCAAGATCGTCTGTCATTCAAAAAGCCTGACCACTTTAGCTAAAGCTTTCATTTACAAAAGCCGTGACAGGAGTGTTTATTCAATCAGCAATAGCCGGTGAGTTGTCTATCTATCGGGATATAATTACTCTATTTCATACCGACTGACACGGGAAGGAAATGCTATCATGGTCGATTTGTTGGCGACAAATAATCGATAGGTTCCCAGGCACAGAAAGGTTTTGAATGGAAGGATTTTATGGAAATTAATCATCCACAAAGTGCATTTTAGTAAGATATGAGCGAGAAACATGTAGATATGGTGGTGATGGAGTACTAGATGAAGGTACATGCGTATGCTCACAGTTTGGTTATGCACAAACCTATAGCATCAGTACACCGTGAAGAGACACTTTTATAGACAAATTGGTTAATTGCGCATCCAAACAATTCTTCCTGCAGACAAAAAATTTACCCTTATTTTAAGGAGTTTTGAGGCTCACGACTATCGTGGCGAAAAGCAAACCTCACATAGCCACCTCACTGAGAACACCTTATTTCTAATTGCAACAATTTGGTACCCTCAAGAAATTAATCTGTCTCAAAGACGCCAGAATGTATGCTGTTATTATAACACAATATTGTGTCACATTCAGTTTAATATCCTGTTAGTCTAATAGAAAGGTTATGTTGAATTAACAGACTATGCGTGTTGTATTTAAGAAAATGATCTGCTGCAAAAACAAAATACTTTCTAGCATCACCCAGATAGCAGACTGTCTGTTGAATTTAACAGATTAATTTTTTTGAGTGTATCATCACTGTCACAGTATACATGGAGGCTTGCATCAAGGATACGCAGACCACATATGTACCTACGTTGAGTGTATTGCACATTGTAGGTCTCGTAATTTCCAAAATTAAAGACCTTGCTTGGAAGATGGAAATAACCTTTGTGTTGCAAACCAAACAACCCTTGTGTAATATTTGAACAACTCCGTCTTGTGTTGAATTAACGCAAGTTCTTGTCGGATGTTTTACACAATACTTGTGTCAAAATACAGAATGTTTTTGTTGTATTGCATAAATTACATGTACATCATTTTGGTTCAACACAAGTGTTGTTATTTTGTAACACAAACATGTGTACTTCACATTTATTTAACACATGTTTGTGCTGGGACAACACGTCTTTGTTAAATGAAAGCAACACGTTTGCGTGCGTAGTGGCATTTTTTAGCTCAGTTCTTTTGGAAATTGAGGTTTGCTCACAAGGCTTCGGCAAGCAGTGAAGTATCTGAGGTTTCTTGTGTCATTGTTCACTCCGGTTATTTTTGTTCCATCCACCGGTAAACCGGACACTGAGAATCTAATAATATACAGTATATAAATAAATTCATGTTTCTGACACCTTCACAGCCCAACGTTAGGCGACAATTATACACTTGTGCCTTCTTTGTCCACATTTTCAAAGTCCAGTTTTAAGACAATATTGATTATCATGCGGTTGCCTCCTATACTGGCGAGCCTATCTATAGACAAGTACGTGTTGCACAAACTTATCACTTTAGGAATTTAACCCAGCCTTGAGTCAGCTTGAAAAGCGTAGTTCTACTTCAAGTTCAATTTCAGGAGGTGAATTGTCTTTCATTCTGATTTATGTGTATTTGTTGCTTTGCGAAATACTCAATTTTGTATTTTATTGGTGTTTTATGACGTAAATAAAATTATCTCACTTATAGGACGCTGATTTGTACCATGGAGGAAGTAAACCAGAATGAGCGGGGGAAACCAATAACCATCAGCTGATGGTAGACCTTTCCACTAAAAACCAGAGGCACTAAACTGAAGAATTTTTCACTTAAACGATTTCGGCATGTCTTTAGGCAGGTGAAATCCCAGTACCCGGAATACACTGATCTTGGCCGAGATACGGGCGATCTTTTCTTTCAGTTTGGCAAATACTTGCAGCAGTTTTAAAAAAGTAAATCATTAGAGATTTGCATGTTTAGGGGTTTACGATATAGACGCACATGGTGGGTGGAGGAAACATTGGAAAAATACAAACACATACTGTGTCACTGTAAGGTATGTAGGACATTATAAGATGTTTACCGACCAACTAAAGAGTATTTCACTTGTATGTCAGGGTTATGGTTGGAGAAATGAGAAGAATGCTGTGCAAATCATGGCCCTTTGCAAAAAATCCGACCAAAGATTCTGGCTAACACCAAAAGTGGACCAGGAAAGCCGGATTTGAATCTTCGAACCAATTGGTCTGATGCGTGGAAGCCATCGAGGTCTTCCGGCACCAATTACGCCGTGTTCAATTACATTTAACTTACAAGACAACGACCAGCATTGAAGAGGGAGGCAACCGGTGAGACCCAAGACCACTCGCAGGTTACTAGAAGACCATCCCACAAACGACCGAAGAGGACGATTGTCTGACGGAAACATTTTGATAGACAGCGGTATTGTGGTAATCATTAACTGATCATATAAAACTCATTATTTTTCAGAGCAATGATTTTATTTACACATATCAAATAGACCGGTTGTATGCTGACGCCATTATCTATAAACGCTGTGTGTTGTGACATTAGAAGCTAGGTAAAAGTTAATTACAGGCTGAAGTGCTTTACACAGAGACTAAGTTGACAATGTTGTCGCTAACCCACTGTTCCGCCTTGAAACTTCCCTTCTGGATTCCATATAGGCAGAATATATTTCCTTCTACTTCGGAAGTACAGCTTTAACAGTTTGTCTGAAATGATTCTTCCAATGATGTGCTTCCAGTACGCAATATCCACGCATTCCTGGGTTCACTGCCCTTGGAAAATCGCTTGCACTCTTTATCCAAACAATGAAGGAACTGTGCAATTGAAGTCCTAATGAACTGAAAAAGCTATCTGTAAACACCTGTCGGAAGTTATTTTTATTACAGTTCGCTGAAAAAATCAATATGATGGCTCTTGCCCCTCTTGTCGGTGCATTGTCGGTGTAGGTAGTGACGTCATCATGTAACAGGATTAAATTTTCTATTTCACAAGGAAAGATATCACCTACATACAAACATTTGGGATGTACAAAACGCTAAATATGATGATATAAATGTAAATCCAGATTTTTAACGACTTCATTGGTTGTTGATTTAAAGGAATGCATCAATTAAAAAAAGTTAAATATGTACATATTTATAGTGATAAATAGAATATTTACACATCATTCCACGCTCAGTACCATATTATGTGAGCAAACACACATATTAATAAAGGAAATATGTTTCACTTGGAGAAAATAACAGCTTTGGAACAGTTACCTTGAGCAGTAATACTTTGGTGTGTAAAGAGGTCCGTTGAGGGAGCATTTTGTCTAAACATATGCAATATGGCTCAACAGCTTATCAAAGTTACAGGAATTCAAACATATACTTGGCTCAAAATTACACAGCAGGCTGATACTATGCTGGTGGATGACACTGATTTCCACATTCTCTTCAATTACATGTACACGTTACCGTCCTGTATACAGGTAAATCTGTACCTGTGCAAACACAGCTGCCCTCAACGTGGATACCCATTGACAAAAAGCTCCAAGAAGCACTCTTCATTACAACATGTGTGACATTTGACACCTGCGGGTAATACCGTCTGATTAATCTGGACCTTCAGATCAATATATTTATCCACTTCACACAGACAACACCAGACGGGGATGGTGTCGCTTGCTTCTGTCTCTGTCACTGATAACAGTAATTCTTCTCAATGCATTTACCCATTTTATACACCAGACCAGCATTGGATGGATAGGGTATAGGTTGCTTCTGTTTCACCCTAATGATCACAGTAATTCTGGTCATTGCCTTTATCCATTTCACACACCTTAAGCGTAACACCAGACCAGTATGATATGGATAGGGTATAGGTTGCTTCTGTTTCACGCTGATGATCACAGTAATTCTTGTCATTGCCTTTATCCATTTCACACACCTTACGTCTAACACCAGACCAGTATCAGATTGGTTACAGGGTATATTTTGGTTTTATTTTGGTCATTGACAACTGTAATTCGGTTCAATGCGTTCATTCATGTTGCACACCAAACACCTGGCCAGCATCAGAAGTGACATTTCGCTTGACTCCATCTCACTGCATTGTTGGTGACTGTGTAATTACTTCTGCATAAAATATTTCACGCAGAGAAAAAGCCAGAGAGGGATGTGAATGAATACCCATTCACATCTTAAACAGTAATGTATCTTTGGTCACTGTAACTGTACGTTGTACGCAATTATTCCTACAACTAAGAACCTGTCCACCTGCTCCTGTCTACACACCTTCAGTGTTCAACAGTTAATCAGGTTCCAAGACAAGCCAACCGATAAATGTGTTACAGAACTGTAAAGCTATGTCAATTTGAAGTCGACAGGACACTTCACTGAATTTGCTACTGAGCAAACAGTTTGAGCATTTCGATTCATGATTAAAGTTTGACCAAATTGGAACAATCTTGACAAGCCAACACAAGACTATGAAAACGCCTTGATAATCCAACAAAAGGCCATAAAACAGCCTTTTCAACCCAATGAAAGGCTATAAAACAGTCTTTTCAACCCAACGAAAGGCTATATAACAGCCTTGACAATTCAATACGACCATTAAATAGTCTTGATAATCCAATGCAAGACCATGAATTCAAACAGCCTTGACAAGCCAACACAAGACTACTAAATGGCCTTGACAATGCAAGATTATGAATCCAAACAGCATTAACAATCCACCATGTGACCATACCGAACAGCCTTGACAATCCACCATGTGACTATGTGAAACATGGCTATAAAACAGCCCTGACAAGCCAACACAAGGCTATAACACAGCCTTGACAATCCAACAAGACTACTAAATAGCCTTGACAATGCGAGACTATCAATTCACACAGCCCTGACAATCCACCATGGGACTATATGGAATAGCCTGGACAATGGAACATGGCTATGAAACAGCCCTGACAAGCCAACACAAGACTAGAAAACAGTCTTGACAAGCCAACATAAGACTACAAAACAGCCTTGACAAGCCAACATAAGACTACAAAACAGCCTTGACAAGCCAACACAAGACTATAAAACAGCCTTGACAAGCCAACATAAGACTACAAAACAGCCTTGACAAGCCAACACAAGACTATAAAACAGCCTTGACAAGCCAACATAAGACTATAAAACAGCCTTGACAAGCCAACATAAGGCAATAGAACAGCCTTGACAAGCCAACACATGACTATAAAACAGCCTTGATAATCCAACACAAGACTATGAAAAAGCCTTGATAATCCAACACAAGACTATGAAAAAGTCTTGATAATCCAGTAGACCTATGAGCTTGCATGTATGTAAATCTCCTCTCTTCACACTTCTCTTCATAGTCCCTCCCCAGGCCATGACTTCTGTGACGGTACGGGAACATTTGGTAGTTGTCGCTTGACTCGTAACTGACTAGGTAAGGCTAGAGCAGCCCTTGATGTGGGTACTCTGCTGGTTACACCTGAAACTCCAGATGCCGGTCTCAATGGTTCATGGACACTTGGTCTGTAAAATCCAAGAGAAAAATGTATACACTTCAAAAGGAACAGCAACATGTTTAATGTTGGTACTGTTACTCTAGATACTGTAGTGCATATGCAGCTTAAATTGCAAATGATTGACTGACTGAATAACTGGTGTTTCTACCCCTCTTGCACTAGGCACGACAAACAATACACACTTGGAAAAAAAATGCTGATGGGTATCTTCATTTCTCTTATTTTGCACTCTTTAAGAAGTCAATGATTTATTTTATTCGGGCTTTTGCAAAAATATTTCAGAATATAACAACTAAATCGCTGTATTTAAAACTGAAGGTGATGCAGCAAGACTGCATCTGCACACATGACCTCACTGGTTTAGGGACAATCATGTGCAGCAAAATCGAGTGACAAGTTGTACTGTTTACTCGAGGATTTTTTCACTTTATCTAATGACGGTCAATTTTATGCGTGGAGAAAATTTGAGTGCACAGAGTAAACCACTGACCTATGGCCACTTACTGACCAACTTTGTGACATGTAACATACATGCACATCATTTTAGTGGAAGACAGGTGGTCTTCAATGTACATCGTAGATCAATTATTGTCACCAAGGTCCCTCACGCAGCGACAGTGAGGGAATGTACAAATTCCCTGTCCAAGATAAAGTCTGAGCCTGCACCATAAGCATATTAGTGATTGAAAGGCAAGCGCCTGCATCCAGTAGACCACAGCCTGTATCCAGTAGACCACAGCCTGTATCCAGTAGACCACAGCCTGCCCCAAATCTGCCGATAGCACAGAGTTACATATATTGCTCAGCGGTCAGCGGAAACAGTGATCAGCCAACTGATCATTCTTTCAGTCTTCCATATTCATTTCATAGACCAAAAAAAAAACCAAAAAAAAAACCAAAGGTCTGTCACTGGGTTGCCTGCATGTTAAACCTGGTTTTCACAAACTACTAGTTACATGTAGTTTGTAAAGCTACATGTACTAGTGTACCACATACCTTTCTCTGGTAGAGTTCTTTGGGATGGAAGGCACTGGAGGCTTGGTTGGTATGACTGATGGGATAGGGCTTTGATGGTTTACCCCTACAGAACGGACACTGCAAGGTGACGGTTGCCTCAATGTTCTCAGGTCAGCTGATACTCCGTCACCATCCTCAAATGATGGCCCCTGTCTGCCCTGGGGACGAGGCGCTGCAGAAGCCGTAGGTTGGTGAGTGTCTGTCTGGTGGGTGGGGGTGTGGTATCTACGAGAACGGAATTCTGGAGTTCTTGGTCTTCCTGCACATTTAAGAGTTAAGAGAAAGGAATGAATTTGTAATGCATACAAAACAAAATGACATTTATGCTTGTTGTTTGAAATTTTATTTAATATAAGCAGCAAATGAAGGAGCTCACTGTATTCCCATGAGCCTGTTTTAGACCAACCACACTGTGCCAATTTTTAACCTTGCTCCTATTATTAGATCATAGTGCTGCATTAAGTGTTTGAACCAAACCGGTAAGAGCATATTGTATCATTACAAAGACAACCTCTTTCACACCAAATAAACAAAAGTCTGATAGCATAATTTATGAAAAACACTTGCTTCTGAACTTTTTTGTACACCAAATCATTAATATTGGTTGTCTATTTTAATACACTAAAACTTTTGCTATATGTGCATGGAGTCAGAACTACTGCCTTCTTTTTGAATGGAAGTGCATTTTTTCTTTTGACTTAAAGGAGAAGAAAATTTAAATATCAGTCAAATACCATTGAAGAGAGTATGTAATTCCTCGCAGGTGCATACCATAAAAAATTCTAACATGTACCTCAAGTTGATAAATTATAAATAAAGTCAGCACCAAAATCCGCTGTGGGCGACTCCATTTTGCCTAAGAACTAGTCCTGAAGTCTTCTGTGTTAGGAGGAGAATTGCTGTCGGAACCCGGAAGTGCAGTTCGTACATTTCCGGAAGAACTCTTCTTCCCAGAAGGTAGCGTACAGTACAGTTCGTTTTCAGCTTGACGACCGGGAAGCCAGAATGTTAGACCTAGGTTCTGAGTTTACACGAACACTTTGACAGTTTTAACGACTCCCATTGGCTGAGAGGCAACACACCCCCAGCATAAATTACAGGGTGTTAAAGATGGAGGACGCCATGGACTCAGCGATTTATGCCAGTTTTCCCTTTTCCAGGTTTTTACTTGTATGGCGAGGAAAAATCGCAAAATTATGCAGCTGGCACCACCAGATCTTTGCAGCCTATAGTGTCCTGTTTTTAAGTTTTCTTCTCCTTTAAGTATAATAAATATACAACTGAGTGTAAAACTATAGCTATTGTTTTTCTTTGTATCTGTATTCTCTTTATTCTTTGCTACAACTGACATTAATTCAAACCTTCAATTCACAGACCCTGTCAAATACATGTGACTTGTCACAGACAATGCAACAGTCTGCTTGAGGGAAAGCACCATCGCATTCCACTCTCAACATATTATACTTGGGTGTATGAAGTGAGACGCCCTTTGTGCCTTCGATCAGTTCAAGAAATCCCTTCTCAAAGAATGTTGTGATCGAAGGAGATATTTAATGGACAGTAGTTTATGATTAAACAGAATGATCAGGTTTAATTATTTGTTCAGCTTCTTAATGAAGCCAATTTACACTTGACTATGGTCAGGATGATAGACAGGCCTCGTGTGGGGAGATGAAGTATTTGTAGACACTGATGCTTTCATTTTTGGATTTTTACGCCTTTATTTTTTGGGTGGGTGCAAGTGGACGCAGTGCAAAAAGCTTTCAACTATAGTCTTCTTTTTCTCGTTGTTTTTACACTGTAACTATTGTGAATGCCATTGTAAGCTGGACCACAGCACTTGTCCATTAATCAGTACTTTGAAAAGGAGAGAGTTCAAAGTAAACATAACAAATGTCTATAATTAACTCATCAATAGATTCACTATCCAGTACTTATAATAATTAGATTGGGGGATCTGATGTTAACTCAAAAGCACAGCAGGAAAATTATGGAGAGAGAACTAACCGCATGAAATGACTCAATTACACGGTGCTGTATGTTGGCATTAAATGAAGCTGACATTGGTACATGCATGTACATGAATGAATCTGACTCACCATAAGTTTGTGCCTTTAAATAGCATTATAAATAATGCATGTGAACTCATGGAATTTGATTAGTCTAATGAAAATAGAATAAATGCTGTATAAATTTCATACAATTTGTTGAATTTCGACAAAACGCACTGTATTAATGTGGCATTTGGAATGCAGCTTGTCGTATTTTTATTCGACCAGAATTCTAGAATTCTATGAGTTTATATGACTAGTTGCACTGTTTGAAGGCAGCTTTATCACAAAGTACTGGTGTGAAAGTAAAGAGGGCCTTCACTTTTCAAATTCATTACAACATTGCCTTGGTCAAAGAGAGAAGTTCATGACCAGCTGAGGATGTGTTTGGCTATGGCTTCAAGTGAGGAGGTTTGCTAGGATAAGGCAAGCTGTGATAGTTTCCTCTGAGCTCGACCTTTTTTCCCTTCACACATATTATGTTCTGAACAAAGTCAAGTACCCATCAAGTGATTGAATTATCCTTGAGTTAAAAAGCACCCAAAATAGTCAAATTGAATAAATCAACAAGTGAAAGTGAAAAAATGAAAAACATCTGTACTTTTTTGTTAAACTATCATCATTTACATGCCATTAGACTTTGACATACATACATACATAAAAAAAAAAATCATTATGAATGTAATAAAACATAGCGAAGTATACCCATAACTTGTGTCAATAATTCATTCTGTCCATGTACAAACTTACTTTTAACCAACTGTGCCAGAACCACATTCATTTATCTCATAAATATGGAAACTGTCACTCATGAAAGGCAAATTGTTTTACAAAAATCTGTACAAATAACAAATAGGTAAAAACTTTGGTCATAATGAATTGTTTTGTGAAAAAGTCTCTTAAGTGTGATGATTGAGGGATGTACAAAAACATATCAGTTTCCACTGACTTTGGCTTTCACCAAAGAACTGAGAGAGCTGTGATTTACAACTGCTTGAGCCGTGAGGAGACATGCTGACCATCAATCATCTGTATTTACCACACAATCTCTTTGTCTCATGTTATTTAAGTGCAAAATCAAAAAGGGTTATTGTAATCAGTCTTGCATGTCTTTGAAGAACAAAAACAACTGAGTCAGATACACGCATTGACAACAGACATGATCATCCCTGTTACAGTAAAGCCAAGCCTGGACTAGAGCTTATACAGTGTGTGCATGTATACTTACTTACCAGAATTTAGTGTTAAATCACAAGAATGAAATCCTTTTCTACTCAGTATTTCAGCATTTTGTGGTGCCATTGTGCGCAGTAATAAATGGATAGCAGTGACAAGTGACACTGTGCATTACTATTGAACTTTAAACAGTTTACTTCAATGCCCACTTGTCATTGGCCATATCCACACAATAGAGATTTATAAATATTCACGCCATTGTTATCCATTTACTATTCCTGCTAACGCTAGAGTATAAAATGATTCATTCTACAGATTATTATGAACACTATTTGCTTTAATTTATATATTTCATTGGTGTTCTATGATGTACTCAAGAATATTTCACTTTATACTTGATGGTAGCCTGCATCATGGTGGGAGACACCTATGACATTCCGCAGGATGCTACCAGACCAAGAGAGGAAGTTGGCCTAAACTGGACCTGAACTCACAGCCACGGCTCTTGAGTCATCGTGCTGCACTACCATGCTAACCATTTGGCCACAGAGGTTCCAAGACACTATTTCTTTTTTACACAAAAATTCTTTCATTGTTGAACAACTAGATTTTGTTCTTACCTAAGTCAGTTGTGGGTTGAGTAGGGGGTTTGACATGTCCTGTAGCCACTGGCTGTTGGGTGGTATCTATAGTGCTGGAGAGGACCTGGATACCTGACTCCTCCTCAGACTCCACATCTTCATCAGAGTCTGTCAGATCCTCACTATCAGACCAGTCAGCTGTCTCATTGGGCACTATCCTCAGCACCTGAGGAGCTTTCTCCTTCTGGATCTTTTTTATCACCCTGTTCACATCGAAACCAAAAATTGAAGTTTCCTCTTTTGCCACTCTTACAACCTTCACGCAGGTGGTTAAGAAATCGGCATACATGTAGGTGCAAATCAAGATGCCCCTATTGTATTCGAAAAGTGGCATCAAAAACTTTTTCTGATATAAAACCTGATCTGAAAATGCATGTTGTTTTTGTCAAAATCTCAACAGAAATCTGTTACAATAAAATAAGGCACAGTACTTACTCGTCATGGTGCTCTCTCCATGCTTTCAGGTCTTCCAGTAATTCTTCACTGTTCTGCCCTTCTAATGGCGCTGGGTCGTATGTGTGTTCAGCTTTATGACGGTACTGCGGTCAAGGAACCAAGAAGGGTGAAATATGATATAAATTGTATGTACAGCATTTCATGACAGAAAAGATACTGTGTACAAAACTGGATCTCAAACTGCCTTTGTACATGTACCTTAACTCAACCTTTTCAACCACCTCTACAACCAATATTTTGAAACATTCTGAGAGAACTATGAAGTGTAGAGCAATAATTTGCACATTTTATGAAGCTTGCATCTTTACAGTGACAAAAGCAAGTAATTTTTAGTGTCACTGTCATAATAAATTTCACTGAACAAATGCTTTTGTCGATGAAAAGGTTGAAGATTTACTGTACATCTGATTTCACTGACTGATTGGTTTTGCTGAAAAATGTTCACTGCTCGCATATTATGTTGCACAAAATTCAGGCCTGGGAAAGGCGTTCTGAGGTTTGTTTAGAGTGTTGGATGAACTGTAAATTACAGCACCATAAGTAATACTTTATCACATTTATTTGCATTTTGGGGGCAAACGTTGAGGTCATTTACCGTATAGATGTATTTCTGCTAGACAACGTCAGGTTGATGATTAGAGGAAACCCGAACTGGTCATGGCAGATAACAACAACAACTTACCTGTACAAACAGCTTTGGTGTGGTCTCTTTAGCTGGAGGAGTAAAGCTGTCCCCTCTGCGACTGCGCAGGGCTCGGCATGGATTACCACAGATCACGCTCCCTGTTGTAAGGGCACTGGACGCCTCACTCACCTCATTTTCCTCTGCAGTACACAATACAGTGTATATTAAATATGGATTTGACAACTGAAGATTTAAACAATCTTGAAGCAAAATTTACAACCAAATGGAAAGCACAAACAAAAAGCAGTCATGTACTGATAGGATTATAAGCACGCGTCTATAACATCTCGTTTCAGTTTGGCTTTTGGTGTATACTGTCATGAATGTCTTATACCAATGTCAGTCTTTTTTGGATTACTTCTCCCTGAAGAGAAGTCAGATTCAATGGTCAAAGAAATGAGAATTATAGATATTAAAGAACCATGCCGAATCATTAGCAGAATCTTGATAATGAGGTTGCAGACTTAAATCTACAATGGTCGGCTGCAGCGTGAAGCCTGGAGGTTTAATTGTCACGTATCTGCGGAAGGGTGTTGGGATAATCTTGTCACTCTGAGCTCCTCCACACCTAAGCCTGACCACCAGTTAATAAGTGAGGATATGAGCCTCACTTACTTAATACTACTTGTCATCCATTATGTCATTTGAGCTCTATTTGCTAATGATAAATTTACTTTCATCACATTTTGAAAAAAACAAGAAAATAAAAAAAACTTGACAAGAACTAAAAGACAACACCAGTTATCTTTTCACCTACTGATCTATAAACTGAAGATACATTTACCACGAAATACTGGTGCTTTATTTCTCACAAAATACATGACTGGATAGTAAATCTTTTGCCATAATTATACATACATGTACATTGTATCTGTATCAAACAAAATGAAAATCTGAAAAAAATATGATATTCCGAAAAATTTCGAAGGTACAAAACTTTTTTGAGTCCTTGGCTACACCACTAACCTGAAGACAGTGGTCGAGCTGCTGTGCCTGGCCTCCCAGCACTACTACCGGGACTCTGACTACCACGTGTCTTGGGTCGGACAATACTAGGGGAGGTCTGGGGAACAGCAGTTAGAGGCCTCATGCCAGATGAGGGTCTCAGGGCTGACCCTGGGCGGAAGTTGGTCAGTGCTGGCACTGTTCCCACAGAAATACCTGTGAATACCAATCAATGATTAGTAACATGTAATGTGCAAGATTAAATAGTGACTTGATGTGATTACATGTACAGCATGATCTGTAACTTATTACTGAATGTTGTTGCACTGTTCAAAAAAGTGCAGTAATTAGCCACTAAAAATGGGACAATGAGTGGTTAAATACTTTATATATACATTTATATATAAACCCATCAGAGCCCACTGTATCCATTAAATGGATACATGTACATATACCGTGGCTAAAAAGCTAGGGAGGGTGTGTGTGTGTGTGGGTGGGTGTGTGTGTGTGGGTGTGTGTGTGTGGGTGTGTGTAGGTGTGTGTGTGTGTGTAAGGGGGGTGGGGGGGGGGGGGGGCTCCATGGGTCCTGGTTAAAGCACTTGTTAAATGAGTATAATATTCTTTCATATTAATGTAAATTTCTTTATCCTCTGTAACATCAAATTACAAAAAAAAAAAACAAAAAAAAAAAACAATCTAACATTTGATCCAATACATGTGTATTGTGAGGCATGCTTGTGATGAATCAAGCTGCATAATTTCATAAGAATTAAACAATTGCCTGTATGATAAAAACAGTGGAATAAAACATCAGACATACCACATATATGCATGAGACATAAGTACCTTTGGAATTCTCAATTTCACCAATCGCTATTAGAATATTCATAAAATTCTATAACGTACTGTCTAGAAGAAATGATGTTAGTACTGTACACCATTTTTGCTAGGGAACTCATGACAGCCCCTGGAATTTATGTGACCTGTAATGAGACGAAATCAGTATTGCGAAAAACGATTATGTTCCATTATCACTTCTGTTAATAAGCAAGTTGCATTTTTTGGAGAGGGTGGAAGAGATGTCTCTCACCTGCACTATCATCATCAGTACTGTCAAGGGAATTCAAGTTCTGAAGCGATAAATCTTTCTGCAAGTTGTCTAAAAACGCCCAGTCCTCATCGAACACGTTGGCTTTTTTACTGGACTCTACGTTCACAATCGGCTCATCGTCTAATGATTTTAGCTGTGGTAACATGCTTTTGATGGTTGCCCTGTAGTCATAGTCCTTCTGTGTAAAGGAAAAAGAACAAAAAAAAAGAAACTGTTTGGCTGATTTTCTTGTAAAAAAGCATAAATGACACAAGTAACAATGTATTGCAGAAGTTGCAGCTGAGAGTTAGTTCCCCTTGTGCACAGCACCAAGACAGCATGAAGATGATGAAGAAAGAGTGAGTGAGTGCTTGGGGTTCTCAACAATTTTTCAGTCATATGATGACGAAGGAATCATTAGGGTGCATGTACGTGTAATGTGCCTCCTTGTTGCAGGACGGATTTCCACCGCTCATTTATTTAGTGCTGCCTCACTGAGACGACTTACCAAAGGCAAGCAAGCCGCCCCGCCCGAGCCATTATACTGATACGGGTCAACCAGTCGTTGCACTATCCTCTTCATGCTGAATGCCAAGCGAGGAAGTTACAACTTCCTCTTTTAAAGTCTTAGGTGTGACTCGATCAAGGATTGATCCTGACCGGTCCCGAAGCGGACGCTCTACCGACTATGCTATCCGGGCCGGTCGATGAAGAAAGAAGTGCATGCATTGGTGTACCTACATACATGGTCTACATACTTGATTTGACAGGCTACAATAACCGAAAGATATTTCCACAACATAATTTCACAAAATTAAAATTGTCGCAATGAACTGCAACTGGTATTTGTACTATAGGATATTCTAGTGCAGGTGAACATGAATATTTTAAATAATATTGCATATTTATTTATTTCTTGTTTAATGCCATAACTCTCTCACTTTCAGAAGCAATGGCAGTCAGTGTTACTGGTATAGAGGAAATCAAATTTCCCATGGGTGATGTAGAGATATGCAGGTCATATAATATAAAATAAAATAAAAGGACCAGTGAAGAGAGCGTGCTAGTTGCCAAATGTCCCCGCGTAAGCATTATGGCTTAAACTGATATACGTGCAGATGTTAGGGTACTTGCAAGCTATTATAAATGCGATTAGTCTAGAAATACTCAAAATCCTGTGTTGTTATCAGATTTCAAAAATTATGTGTAACAGAAAGACAGTATGTGTGGTCTGCCATTTTTCTTTTATTTCAAGATTTGCGGAAATATGTGTGATGAAATGGTAGCACACCACATGTAGCATAGGCTACTGTGAATAACAAGTTGCCTTCTTGTTCACATTGGAGTTTATTAACTCATGGACTATATTTCACAATATGAATTTGTGTTATAGCCAATATGTAGCTATGTCATTGCGTCTGAAGTATCAGTAGTGCTTGTTTTTTCGCTTGATTGATACAACGTGAAATGATTACTAAACAGGTAAAAAAACCAATTACCTCATGTATTACAAAATTATTACATAGCAAATCAACTTCAATTTTTTTGCTTTTTATTTAAATTATATATTTAATTCTTTAATTTAGTACAACATAAGTAAAATCTGTACATTCCACGGGATATCTCGCTTGTGAGTACCCGTACCTAATTTATAACCAATCTGAGCACAGGGATTAATAAGCTTGCAGTGTTATATGACTAAACAGTCGAATTTCTCATTTGAATTTAAAAAAGATTTTGACACTAAATGCATTGTTTTACCAGAATCATTCTTTAAAAATGCTTCACTGTTGACTGAGTGTTATTTTACATAACTGGGAACAAGGCATTGTGGACGTTTTGAGATGGAGAATGGCGATATATTTTCATGAGGCTAACATTTTTGTTTTCCTAAATGTCCAATACACAGCAAATACCAGTATAACTAGAAAGCACACGTATCAGAAGGCCTGCTTTTTAAAACTCTTCCACTAGCGTCTGAACTGAGACAACTTAGTGAGTTGCCTTGTACAAATTGTCTGGAAAGACTGGGCATGTAGGTCAAGGCATGAGTGCCCCCTCCCTTGCTCTACTCGCATGCTGATATGTCGCCTGCTGTGAGCGTTTGCAGGAGACTTCTTAGATCTTCTTGCTTACTTTCAGGGAGGCTCAATTATCAAGTGTCTGTAATTATTGAGATGATATGATAAGTCAAGACTAACTGTGACGGGAGGGCTGGTTAGGTCAGTGAATCTGCATGAACAGTTTTACACCAAATTAAAATGTCTTTAGATATCAAATATATATATAGGACATATATTTACAATTCACTCACACCTCAGCTACATGTACCTGTAAAATTCCAACATCATGGGATCATGATGGGTTCACATGGTGGAACAATTTGTAAATTAGAACCAATATTTTGAAGGCTTGCGGTACATCAAAGAAATTGAGACATGTCCGAATTTACATGTATAAGATATGTGCTATTCATCTAATATTAAAAATGACACTGCTGTTCACATAGTGAAAAATAAGCCATAACAAAAGATATCTAAGGTTTTCTCAATACTATCTAACACTTGCCAGTAGCATGTGTGTGATGAATCATTAGCTCACCTTTGGTGAAGTTAATGACTTACCAGTGGTGAACATGTGGAATGGTTACATAAAGGTGTAGTGGAGGCAGGTATACCCTCACACCATTGGTAATTTACAGTAACTTTACACCATCAACACATGAAAGCTCACAGGATGTTAGGGGCTGGCTTAGATGTGCAAGTGGTAAGATACATCAAATTCGCCTGACCTATGAAACACCTAAAATTTCATCCATGACTACGTTGCTCATATTCCCTGATTTGGAGAGTTCTTTTGAGGTTTGTTTGGACAGAATGATGATATCCCATGAATGGAAATGTAAGTTTCAGTAATATTCTAATGACATTTATTTGATAACATTTAAGAAATTTTAGGCCATTACTTGAACAAATGCTGAAATTCATACCTCTTGGCTATCTGGGGTGGGCATAACACACACAGGGTTAGCCTCTAGTGTTAGAATCTGTAACTGTGAACACAATTCCAAATACTGGATCTGGCTGATGTCTTCTATATTATTGCTGTAATCAATTAAAAAAAACAACAACTTGTCATCAGTGTTTTGTTTTAATAAATATAACTATCTCGACAATCAAAGTCGTTCTTTGGAAGACTTACATGTAAAATAATAAGAGCATTGATATACCAAAATGTATTATACATTGGTGAATGCTCTTTTAATCAACAACAACAATAAATTTAAAAAAAGCCTATTCAAACATGGTACTGGGATCTCTAAGGAATATCAACAATATATAAACAATATTAATGCATGCTCGATTGATATGAAAGATTTCTACATAATAAACACTTCAACCAAAATGGTTTGCAGTTTAAATGGTGTTTTACACGTTGAAGTAATTTCATTACAAGTTTATATTTATCATGTTTATGTGTAGAAAAAGATACATTTACAATTTTTCACTTGTACATGTAATGTTCATTTAATCCACTGATAAGTTCCTATACATTTCCAAGTCCGTAAACAAGTATTTGAATGATGTTTACTGATGCCGTAAAACTGTACTTACCCTTCTAAATCCAGGATCTGTAACTTTTCCAACATGCTAACAGGGCTTAAATCCGAAATTTCATTGTATGACAAATATAGTTCAGTCAGTTGACTAATTGCAGACAAACCATCCAACTCCTGTAACCCACACCTTGACATCCACAAAACTTTCAAATTTCGCAATGATGACCCAACATCTCTGTAAAGAAACAGAAGTCATTATGTGAAATGTACACTAAATATTTATGATGTTTCCAATGGTAACATCAGAGAAAAATGTGAGATTACACGTATTTTTAACCATTTCAATTCAAAAATATTTTACATGCAATTAGTATGATTTACAGATAAAGAAAAGTTCATGTAAGTAGGTCAATGCTGCATGGAAATTCCCATTTAGAAAGAGAGGGCTTTCACAACCAGAGGTCACCGAAAGTGATGTTCAGAGGATGGTGATACGGAAAAATATCGCACGGTTCTGTACCAGATGGGTAACCCGCATAGGTATATGATAAATGTAGCTATCCTATTGGACACCTTGAATTTTCAGCAGTTGTATACAGTTATCCTGAAAATGATCTGACTGAACACTTGGAATGAAACCGACATCGACAAATGGCTATATAGGTGATCTAATAAACCATTAAGTGGCAATCACACTCTCTATCATGTACCTTATTATAGCTCTACCTTGTACCTGAAAATGAAACATGAATGCCATGAAAAGACAAACTGTGACTTACAGGCACCCTCATATATTAAAATTGTTTGCCCTTTGCACACAAACTGCTTAATATATTGATGATTTATAAGAAGACATTTTTTTCTAACATTATGACACCATGTTTCTCTCTTGTTTTTTTTTTTAGAAAATCTAGCCTAAACCTTACAAGGACTGATCCAAGACCATGTCATATGCACCATACCTGTCAATTCTAAGTCTCAGTGTATTAAATCTCACATTTTGTAGCTCAAAAATGTTACATTAATATTGTTGTGTGATGTTTTCATCTAGTATCATGTCGAAATATGTGTATTAAACAGCAAAAGTGTCCAAAAATAGGAGACAGAAAAACTACACAAAATATTTTCTCCAAAGCCACCTGGAGCCCCATCAGGAATTTGCCCTGGATCCCGGATACTTGGATTTCCCATTTCCTTGTCCTTGTCTGGGGTGACAACTCTGCATGCACTCACCTGACACATCTGATCATGCTATTGGACAGCCTCAACTGGGTCAGGTTTGGCAACATGGTCCCAAAGTTGCCAAGGCTTGTATCACAGGTGTTTACAGTCATTTCCAAAGAATGAACACTCTCTAAATTATCAACACCAGCAAGTAATCTCTGGAAAGAGATAGGGGATATTGTATAGTGAAGTTTGAATACCATAAATATTTGTTCATCTGAAAGTTGAAAGTGTAACTCACAAGATGTTGGCACTCTATTTAATTATTGGTATGGCATAAAACACCACTCAAATAAATAAATAAAATTTAATTATTATTTATATTTTCATGACATGAGGTTCTATGGGCTCAGGTTAATTTGGTTAAGCAATCATTTTTAGCTGTAGGCCTACACAAACTAAAATAACGTCAAGTTGTATTTTTCATCTTGTACATTCTACGACGTGTTTCAATTCTCCAGTAACTTAGGAGTGTTAATTTAAAGTTTACTATTGGCACATCTGAACTCAACCCACTCAAACGTGGAACATCGTGAAACAATATGTTCCCTTTCAGATGGCTTTTGGATGGGAAATACATGCATTAATATACAATGACAAAGTGGTATCTAACTACATGCACATGCATGTGAAATTGAACTTTTATCACTGAATTAATTCCTGACATTTCATCTTCATATAAAATTAATAATAAACATTATCATCAGTCACTCTAACTTCAAAGAGCACATCTACCATATATATGCTAACCAATCTGTGTGTACTGCTCACCCAGCTGACAGATAAGACATGTTGAAATTATGAAATTTACTTAATTTTAATTACATATATACCATGTTATCAACTGCCAATTAAAATGAGTATGACAGCATTTTTAAGGCTATGAAGTGCTTAATTGCTTACCAGTTTTGTTGGAGAGAGATAACCTTCCATAAGAACATCACTCTCTTCCAAAACTATAGGCTGCGGGTTCACCCTTGAATCTTTGAACTCTGTTATCTGAACCCCTCTTAAGAGGGCACTCTGTGGTCTCTCTAAGCCTTCTTCCATCATTTTAAAACTGAAACATCCAGGACACAAGAAATTCAAGCAATCCAAATTAATAAAGGGTCAGACTGCATGCATTTACATACTGTATTTGAATTAGACAGCAGCACCACATGTTAGTTGGAGATGGAGTTGGTGACAATCTTCCTTTTTTTTGTGGAGCATGTATTCAGTATTACTTTACATGTCACTTACAATCAACCATAACAAGGTCTTTACTTTTAACCCAGTGATTTGAACATTTCTCACCTGTGCTGATGGATGTGACTTTGTGTAACAGCCATTTGAGACTGTATCAGGGGTCTTCTCCCCCTACTGGAAGCACCAGACAAGCTGCCGCCCTTGTACGAAATTTGCCTGAAGAAAAAAACACTACTGAATGCTGTTTTGCGTCTAACTCAGACACAAACCATTTAGTCCACAAATAAAGTATTAAATAATCCAAACTTTCTTTTCTTTCTATTTCCTTACCTAGATGCAATGGCACATATGACAATTAACTATTGAAAAACTCATACAGAAAATATATGGTCTTATGTACACATTGTCAGACACACCCACTGGCAACCATGTACCATCCTTCACCAGTTACCTGTCATCAAAAGCTGGATTTGAACTCAGCACATCGACTTCCTTAGTCAAGGGCTAAAGAACACCCGTAGAAGCAATATATTCCCTGCTAGCAGTATAAACTGTGTACATTTAACATTTTACTCATTTCTTGCAATATACTAAGGGTGAGGAAGGGTGGATGGGGCACCACATAATGCAATTAAAATCTTTTACATACGGATGCAATTTTTGAGTAGCTGAAGGGTATGAGTAATCTGACAAAGTGAGTAATCAATGCGGATCATTTCAACAGAGCTTAATTCACCAAGCCAAAAGTTCTTCCATATTTAACATTCAGATATTTACCTTTAATGTACAGAAATATAAAATATAGAGGCAGTTGTTGAATTACACAAAGACGAGGCTTGGTAAAGTTACATGGTGTCGAAATCATACAGTGCTTTATGTAGAATGTACTATTCATCCGTTGATTGAAGATAAATACATGCATCAAAAATTGTTAAATATATAGACCAGGTTTATAGTCTCATTTAACTGAAATTACGACACGCACGGATAGTCTGGCAATGACTTCGTGTTTCTTGGAATGTTGTCAATGCATTCACATTGTAAACATTACAATGTAACTTTAATAAGTCACATAATGAACCTTCGAGTTATGTCACCTTAAGCTTTGGGATTCCGACAAGGACACAAATAAAATGCAAACAAGTGAAAGCTGTGCAAAAGATGTTATATAAGTTCCTAAAAAGAATGGAAACTGCTTACGCCCAGACCACAACACAGACAAACCTTAGTAATAAAAATCCAGTCTCTTTTTTCCAGTCCAGTAATCACAGTGTCGCCTCGATTCAAATGTCAATCAGTAGGACAGCACACACGAAAATGGCTTGTGTCACTGATATTATCAGCCTATGTGCGGTTTTCGTCATTGGCAACAGGCAATCAATAATTCAGTCTCCGCCGTTGTCAGTGTTGGGGATGATTTCTCCGAGACCTTTCCATGAACACCGGTAAGCGGCAGGGCGTTGATTTGTGCGACATGGTACAAGTACTTTCAGACACCCATCTTTTGATAAAATACTTTTAACAAGTCTGTCTGCCTCGTCGCACAGGACGCGAATTTCGCCATGACGGTATTTTGTTTAATGCGCATGCTCAAGCGTTACATCCGCTTAATCAGGCGGCGCAGTGGGAGCCTCGTAGCTTGTTGAAACAAGTTCAGTCCTATCAACTGCACATTTCAGTTGTCCATACCATGTTAAGTTATGGACACATGCAGAAACACATCAGAATAGAATGCATAGGGATTAAAACTGCAGTCGACGCATCGGAGTAAATTACTTGATCTTTTAGGACCAAAATAGGCTATTCTTGCTAATCCGATCAGACGACAATATGTCGGATTACAGATGACCTGCAAGCGTGTAGAATTAGTCCTTCGATGTATGTTTGTATGTACGTGGAACTAGTTTGCAACTGCGATAATTTTGCGTAGATATAAGGTAAAGAATCATCGTGCAAACTCTACAATTTAATTTTAAGATTACAAGAAAATGAAACAAATCCCCGTAAATCCGGACTTCAGACTATCGATTATCGTTTCATTACAACTTTATGAGAGTTGTCCATGACCCAACAGTACTCGTCAGCCTACATCCACGAGGGGAACAGAAGTACATCCACCAGGAGAACGGACAAGTTACATGTTCCGTTCTGCTCATGGATGTCCGTTCTCCTCGTGGACGTTCTGCTCATGGATGGCGGCTGCCCAGTGCTACTCCCCATGACCGGTTTTTTTATCCTATAAATGTACGAGTCCAAAATATTTACATCGAAATGGCGGGAAAGAACTTCTGGAGGACGAGGAGATTAGACGAACATAACCGCATTGTATATTGATGAAATGGCCCCAAAACGGAAAAGACAGTTAGATAATGGTAAAGTTTTTTGACCTACCAATACGGAACGCAAGCTAAAGACTCCAAATGGTAACTTAATTGGATTTGTCGGTTGATTTGTGCAGGTTGTTGAAGCTGTCATTGGACTGTGGACGCCATGATACATGTAGCCAAGGATTTCGGCTCTGATCTCATAATATGGGGTTAGGCGTAGATCACAGCCGAGGAGTCTCCAGGTTAAAGTAGTGGTATGTAACAACAAAAATCCGCGCAAAATGAACACCCTCTGTTCCTCTGCCAAGTTTTTCTGCCTTCTATAGCCTTTACAGCCAGTAAATCCATGATAATTCACAGCTGTGACTTACGCTCACATGCCGTGTCGACATTCTGACCTATTAAACCGTGTTATTGCTCCCCGCCAATGCGCATTCGTGGTTGACCTTTCATTACATCACTATGTTTTGATCAGCTGGTTGTTAGTTTTGACAGACAGAAAGCCATGTGAGTGAGGAGGTGCAAATTTGACAGAAGGCTATGGCGCAAAATGACGGACTGTGCAAACTGTCAGATTAAATTCACAGTGGAAAAGGGGGGTTACCTTCGACATCTGTTCCACTCAAAATTGGGTGTCACAGACATTACATGCGTGAAGGCCTTGATAGTTTTTTGCTGAAGGATGTGGCATGTATGCCAGAAGTCCAGAAATGACATCATACAGGACGATCCATGTGCCCTGACTGTTACCATTTGCTGTTGAAAGCAACAATTGATAAGTCGTCAGAATGTCAATTTCTGGAAAGGATGGAATGTGGGAAATACGTTGAATTAAAAAGAAAGACAATCAGTACTTTGTCGACTCCAGCGATGAGCCCCTGCATGCAGGAAAAGAAGAAAGGCTCATACAGCATGAAAAACAAAAAAAAAACCAAAAAGAAAAAAAAGTTGCATATTATTTTTTATTATCCTGTGGTAAGGGCGGATCCACTATTCAGGCGTGCTTAAATTATGATGGATAAAATCATACTTATTTTAAACATGGGATTTGTAGGTTCCTGCACTCACTGATCAAAGGGCCTAAATTGGTGACAATAATGGGACAATGATGTTAATATATAGGGCCGTTCGTGCAGTCAGTGTTTGCTAAAGACTAATATCATTCATGTGTTGGGGACATGAATTTGTACATGGGAAAGATTGTCATTAACCATGGTTTACTGAGTGAAATATTTTTGCGTAATGTGAAGAAAGAATCGTAAATTGAGAAAGTCGTATGGAAATATGGGTTGAAAACAGTGTTTTGGGAGTGACCTTTATCAGAAAATTTCCAAAACCTACCCACACAAAGAGAGAAAATCACTAACAACGTGTATTTTTTGTGGGTTCGGAACATTCAGTTAAATCCAAAACTTCAGGTCCAAATGTAAATCACTCATGGTTGATCCTGAGTGCAGGTGTAGGTCTCAATGTTTCCATCGCTGATTGAACACACATGTTTAAAGCACCCAGGTATGTGACATTATTTTCTTTTCTTCCACTCTGTCGACACGTCGGATGAAAACAATCTTCCAATTGTTGAACCCAAAATATTGATGGCTATGATATGAATGAAAAGAGTATGAGGTTCAAACATCCATCATATAAATGAATAAATAAATAGGTCCAACAGGTAAACGTATGGTGGCACTGATACATTAGTGTTGACTTGTCATACTTTCAGGTAGTGGAGATGCAGTGGTGCCAAATACAAAACGGCAGAAGAAGAGCACTCAGACTGATAAAGAAAAGAAAGTCACAGCAGCAAAAAGGGATTTGAACAAGACTGAAAAGAATACTATCCAGTATTGTCACTGGCTGATGAAGTCAGAACCTGATAGTAGATATGAGAACGGTGTTGATGTTAAGGTACTTTATTTTCGCATGACAGACTGTGTTTATATCAGTCAGTTTAAGAGATACTGTATATACTGTATATTCTGAGACATTCAAAGAGAGTTATCAGGTATAGAGAAATAATTTCCACAATTTTATGAAGTTTGCATCTTTAGTGACACAAAAGAAACATGTTGACGTCATTTTCATAATAGGGGCCTCTGTGGCGTATTGACCCAGGAGCCTCTCACCAGTGCGGTCGCTGTGAGTTCAAGTCCAGCTCATGCTGGCTTCCTCTCTGGCGTACGTGGGAAGATCTGTCAGCAACCTGCGGATGGTCGTGGGTTTCCCACCCGCTCTGCCCGGTTTCCTCCCACCATAATGCTGGCTGCCGTCATATAAGTGAAATATTCTTGATTACAGCATAAAACACCAATCAAATAAGTAAATAAAAACATTTTCACAATGATTGTAAGCAAGATTTACAGTATGTATACATGTCACTCAATAGAATGTTTGATAGTAATGGTTTACCTCCAACACTCAATTTCCTCAACTCGCCAAACTCACCACCATTTTGTAAATGGAAATGTACTGGGTATGGTATTAAACAACAAATAAAAAAAAAGTAAGACTGGAGGACGTCAGATAATTGAAATGTTTTCAAGTAGGCCATTGCAGTAACACCCCAATCCAGTAATTGACAGTAATGTACAGTGATTTGTACAGTATTTGGGTTGGTATGCAATGAATTCGCTAATCTCAAGATCAATAGATACGTTGAATAGGGAGGCACTGACTATTGAAAAAAAGACGGTGGTGTTATTCTAAAATGTGGAGAGAAAAAAAAGAACATACAAATGTTGTATCTGTTGTTAAATGGCATACTCTTCAGCAGATCTTATTCGATGCTTAACACCTGTATATGCTTACTTAGACATATTTGTTTGATTTTCAGTTTGGTATTGAAGATCTGAAGAATTGTCCTAATCAGACAGACTGCTGGGATGGAGTTCGCAATTATCAGGTACTTTTATTTACAAACACTTAATATTGTACCTTGAACAAGATGATATTCTTTACAACACCAAACAAACTCGAGATGATAATGGCATAAAAATTCAAGGCATTGGAACGGTGTGTGAGGAACTGCTACTAAAGGAACATCACTTGTGAAAGCTCCAAGGGATCGAATGAATTGCACCCACATATAGCATGCTGGCTTAGGCTATCATCTTATATATATATATATATATATATATATATATATATATATATATATATACATAGCATATTTTTTTTTTTATTTGATTAATGTTTTACGTCTTACTCAAGAATATTTCACTCATGCAATGGCGGCTAGCATGATTATGGGAGAAAGCCAGGCAAGACTGAAAGAAACCCATGAGAATACTCCGATGCAGGCCTTTTCACTTATGACTGGAGAAGAGGCCAGCATGAGCTGTACCTGAACTTACTACGAACACTTTGGTGAGGCTCCTGGATCATTGCACTGCACAAGCATGCTAAACACGAGGCTGCGGAGGACCCCATTATGGAAAATTAGGGTAGTATGATTGGCCAAAGGTATGACATGTTTGTTATTAACATTTGTGGTATATACTGTACCTGAAGTTATTTTTAAAAATGGTGGTGATCTTTATAATTAGGAATTGCAAGTAATACTGAGGCAAAATCATTGTCGTTGTTCCAGTAAGATATCATGAACAACTACCATGTAACAAACACCTTTAAAGACTGTCGGAGCCCTGAACAAAGTTTTAGGTCTTTAATATGTAACATAACTGTGTTGAGCCTTTAACAGTTTCTATCAATTTTACCATTTAGGGGTACTTAAAATAGGTATAATCTTGAACCTAACCTCTGTGAAATGGATAAATATTAAACTTGTACTTTTGCAGGTAAAATAAGAAAGTAACCATCTCTTATCATTAACAGGAGACATAATTTTTTAAATATATTTTTGGGTGAAAAGATGCTAGGGTATTTATCACTAATTGTGGGTTGTACATGAAGATTTTTATGCATACAAGCTGTGTACAAATGTATCCCGATGTATTGTCATTTTTGAATAATTATAGCATATGTCTGTTATCCATTTTCACATACCTGTCAGATTACTAACAACATGTAGTTTGGTTTCCTTTTGCTAATTCCTTGCTTGACACAAAATTGTGACGCCAGGTGTCTGTAAGGCGTTATGCAACACATGAGTTGATAAAAAACAGATTGAATTGAATCATGGTATATATACAAAATAAGCACAGATGGGATTTGCTTGGTCTGTCTAGCGATCTGAGGTTTTCTGAAGTATGCTGACGGATTTTATTTATTTATTTATTTATTTATTTGATTGGTGTTTTACGCCGTATTCAAGAATATTTCACTTATACGACGGCGGCCAGCATTATGGTGGGAGAAAACTGGGCAGAGCGCATGGGAAACCCAAGACCATCCACAGGTTCTGACGCATTTAGTAGGTTGTAAGACTTGCATGTTTCAGATAAATGGCTTTAAAGGGAGATAATTCTGTCTAGCTTGTTTGGTTGTGGTTCAGTCATTTGATCACTTTGGATATTGTATCAGGCTGTATATTGACTTATACTGAAATCTTGTAATGCTGACAAAAAAGATGTTCTATTGATCGAAGTGTCGTTGGTTCAAACAGCCAATGCGGTCCTGTGAGTTAAGGCTCAGCTGATGCTGTCTTCCTCTTCAGGCATATGGGGAAAGGTCTTGGAGGAACCTGCGAATGGTTGTGCCTCGTTTCCTCCCCCATAATGCTGGCTTCTGTCGTATATGTGAAATATTGTTGAGTATGACATAAATCACCAATCAAATAAATTAATACAGGTAAATGAAAGCCAACCAGTATCGCTGGCACATTAGTACAGAGAACAATAGCTCTGATGTCCCTTTGTGCCATTATGTTATCATTGTCTACTTACCTATATGTATCTTGCACCACTCAATTTGGTGTACTTTGTTTAGACTGATAAAATTTAATTTGTGTGAAACACTGAAGTTGAGTAACTGATATAGTGGAGTTTTGTCGCAAAACTTGAAGTAAACACATGCATAAAATGCATTTAATATTGACTTTGTGTTTGCGAAAATATTGAAGAATAAGGGTATGTATATGAACATGTAAGTTGTAGATTAAGGAAAACAGTGAACACAAATTTGACGTGCTGAATTTGATATGTACTGAATTCGCATCACTCATTATTGGAGGCAATAATTCAGGTAATCACTAGGATTGTTTTTATGTACCAGTAATGAAAACATGGAACAGAATTTCAAAGATAGACGTTAATGTGCAGTAAAGTTTGGAGATCACACCACAGTCCAGCATAAAAAACACTGCTGTAATAACTCCTAATCTCAGTGCGTCAAGTGTTTCAGCTTTGCCTACTTTGGCACGATATTGTTAAAACTTGAGCCATCCTTAATAAATCCTTTGTTGAGCTTAACCCAAACCTAACTTAAAAAAACTAGGCTTGGTCCTTGGCAAGTGTTTCTTTTCTTTTTATTCTGGGTAAAGAAAAAGATAGGGATTTTATAGAAATAAATATGAAGAGAAAAAAAAAATCTGCCCCATGAATAAAACTTAAGAATGAGGCCCTTTTCAGAGGGTCATTTGGGTTGTGCCCTTGGCAATTTATCAGTTCATGTACATTTAGCATCTCATTTTAAATAGATTATTGACGATGGATTGGTATGAAATATAGCCTAGCTGGCCATCTGACCATGGGTCAGTTGGGTGTTAAGAACTTAGAATTCCCCCGTTTGGTTTATGCTTGTGGGTGTGACATCGGAAGCAGATGTAGATGTCGCACATTTGCACGTGTATGCATCACGGTACTGCATGAATCTGATACCTCTACATGTAGGAATTCACTGCCTTTGGCGGCGGTGTTATGAGCCGAGATCAGATTTAGGGCAACTACCTATATAATTTCAGACAGCTATGGTGCTGTTGAGCGTGGATGGTTTACAACTTGTTAAGCAATTTAAATCTTGATTTAGATCACAGGCTGGTGTAAATTGGTCTGATAAACGCAGGCTTTGTTGTTCTCAGTGTGAGGATCAGTACACAATAAAACACCAGAGGTGTTCACTGAGAGTTGCTAACACCAGACGGGTTCACTAAAAGGTGCTAACACCAGAGGTGTTCACTGAGAGGTGCTAACACCAGACGTGTTCGCTGAGAGGTGCTAACACCAGACGTGTTCGCTGAGAGGTGCTATCACCAGACATGTTCAGTGAGAGGTGCTGCATCAGTGGAATGTTTACATAGCTGTCAGGTTAGGATGGCATTAAGTAACCGCTGGATAAGTAAATAAATAAAAGGTGTTGTTGATATCCCATTTGTACGTATGATCACTGACCAGTTTTTAAAGATAATCTTGAAGATGAACATTGTTGTTAAGAGGTCTCAAAGGCACTGTTGGGATCGTGAAATTGTTTCAAAACAAATTTGAGCAGTCGCTGAATACGTTCAGTTCAGCATGTTGAATCTTTCAAACTTTATTGACTGCTGAGAGGATATATGTGAGGTATGACGGTAACATAACAATAAATTGACCTGTGGGAATCATCGCATTCTGACCACACCTCTAATGTTGCAGCTGTCAGCTGTATCCTATCAGGTCAGAGGGAAGCTCTCTACATGTTCACCCTCCTGATACTGTAGCTATTCCCACTCTCATCATTGATGAAATGGCACCCTAGTCATGTCTGCGTGGAATTGTGTGATATTATCTCCACTCTTTCATATCCCAAGAGACAGCCAACTAAAAGGCCGACAGACAAATTATGTGCGGGAAAATCTTGTACACAGCCCTCTTGTTTTGATAGACTTGAAGAGAAATTTTCCCCAGCTGCCCAGTTTTGTCCCTCCCTTTGTACAGTCACTAGGGTGGATTTAACGTATCTGCTCAATGATTTTCTTATCTATAGATACATATATACATGTACATATATGTATCTTATTCTAGGTTCTGTCATTTCATGCAAGCCTAAGTTTAGTGGGGAAAAGAGTATCAATTTTTATTTCCAAATCTTGGAAGGCTTGTGCCTCAACTGTATTGGGTGTAATAGACCTGTAACCTGGAGTTTTGGGGAGGGAGTGGCTCAGTACATATAAATCTCTGAAAAATCTCATCTGACATCCATGATTTGTTAAAAGTTTGGAACAAAATAACACTGCACACTTAAAAAACTTGATAATTTATAATTCATATTTCCAGAATTCATTGCTTCTTAAAATTAATAGTTGAAGATTATTGGTTGTAATTGAAGTTTATGGCAAAACAAGAGATACCTTGTGTTGATACATGTATATTGTTTTCCGGAGTTGCTAAATCTTTATACAGCATTGTTATGTGTTCAAAGTTTTTGCACATGTGCCTTATACCCACTGTAGGGCCTCTCTGTGGCCTAGGCAGTAAGTGTGCAAGGGTGGTACAGTGGCCCAGGGGTCTCTCACCAATGCGGTCGCAATGAGTTCAAGTTCAGCTCAAGTTATGCCGGCTTCCTCTCCAACCCTGTGTGTGGGAAGATTTTCCAACAATCTGCAGATGGTTGAGGGTTTCCCCAGTCAGGTTTCCTCCACCATAATGCTGGTTGTTTTTATATAAATGAAATATTCTGCAGTACTGTGTGATTCACCAATGAAATAAATAAATACACTCACTGTAATGGCTGGGATAGGTGAGGTACTTGAAATAGAAGGAAATTAACTCCCAAGTATTACGGCAACTATGAAGGGTAAAGGATGTACATAGACTAAATATAGCAACGTAGGTTTAAAACACATGCAGGTTTTTAATACAAAGCAGATCATTGCAATTTAAGTTTCCTGCTTCCCTGCTAACTTACCTTGCGTAATTGTTGTAAACTGATACGTATAGAAGTGTAGGTATTCTTTACTGTATGTATACCTATTTCCTGATGATGGCACAAACACAGTGTCTGAACTAACAGATTGAGCAGTTACTTTACTTTAAATTTATGCTGAGCTGATCTTTGGAACGACTGAGGTACTTGTGCGTGTGTGTATAGAGTACTGGTTATACAGCACATGGTACTTGTTCCTGAAGGGGATAATGCGACTGGTTGACCCGTATCAGTATAATGGCTCGGGCGTGGCGGCTTACTTGCCTTCGGTAAGTCGTCTCAGTGAAGCAGCACTAGATAAAAGAGTTGTGGAAATCCGTCCTGCGACAAGGAGGCACTTTACATACACCATAAGGATTCCTTCGTCTTCATATGACTGAAAAATTGTTGAGTACGACGTTAAACCCCAAGCACTCACTCACTCATGGTACATGGTTTGTATATACAGGTACTTCATGAATAGGTAGTTCATATAGGCCCATATGTACATGTGCATCTATATTTGTGTGTATAGGCTTTTAATGCAGCTTCATGATTTTGCTGTAACATGTCTAATAAATTCTGATGAAATTAACTTTTTACCTGTAGAATTAAAAAAAATTGTGAAAGTTGTGTTAGACATTTTTGCAACTTGAATGCATTAATACAGAAAAGTGTAATCATGAAAAACAAGGTTTCATCTGTTTGGTTTATGTGGGTGTTTTCAATACACGTAAAAAAAGAAGCATTTTGTGTTTTTGTTTTCTTTTTCTATTTAAATGCATGTATTGTGGATAACACATGTAAGTAGCAGTGGATGTAGGATTGGAATTTTTATGCATCAACAACCCCAAAAAGATTTAAAAATCCTTTCATTTACATGATAGTATGAATTTATGAAAAGACCACAGGATAGATTAGAGAGTAAATAGAGCAGGGGCACAGCGCATAGTTATGCGAGACACACATTGTTGATTGTGAATTTGCGTAGTTTTGTTCTAACTGTTCTTGCACCCAGGTGCGTAAATAATAGCTCACCTCATAGCACCAAGTCTTTAAGCACAGTTGTAGGTTAAATATAATATGCTTTCATGTTAATTGCAATGTACATGTATTAGATGTCACTGGTCTAGAATTAAATGCCTCAGGCAGGGATTGAACTTGTAATGACAGGATTTATGTATAATCCTAGTCTGTAACGAGCCACGTGTGAATCAATAAAACAGTATACAACCACTTTTAAAGACATGAGGTTACTAAGCCGAGCACATACATGTATGAGCAGCATGGAATGGAAATCCCTTGACAGTGACTTTCCCTTTTAACATTAAGCTGTACAAGGCCTGCAGCCAATAGTCACATGTGGTTCATATGCTGGATGTTTTTACAGTAAGAAGGACTATCAGGAGGTATTTCTGTGGGCATTGCTCGGGTGTTTATACTCATACTGGTCCAGGTGTTTGTAGGTAATATGATTATGTAACAAATCTCTGGCATATCTGCAGGCCTAAATACAAATCTGACTTTAGTTTTTCACCTGGGAAGTTTAGGGATCTTAGCACCCCTTTGCCTGTACATGTAGACTGCAGTACTGGGGTCCATCGGCTGTGTGTACCCACCCGTCAGGTGCACCTGTCAAAGGTGAAAACACTGTCTGACATTTGTTACCCAGGCAGTCTAGTAGTAACCTTTAAGTAACACATCCAACGTACGCCTATTGAGTCGCTTTCGCCCAAAATCGCAGTGTGATGAATTTTGTTGTAATCCATTGCAAGCAAACCTGTCCAACCAGTCCACATTGAAAAGGAGTTGTTTTTTCATTTTCAAATACATGTTATTGTAAACCTTTGACATCTTCTGTTCTGAAAGATTGTGATTTGAGATAAATTTTGAAGGTTGCTTTAGAAAAAAGGAAATAAGAAGGTAAACAAGATATTGTGAAGAAAAAAATGCTTTATATTTGTGCGGAATATTATTATTGTCTTTTTAAGCGATGACACAAGTGTAATATATATATATATATATATATATATATATACATACATGTAGCTGACTCAAAAGAAGGGTGGATGGTTTTAATTAAGATCTGTGATCACTTGACACCTGAAAGTTGCATTTAGAAAAATTAGGAAGAAGAAAACTGTGTGTTCAGCACACACCGAGTACAAATACAGTTAGACTAGTGTAAAGCAGTTTTCAGGCTAAATATCTTCCCAAAGGAGCATTTAACGTCAGTGAAATAAATACATGTAGAGTGCACGTGTACATGTACTGTTTGCATTAACTGAAAAATCTTGGACATCATCGCATTGCTATATTAGATGTAATTACCAAGAGGCACAGACTTATTGAATAAGTAAATTGCTCATGCTGCCTTATGCCCTGGTTTTAATTATAAATTAAAAATGGTGTAAATACATGTAATAAAATAAAAATGTGAACAATTTTGCATTTGAATTTTAAAATACTTTTGTACTGAGTTAAAACTGGAGTGCAAGCCAAAGCTTAATTTAGTCTTTTTTGCATTTCTTAATTAGGACCTTTATGAAAATGAACTGTTTTCATGTAGTGTTACATGCATTTTTGAGAAGTTCTAATGCATGTACTTTTTCAGGTTTTACGGTTGTGTGTAGGTTGCCCTTATAGATTGCATGAAAAGCTGTAGAGACCTGTGGGTATAAGAACTATCATTGGTGCATACATGCCCCGAGAGCTAGCTGGCATGTAGTCATGACCTCTAGCTTATCTTCTAGTCCCACTTCAATACAAAGGCAGACATCTCTAAATACTTGCCACAAAAATGCAATTTCCATTATGTGCTGAGTAAGGGTGCATAAGAGAGTGCTATTTGTGGCTGGGTCAATAGACATGATAGAGGTAGTGTGACGCACTAATGTTTATGTTTGGATGCTACCCCAGTATGTAGGCCTGGCAGTACTCTCTTATGACTGTATATGTAACAGGGACTGGAGATTAAACCCTGAGATTTTACACACTGTTAGCTTTACCATTATCCCTAGAGGATAACAACCTGGATAGAGGGGATTTAAAGGGATTCTATTCATGTATATAAATGTATATGGTACCTGTACATGCTCATGCTTCAACATACGAGGGGGGCCTCTGTGGCTCAGTTGGTTAGTGCGCTAGCACACCATAATGACCCAGGAGTCTCTCACCAATGCGGTCGCTGTGAGTTCAAGTCCAGCTCATGCTGGCTTCCTCTCCGGTTGTAAGTGGGAAGGTCTGCAGCAACCTGTGGATGGTCTTGGGGTTTCTCCCGGGCTCTGCCCGGTTTCCTCCCACCATAATGCTGACCGCCGTTGTATAAGTGAAATATTCTTGAGTATGGCGTAAAACACCAATCAAATAAATAAATAAATAAAATAAATTCAACATACGAAGCGTTAGAAGATTACATTTATTCATTTTCAGCCATTACTTGTGTGATTTGGGGGGCGGGGGGTGGCTTAGGATGTAGGGTTCAACACCAAAGGTAATATCTGACAGTTGAAAATATCTGAAAGTTGCGGAAGTTTAAGGCAAAACAGGTTAACAAGTGGAAGAAAAAAATGGCTGTGGTGTTTGAAGGTCATATACTATAGTACAGCAGCATTCCAGTCGAACATCTTTCGCCCATTATGGCTCGGCGATTGGGGTATGGGGGACCTTCCATGGTCGGATCGTGCTCCTTTGTATGTTTATGATGGGCGTACAATCCGATCAGGATTTGCGTATCATGGCACCTCAATGGTAACCATCATGGCCTGCCAGTCCGAGCATGATTTTACGACATTCCTCAGCGCATGATTTTATGACCTCACCATAACTGCAACATGTGTATGTTCTTGAGTTGATTCAGTGAGAAAACTCAAGAACAGTGTAACTATTTAGATGTCTGCAGATTATTAACTGACGTCACAACATCATCTGCCTGTGTTCCCAATCTGTACAAGTGTGTAAGTTTAAAATCTACATTGTATTGTATATGCGTGGTGTATACATGCACAATAGTCCCCGTTAGTAGGCTAAAAACCTCAGTGCTATAGACTCGAATTTTGCCGGGAAGTGTCAAGCAGGAAAACATACTATACAGGAAGACACAACGGGTTTGCCTTAAGTAAGTTCCTAACGGACACAGCATTAACATTGGCAAATTGTCATCAGAATGGTACGCCCATGATAGTACTATGGTGGGCCCACCGTGTGTGTACGGTCACGTGGGGGTGGTTGTAGGGAGTGGATTAGGGTCTGCGTATGATGACCAGACTGTCCGTGTATGGTCTGGCTAGGATGGGCGGAGGAAATCTGGGCACTGGATCTATCTGTTCTAGCCATTTGCTTCCATGCATCATATTTCCTTCAAATGAATTTAAGCATATTATATTATATTATAATAATATTATTATACACATTGTAGTATTATTATATTACCACATTGAAGGAAATACATTGATCACTAACGTTAGACCTGGTTGTGACTGTCACACCAGTCATGTGTCAGTGACTTGAAGCAAGAGACTGAGGTGGAGTGGATTTTTGGAGTAGAATGAACATGGTATTGGAGCATTAATTCCTCTATAAATTAGTTGTGGTCATTATTTCCCTATAATTCCTACTCTTTTCATTGTTATTTCCTTTTTAGAACTCAACACACAAGGCCATTGGAACAGAATAACCTAGACCTCTACCCATGACCCTGACGTGTATTTCTTCATGCCCTTATGTCACAATACTTCTGATGAGTTTGGTTGTGTCTGACTCCAGATAGCTTACTGTAATAGGCACGTGTTGAAGGATATGATGACTCTGTTTAGATAACTTCACTGGGGTGCTTATAGGGCCAGTTAGGACCTTGTGTTTTATTGCAGGAACATATGAAGTAGACTACATCAAACAGGAAGTGTCTGTAACTTAAATGCCGGCTGACTCCCTGAGGGGTTTTGAGGCCGCACACTCTGGTTGAATTAACAGCCATGTTAAGCCCTAATCATGTCATAATTGTTGATGGGTTAAATTATGATACATAGATTTAGCATCGGAGTCATTTGGGAGTGTGGGAATGAACTGCTGAATGAGTTTGTTGCATGGAAATTATATGACGGCTGCAATGAAGTGCAATCATTTAATGACACGGGAGATTGTTATCTTTCTGCATCCGTAGCTTTTTAAAGGCGTTCTTGTTAAATGATTTTGACATGTCAGTAATACACATATAGTAATTGCGAAATCTTTAAAGTCACTTTGACATTATGAACTGAACCTCTCAGTTGAAGTGTGAATGTCTGCATAGATTGATCTTGGGGCGCTGAGCAGCTGTTTTTTTTTTTAGCGACCAAAAGCATCTTGTGTCAACTGGAAGCTACCGTTAAAGCACAGGTTTAAGTCAATCTATACAGGCTTGTGATCACCAACAACTGCTGTCTCAGAAGTTGCTTCCAGTTGAATAATTTATACTTTTCTGTGACTCAAACCTTAATTTGTATACAGATTTGTAGACCTATACCCATAGATGGGGCCCAGTTAGCACATAGCTTTGTGATGCATTGTAAGCATCATCTCCTGTGACAGTCATGTGGCTACATCAGAGCTGACAGTTGCTGCCATCCATAGTTGACCTATGACAAAATGAGTCTGAATAGGAATCTCCTGCGATGCTTACTATTGCAAGGTTTTCTCAAACTTATTGACATATTTGAAGTGTTATGCAGTGTTGGACCCAGTTTGCTTGGAAGTGTAAACTGACCTATGCCTGGCTTTTAAGTCATCTCGAATAGTGCTAAGAACCAATAGTGAATATATGCATAACATTATTTTCTTGCATTAAACTAATTTTGTCTGCCTTTTTTGCATACAGCTTGAAGAGATAACTAGGACTTCCCCACAACAGTAAACAAACAAACTTAACTTTTTATACCGGAACATATATATATACAGGTCCAGTAGCGTTGCCTGGAATTTGGAGTTGGATTTCGTGTTGTTCGTATATTTCTTAGCATATTTATGGCAGGCAATTCATATAAATTGTTGGTATTTTGACATCTCCAATTACTGTATGACAGTTTCTGGATGATTACATGGTGAAGCTGGTAGTATGAAAATGAGAAGAGTACTTATAGTGTGGGAGGTAAGGATCTAAATGGTGTGCGAGGTAGTGGTCTACATGCATATATGTGATTATATATACAGTTTTCTGTTAAATTGCTTTGTTGTGTAAGCATGTCTACTGAAATGGCAGGAAAAAGACAAGGGTTATATTGGAGGATGTTTTTTTCTTTGTCACATGGAATATAAACTAATATGAGCCAATTTCATAGTACATGTGTGTCTCTAAATGCCAGTTGCAGAATTGCGAATTACAAGTATTTATCAAGTTGAGAAAATGTCATTCACTGCCCCATTTTCACCTGACATGATTTTATTGTATTTTTTTCTGGGTTGATCTGTCAGTCAGTCAAATGTTTTTTGACATCCCGTCTTTTACATGGGTACCAATTTCACTTATCTCTGAGCTTTAGTGCATGATTGCATTAGATGAAACAATACGCTTATCCAAACCAGGTGATTAACGATTGGGGTCATAGACAGGGTTGTGAATCAATTAATACCTTTGGGGTCTGACAGGTAACTTACTTAAGCTGGACCTGAACAAGGGGGTCAGGAAAGCAGTTTGTATTTATATGTGTTCATTACAGGATGTCTCAGGTACTGCGAATTTGCACTTTACTCTTATGTCTTTAGTGTCCATAAATTACATTCTAATTTTCTGCTATGGAAGAGAACATCCTTGCGTTACACAGGTAGATGATTTGGTTTATTTGATTTGGTTGATGTTTTACATCCTACTTGGGAATATTTTGACTTATACGACGACTGCCAGCATTATGATGGGAAGAACTCACGACCATGTGACCTTCCCACGTACGGCCGGAGAGGAAGCCAGCATGAGCTGGACTTGTACTCACAGCGACATGAGAATTTCTGGTTAAACTTTCGACATGATAAAAATGGCGCAAATATCAGATATCTTAATTTTTTTGGGGTATATTATATTTATCAATTTTCTAGTTTCAATTCTGACATTATAAAAGTCTGACTCAAATATTAGGCGTTAACTTTTTGATTTATGGACTGTATCAGTTGATTGTGTGGAAATTAAATCAAAGCCTTGGCACAATCAAGAAATTAGAATTCCAGATTGTGAAGATTTCCAATTTGATGGGAGTGGAAATTTGGATTCTCTTATCTGGAATTCAGGTTTCATGCCTGTTTCCACTATGTTTTTTACACTTTAAAAATAAAACAGTGGGTTTTGTGGCTGATTTGGCTGTGGCTTTATACAGTCAGGGAGTTCATCAAGTGCATGGAACAGGGTATTGGATGCTGCAACTCTTATCGGAATAAAGTAAACTTCCTCTTAGCACCCTGGTGTCCTCCACCCACAATCCCAGGGAACAAAATTAGGAATGCACATATGCACCCACATTTTTGCCCATGCACTAAAAAATTCAAAGGAAAAATTGAATGAAAATATCTTTCTTCATCTGGTAAAAATAATCAAAATTGGAGGTGTTTGGCATTCTTGCCCCACACATGACACAAACAAAGAAACTAGACTGACCAGATTCCTTCGTCTACTTGATGAGTATATGTCTATATTCTGTGTTGCATGTCTACATGTATGAAACATTAACTGTAGTATCACCGTTCAACAAGTCTTACTCCTTACTTATACATGTGCGTTACATCTGCATGATTGCTGTGTTAATCAACTCAAATTTCCAAATTTGAATCAAAGTTGTGAATTACAATCAATTTAGAATTTCAGTCGTATAAACTTTAGATATGAACTCAACATGAGTGATGAGTGTCACTCAATCACTAAGTAGGTTGTTAACATTTAGTGTCTTGCCTATATGCAAGGAAAGCCAAATTAAGCCTTGTAATATATGCCTACAAGTTGTCGTTAATAACTGAGTAGATTTCAGTCACTGGGCCTGACACTGTCTTCACTTTTGAGATGGAACTCTTTTGACATCAAAAAATAGCTAACATTTTTGACAGGTCAGATTATACAGTTGGGTTTTTTCTACCTTCAACGATGAAAGAGTCCAAACTCTTATTGTGAGTTACATGTACATCACCTGGCTAATGAAGTGAATATGTAACAGAAGTTTTATGATTGGAGGAAACCGAGCAGAGCCAGGGGAATATCCACAACCATCCATAGGTTGCTGACAGACCTTCCCACTTACGGCCAGAGGAGAACTAAGTAGATGACTGTAAAATAATCTGGTCTGAGTATAAAATATAAAGATATATTAAGCACATATAATAACCATTTGGGCTAGAATAAGTTGAAAATTTCAGATACATGTATGAAGCACTGTGTATGTGAAATCTACAAGAAATGATTTTAATTCTCGTGAATACTGTTCTGACACAAATGTACTTGGAACTTAACCATGGGTTTGGCAGGTCATTTGTTATGGCATTTCTGTACATGACTTGAAATTCTTTTAAGGTAAGGACTACATGTGCAGGATACATGTATTATATGTTTTTTTCTCCCAAGCTTGTTCCACTCATACAGTCCTCTCCCCATGTCAGTGAGCCACTAAGACCAGCTCACTCAGTATGTGATATCTCAATCTCCGTGATTGAATTCTCTGATTTCCCTCTGGTGTAACTTCGGGCTTCTGTGGCTTGAGTTCTGTACTCTTAACTTGACTAAATGTGGAACAGCATTGGTAAGGTTCAGCTAATTCATTACTGTGTGTGACGGGAGGAATTAGATTAGAAAGTTCTGGGCCTTTTATCTTCGTGTGTTGTAAAGCTTGCGTGGGACGTGCTCCCATTTCTCACCCCATCACTTAACAAGTGGGCCCATGCCAGCGGGACTTGGCTCTCTCCATCCAGGATTACTGACTGGCCCCATCTCATTAATAGTCTGCGCCATGATCAATGGTCAGTCCAGCAACTAGCTGCAGCTCAAACACAATTGATCGAATCAATGAATTGAGCAAATAATGACCATTAGGCTGATCCCAAGGACTACTTGGAGCTTGTAAAAAATGAGTAGAAGGATGTGTCCAGAGTTCTGGTATCAGTATATACCCATCCTGCACATAGCACTATGATTAGTTGACTAGGGGCCAGACTGTTCCTGTACTTTCTCTGTGCTAAAAATCTGTTTTCTGACTGTTTTAAGACCAGAGTTCAAATCCATGTATGATCATGCCTATAACATTTTAAAATGGGCAATACCTTGTACATCTTTGGCTTGATTGTTATGGTAGGGTTGAAATATTGCCGATGCAGTGTAAAGACATAATCCTTAATTCATTCATTCTTTGGCTTGGTGCACAGTATAAAGAGGTATAGGCCAAGCTAATGCTGTTCAGTGAGATGTTAATTAGCATCTGTACTGCTCTATTACAGGATAGGATGTCAAAGGAATCTATTGACTTTGACATTTATGGCATTCCATTGGGCAGTCCATAATAATATTTGTGTTTGCCGTAACCCGACCAACCTAAAAAAATCCCAAATAATAAAAATGTTTGGGTCGGCTTTTTGTTTTTTTACGCCTTGCGTGGGCAAAAATTGATCTGGACAAACTGCCCATAGGCCTTAAACTTAGCCGTGAATGCTCATATAGGTTACGCATTGGTCGCCGATATGCTGAATGTTGAGAATGATTCCCCGTTCCCCATAAAAATAAATAAATATGTTTAAAAAATCTGTTAAAAGATGGCATCTACAAATTTCGCGCATTCTTGTATCACTGGCGACTGATTGAAACTACCTCCAAAGACAAGAGTGACCGGTGCAACATTCACGTTTTACTTGTCAAGATGGCAGAAATCAGCGTGACAGAGACTGCTTAATGACTTGAATATGCCACTAACAGATATCACCAGTGATGTCAGTACATGGCGAAACGGTCACAATTAACACATTCAAATTGTATAAATTATTGTATTTTATGATACAGTCTTTTGATGCCTCTCAAACAAATCGTCTTTTTTTTATTCCATTTTGGATTGAATTTGCCAAAGCTCAATTGCATTTCAAACCCAGAAGTAGGCCATGCGACACTTCAAAAAGGCTGTAGACAGCGAGGTTGGTACTATATAGTACCGAGTACCTTGAGTACTACAGTATCCTAGATCTAGCTGTCATGGTGACCACCACGCCACAAGTTAGGTTCATAAGTGAGAATAGTAAATGTAGAGGCTATAATTATAAAACAACGCTGACACAAACATTTCCTTAGAAATAATATGTTAGTTAAATAGTGAGTACATATCATTATGAACAAATGATCAATTTTACTTTGTTTTTGACAAATAATAGGCCTACTTATCTAACTCATAAGAAAACGAAAAACAGTTTATTTTTTATAAGAGTTTTATGCCTTGTCAGTGAAATGTGAAGCAAAAAATCAAGTCATGTATATTCACAGAATAAAAAAAAGAAACATTACACAAAGGGAAAAGTTGTTTCAAATTTTTATGGGATTTCACATCTGGACAGGGAGCACAGGGTTGAGCGTAAGTGGTGAATTATAATACAGAATACAAAATATGATGCACCAATTTTTGATTGTGATCAGCCACTGGCAATAAACTTTTGTTTTCCTATTTGGCTGCATGGACGAATACGTGTGGTAACTTATTTTTAAATGTATTTCAAGCTATGATGGCGACATCAGTGAGCAGTCATGGCCATATCTGCCCCCTGCAAAAACAGCCAATGAGGGAGGCAGGTTTTACAACAACAACAAGTTGTTTAACAGAGTGCTGGAGGAAATGAAGAGCAGCGATGTGTCTTCCCCCGGGTTGGTGTCTTGCACGGACAGCGCATACGTAGTTCAAATTTAGGATCCCAAAGAAGGATTTTTACATTTATTTTTGTACTTTGCCTATAATGAGACAAAATTATGATTTCAAGTTAAAATCGTTTCCCAAACTTTTTAGCTAGATTAGACCCTGCATTTAACCCTGTATTCATGGTGGAAAGAAATTGATAGGGCTTTCTAGTACTTAAGAGAAAAAAAAATTTTACCCAACTACCCATTTTTTCAGGGCCTTGTTACGGGAAACACATTTTTTTTATACGGATGGCCTTGTGTCTGAAGCATAACTGTAAGTACAAGTATATCAGTCATTGGAACTCACTGTTGTGACGGGACGGAATTAATGTAAAATTTAAGCAAATCTTGTTGCGTTTTCAGGTAACATTGATGAGGTTATCAAAAGCAGTTGTTTATCATCACATTTGTTGCCTTAATTAGTACTCCATGCAAATTGAGCACATAAACTTTGGTTACCTGTGTTTTTTTTAATTATAGGCACACATACATGTACATGTAAATACAGTGTATTTGTAATGGATACAAGCCAATGCTTTCAATGTTCTATCAAAATTGGCCAGATCGAGTTATGTTTGAATGTGTTTGCACGAAATACCTTGGCGTATGCATATCTATATATGAGCAGCTGAAATATCCGGGACTCGTTTTCTGACTCGTAAAACTGACACGATCAAGTAAATTGTTGAGTCTGTGTTGGAGGTTTATGGGAAATGGGTAGGTGATAAACTGTTAAATAATTTCCTTGGAGGACAAAGAAGCTGTACTGTGTTGCATCATTGCAGACAAGCCATCTGTGAAGCAGTTTATCTTGATGACGTAACCTTTCAAATCATCACCAGTTTCCTAAACGCCCTCACATCTTTGCCATAACCCCTGCAGACTGGCTCATGGTAATTCCCAGCTAAGGATGGGTCTAGTGTGAAGAGCGGGTGTTTGTACATTTTGGTTAAATCCTGTGAAGGAATGGTGAAGGGGGTGGGGGAGGTGGGGGGAGAGGGTTTGAATCACATCAGTGATATCCTCTGAACATTAGTAACACCCATATAACTGATCACCATCTTATTAGTGGGAAAAAACTTATCTGCAGTCAGATAGGGAGGATTTTGTGATTGTTGTTCATTGTAAATACTCAAAAATTTTCACTTAAACAATGACATTTGTTATTTCATTTAGGGATGAAATTGCATGATCAGTAAACCATTGACAAGTTGCATGTGTGGAAAGCCTTGGTTTTAGTTTCTTTTTATCTTTTTTTGTGCATGAAGGCAACTTTTTGTATGTCTCCAGTAAACTTCATGTAAGACTCCCCCGTATTTCCATTAACTGCCCGTATTTCCATTAACAAAAGATGCAGTATAAGCAAGTATTGGGAACTTAAAGGCACTCCTTGTTTTGTCTCTATAATCACTCAAGGTGAGCATGAGTCAGTGGATCTCTGAGTGGTATTTAAAGTATGATATGCAGAGTCCTGTGTCTTTGGCATGTCATTCTAGTGAGGTAGCACAAGAAATATGTTGGCATTGAATTCTGCCTGTTACAAGGATTCTGCTTCAAGAAATGACCGAAATAACGAGTAATAACTGGAAATATTCTGTAGATTGGTATTACCAGCGGTTGGTTTTTGGCTTTTGCATTCTGCTCAAGTGTTATATCTGCCAAACTTTGTGAAGTGTTTGGCAGTGAACCAGGATTATATAGGTGTGTAAGTAGACTTTAATACTTTTCTTTTGCTGTTTCTTTCTGAAATTATTTGCTGTTAATATATAACCTACATGTACCTGGCAGGCTTCTTGTTGGACGTGTAAACAGTCTGCACTTTACCTTTCTAGAAGTGAACATTTTATGAAATCATACAGAAACTTTTACGATTGTGGTAGCCCATATCATGATCATGCCTGCACATGTGGAGACTATGTTGTTATGTGCAGTCAAAACAAAACATGTCATGCCCTGTAATGTAGTTCTTGCATACAGCGATGATGTGAACATGAAGGCGTTACTCTCACCTGGAAGTGAGGGTATACCAGGTCTGCTTTGCTTCAGGTATAAAAATGAAGATGGCGGCTGTCAGCAGCTGTCAAAATCACTACATCAGCACTTATTATTTGGAGACCAGTTTCACAAACTTCATGTAGTGGTACATAAACGTGTAAGTAATTACCATGGAAGTAAATTTAACCGAGGAATGTTGGCAAGGTGGTCCTAAGAGGATGAACATGTAAATCTGTGTACAGGCCCGTGGGTTGCTGGAGCGGGAGGGGGGGGGGGGGGTGGTGGTGATGCATGCTTACCCTAGTTGTAGTCGCTGTAAAGCCGACCCATTGACATAATGGATGCATTGAGTTTCATACATATTTACATATTTTTTGCAAAGAATTTTGCAAAGGTGCAGCTTTCATGATGGTCAAAATGCCTCCAACAGGATGTTTACAGTAATGGAATAGACACATGCATGCAAGCATCATAAATGGTAGGATTTCACAAAGGTGCAGCTTCCAGGATGTTCTAAATACCTCCAAAGTGATGTTTGCGGTAATGGAATAGACACATGCATGCAAGCATCATAAATCGTATGATTTCACAAGGGTGCAGCTTTCATGATGATCAAAATGCCTGTGTTGTGATATTTACAACACATGCATGCAAGCATCATAAATCCTAGGATTTCACAAAGACAGCAGAGTTGTTCTCAGAGACAGTATCTGCTAACATGTCATTTTCATATCTCCATACATGTGTATTGTTTCAAGGGTACATTTACCCATACATGTGTATTGTTTCAAGGGTACATTTACCATACATGTGTATTGCTCCAAGGGTACATTTACCCATACATGTGTATTGCTTCAAGGGTGCATTTACCCATACATGTGTATTGTTTCAAGGGTACATTTACCCATACATGTGTATTGTTTCAAGGGTACATTTACCCATACATGTGTATTGTTTCAAGGGTGCATTTACATTTACTCCAATGTCATATGTCCCTGTGTATTTATTGATATGATCACTGTGTTACGCCATACTCACAATGGTAGCCTGCATTATGGCAGAAGGAAACTGAGCAAAGCTTGAGGGAAACCCACAGCCATCCACAGATTTGCTGGCAGATCTTTATATCCCAGTGTATTAAAACATGTCATGTACATGTACTTATGTGTGTATATATATATATATATATATGTATATGTGCACCATGTAACACCCTGCCCTGGCCTATGTTGTGTAATAGTGCTTGGATGTGATCCATCATGTTCTTCAGTACTTGGCATTCATCCCTGACCAGACAGTTTCTTAATTTGCTGCTTTTTTGCTGTTTCGCTGTTTTTTCTTTGCCCTGGCTAGGTCAGATTGTCCCTACAGACTTTGTTAGAAGACAATCTTATCCATTTTTGAAACTTTATCTTTTTGTAGTAGTGTACATGCAGGTGTGTAAATTGTGGATTTCCTGGATAGCAGATGTAGTGTTGGTCTTCCTTATGCTTGAGTATCAGTTGTCCTGAGATTGTCCTGCTATATACTGCTTATGCTTACAATTTGTTGGGATATAAATTTATCTAATTTTTTCTTTTGGGTAATTTCCTTTTTTAGGTAGTGCAGACAAATATTCTGAAGCATGTCTTGTTTTCAGATGTACACTTAGTTCTCTGTCTTTAATGTATGTCATTATGTAACTATGCAGTAAGACAAGGTCATAAACACGAAGGTGTGGTGATCTGTGTGTCACCGCTTTTGCAGTGTGGTTCTCTTGTCTGCTGCCTATACACAGGATCAGCTTGTTTACTCTGATGATTGAACAGAATCTGAACCTAACTCAGAATAACGCTGGGCAATACAAACCTTTTGTTTTAACAGGATGTAACATCTGGTTGCGGTTCTTCCTGGCACAACCATCAATGTGTTTGCAGTCAAGGTGTCTTATATGTTCATACTTCTTGAAGTCCTTATATATATATATATGATTCTTGGTGCTCATCTTGAATTGTATTTTTTTTTTTATTATTATTAATCATTATAATTCTATCCATGTTTTGCACTATATGCAATATTGCATGGACTAGCATATATATATATATATATATGTTTATATATATATAAACATATATATATATATATATGTGTGTGTGTGTTTATATATATATGTATAGGCCTATATATATATATATATATATATATATATATATATATATATATATATATATATATACACACAATTCTTGGTGTTCATCTTGAATTATTATTATTAATTATTATAATTCTATCTATGTTTTGCACTATATGCAATATTGCATGCACTAGCATCTACTGTATGAATACAATTGTTCCTTTTAGAATATTCTAATTATGCAATGATGTATGGTCAAGTGATAAAGAGATTCTTACCTTTCAATGGCAAAACAGAGCACAACGGCCTTGGACAGGAATTTCCATGCTCTAACTGCTTGTGGGTGACAAGGAATGGTCAACAAGTGTAGCTCTTCATCCTACTTATGTTCCGCCAGTATGCTGTGCATATCCCTAAATCACATGTGCAAAAGTTCGCCAGTGACTTGCCAAAGGTCTGTGGTTTACACCAGGCTCTCCTGTTTGCACTGCCCATTAAACTGACAACTAATGGATAGGTGAAAAATTCTTGAGTATGACAAGTAAAAATAAATACATCCAGGATACCCTATTTCTTCTAAAATTTACCTGCCCGGATAGCACAGTTGGTAGAGCGTCTGCTTCGGGAGGGATAGATCCGGGATCAATCTTGGGTCCAGTCACACCTAAGACTTTAAAAGAGGAAGTCGTAACTTCCTCGCTTGGCATTCAGCCTTCAAGGGATAGTGAAACAACTGGTATCAGTATGATAGCTCAGGTGGGGCAGCTTACTCGCCCTCGGTAAGGCGTCTCAGTGAAGCAGCACTAGATAAAAGAGCGGTGGAAATCTGTCCTGCAACAAGGAGGCAAATTACATGCACCCTAAGGATTCCTTCTTCGTCTTATGAATGATAAATTTGTTCAGTACCATGTTACACTCCAAGCACTCACTCACTCTTCTAAAGTTTGGGACACCTGGCCTATTATATTAGCTATTATATATGTAATTCTTTGAGTTTCTTTTTTCTCGCATGGTTAGACCATCTAATGAACAACATACTCATATGTTTACTTATGTAATATTCAGCTTTCAACACTACTAATATCTCTCCCAGATTTTAAAACAATTAGGATTTGCATGTATAAAGTCTGGTGCTTGTAACTCTGTTTTGGCAGTATGTACATTAATGGTTTATTCACATAAGTATGTGTATGTTGGAAGTAGTGCTGTTTCAAGATGTTTGTTTTTGACATCTACGATTGTCTGTATTACAGGCTTGTCTGTAATAGTTATTGACACTAATTGGTATAAGAAAGGACAGAAATGAGCAGTTACCAGGTTGAGCAAGTCAGGCTGTAAACAATAGAATAACACTTGAAGAATGCAAAGTTAGGGATTCCTGATATGTTTTTGTAGGTGTGGGGTATTTAGTGAGCATCACAATGTTAAAGTGGACCTGTCATTAGAATTAGTACCCAGATGCCTTACTAACATACATCACCTGCTTAAGGGGAGATAGGATTTTATCAGTGTACTCTAACATGGCCTTTTCTCTTCACCCTAGGCGAGAAACTTCATGAGGGACCAGATGAAGATAGGACACGATGTGTTTTTTTACCACAGCAACTGTAAAGAACCGGGCATAGCTGGAATATGCAAGGTATGAGCAAGATTTGTGTGTGAGGTTTGAGGACCAGGAGTCAGGGAGATGCTGTTAAAGTTTGTGGTACATATATGATAACACAGACACCTACACGGACAACATTATGACACATGCACTGTACACTGAGGAACAAGAATTCGTCAGAAAGAGCATACCTTCAGTGTTTTCTTCCATTTTTTTCTTTTGTGTATAATCTTTGGAGATGTGCCTTTTTTTTTCATGTTTGTTTATGAATTTGTTTGACGGTTACCAAGAGCTATATCAGGTGGACTAGTTGATAACTCAGTGGTGTTGGCATTGAGAAATATATATATAAAAAATGAATGATCTCTTAGGTCAGATGTTACTTCATGTGACACACTATTTATAGTGTCACAGAGACTTCAGAGTTGGAGTCAAAGTCCTTATCTCGCTTTGGTTGAAGGCAAATGCCTGAATGAGTATGGCTTTACGCCACATTGGCAATATTTCAGTCATGTCGTGGTGACAACAATTTGAGAACAGGTGGCCGTTCAGGTTTTCGATATGGTAATGAGAACATCCAAATTTAGAGAAAAATGTTCAGACATGTTTAAAGAAGAACCAGAACAGTTAAAAATCAAAAACCACTTTCAGGCAAAGAATCCCCTGTGACCATTGAGGTAATTGCCTGCATCCATTATAAACCCATTAGTAAATATCATCAACCATATGTGGGAATTGGAAACAGTTCTCACCAAAAATAGGTTCAATATTCATTATTAACTTTGTGGTGACAATTCATTGGTAAACTGTTAAGGTAATAACTTTCAGTCCATCCTAGACTGGAGTTGTCTCATGCATATAGTGCATAGAAAGGCACCTCATTGGATTGATCAAGGTCCAAGAGCGATAACTGACCTGGACCGTTTATTCTGGGTTAATGGCTGGTCCACAAATGTCTCTTTCAGTGCATAGATTCTGATATATTGCGCAGTGTACAGCACAACTCAGCCTAAAAGTCAATTGCTTACTGTTTGTATCCAGCTTGGAAATACTGAATAATGCTCCACTAGGACTTGACAAACCCTCTACTGGGCTGTGTCAGAAACGTGCTAAGGTGCAAAGGATTGTGGTAGGAAGGTGTGAATATGGTTCTGTTTTGCAGACATATCCTAGTTTGCAAGTGTAGGTGCAGTCTCCTTGTTTCAGCTATTTGAACATATACTCGCCATGAAAAGCGTAAAGTTTGTCTTGCAATGTGTAACCTACATCTGCACAAACAAAATCAACTTCATTTAAGGAGTACATACATGTATGGGATTCAAGTCTCTGAATGGTTTCGATGGTCGCCGTACTAATTTTGATATACATTTATAGTATTCCACATAGAACCATGCAACAGATATTTTATCATAAACTGGCCAAATCTTTGCATAGATGTCACACACCAAAGCGACTTTCTTATGAATAGCACGTGCAATAGCATGCGCTCACCGCCGAGGACATCGCCCTATCACAGGCAGACAGCAGTCTTGTGTGGCCGTGCCTCCACGTGATTTTTCACGCCCATGTCTTATCATTTGTCACGTTCGTATAACCTAGCCACAGCAATCAGTTTTTTTTAGTCTTGTCTGGAGTGTTGACGAAGTTTTCAAGATTAGCCTACGTCAGTAATCCTCTATACAGACATGCTCAGTTACTGACCGAATTGTTACCCGGAAAGTTATACAGAAGAGGGATTTATACAGAAACAGTGAATTCAGCCCCAGCAGCCAGATTTGAGAGATTAATTTATTCCTATTGTTTATGATTGTCAAGACCATACAGTGTGTGTCAGTTAATAAAGTTTGACACTCGTGAGTATTATTTACCTATTCCAATACAACATGCCTGTTCTTCTTCAATTTTGGCAAAGTGTCAGTGCTGGACACTAAGTCTGCCTGAGTTCTTCAAGGTCTATGCATGACACTTTCGAATATTTTAATTAAGCCTGGGGTTAAGATAAGGATTATTCAAATTCACAAATAAAATTTGATATCTAAATTCATCTGGGTGTTGGTCCAAATCGTGTATAAATTTAACACAGAGTCAGAATAGAAAATATTTAAGGGACTTTGTGCCTGCTAAGCCAGAAATTTGAATAATGTGTAAATTGGTGCAGATTGGAAAGTATTATTTCTTTTTCTGTGAGAAAAAACCTTTCGAATGAATAATTTTTTTGGCCTTCATGCATTTACTATATGGTTTTGTACAAATTACAAACCCTCCAGTGACATATAGATAAAATTTATCCTGCCCTGTATGTTTTTTTTTTTTTACTACATGTACTCCTGTACATGAAATTCCTATTGTAATACTGCATTGTTGTTGTACATTGTTGCTCACATGGCGTGTCAGCATCAAAGTCTCAATTTGGTCTGCTAAATCACTGAGTGGCAGATAATTTTTCACTGGCAAATTTCACTCCCACAACGAGGAAAACCTACAGAAGAAACGAAAGATATTTATCCCTCTTTTAATTTGTTATGGGAGGTGAAGAATGAGCTAATTTTAGCAGTCGCATTTACATGTAGCCCGTCGCATTACAAATTTAGCGTAGACTCGTTGGTAAATCATTATTTAAAAGAACTATATTTTCTGTCGTCAACTTTCCAGAGCCAGCGCATAGGCCTACCTAATTACTGACTCTGCAGGTAACTGTCTGTCTACAGGCCCTGTACAAACTCTCTACAAGACCACTAGGATCGCGCTAATCTCCTGCTTGGTTTTGACTTTTAGCCCGAGCTATGCTGTATTGGCATACAAGCTGGTACACAAGTATTATACTGATATTATATATTATAGTATTATACTGACAAGAAAATACCAGGTGTTTTCAGCTTTATTTACATGGCCATTTCTATAATTATGATAGAGGTGAGATAGGGGAAAAGGGAAAACAAATTCAAAATTGTAGCATAGGTTAACTCAGCTGAATCCCAGCACTGCATAGCTGTTCATTATCAGTGTTTTGAAGGTGACACTTTTGGTGACTGGTGAATGACATGAACCAGTGAGTCAGCATGGAATCAGTGCAAACTACAACATTATGAATATATGGGCAGTATTAGGTAGTACATAAAGTAGTATTTTCTGAATATATCTGAAAAGAAAGTACATGTAGTATACCAAGACTTTGGTGAAGCCAGTGTAGGGTTAATGAGTTCAGTGTTATTTTAGTCTGGGAAAAGTGGTAGGATCTAATTTCACTTCCCCATTGGGGCCGAGATATGTAATTAACAGCATAGGACTGTGTCATGAAAAGTGGACTTTTGAACTGTGAGAGTACACGTCTTGCGATACACTAAAGATACACAGTCTAGGCCTCAAGGATCATTCTGATTGTTTCACCAAACTGAAATTAGTTAGTCGGGCACCCAGATCAAAAGTTTAATTACTGTAAAGGGTATCCACCCCCCACCACCCAAAAAAAAAACAACAAAAAAAAAACAAAACTAATTCATTGACTTTGTTATTTTCAATCAGTACAGGAATTATGTATGCAACTAGCTGGGCAGTCTTTGAAATTATACTTGTATGCAACACCCTGCTAATAGTTCCTTGTGATTGAGTCTGTTGGGGTATCATTTGTTCCATTTCATGTATTATTAAATATTTCATTATTTTATCAATGGAAAGAAGCTGAATGTGTTTTAAAGTTAGAAATTCAGGTCTGAGTATTGATTTCTGACCTGGTCACTTGCATCCTAGTGAAAAAGAAGTAGATATTATTTGTTTGGGATATTTGAGAAAGTCAGTGTTATATTGAGGAATGGCAAGCACTTGAGCTTTGAAGGCAGCTTTAAGACAGCACAACTGTAATGGTCCCTTAATTCAAGCCATTGAAGCTCAATTGAAAGGCCGTTATTTACCATGGGGAGTAAAATAAACCAGTATTACCCAGCAGGCATGTTAATTAGTGAGCTATGCTGAGTGGAGTATTACCAAAATATATACAAGCTGGGCTCTTTGTCAGCAATCCTTTTGGTAGAGTTATGTGGACCATGCACAGTTTGACAGGAAAACACCAAGTTCTTGTGACTTCTGGGAAGATATTGGCAAGTGTGTGGGACAACTATTCGTGATGAGAAGCATCAGATTACACTGATTTAATAAAGAAAACCAAGAACACTGTAACTTATCTGCAATTACATAAATGCCAAAATAATTCGGAAGAAACCAGATGTGTGTATATGTTCTTGAAAAATCGTCCATGCTGTGGTGAGTACGTGCTTGCACATCAGTTGTCTATGATGACTAACTGCAGGAGGAACTGTTCATTCCCCTTTGTTAAAATCAATAGTGTTTCAACCATGAAAATGCTAATTTACTATTCGGTATGATATTTACATTCACATCTTATTTTAAGGTCAGAAGTATAAGTGAATTTGTCTTTATTACAGATAGTCAAGGAGAGCTATGTAGACCATACGCAGTTTGACAGGAAAGATCCTCACTATGACAGGTATGTTCCGTCTATAACAGAAATTTAGGCTGAACAGGTTTTCCAAGCCATCTCATATTTAGCATGGTAATGCAGTCAGGCAGCACTATATTGGGATGAGCCTGCAACTAGGAGATGCCATTGAGATGTATGACTGAAAAGTGAAATATTCTTGAGTACGGCATAAAACACCAATCAAATAAATACATTAATGAGGGCTAGTCTTGAACATCTAATTATCCTTTATGTTTTGCAGTTAAAAGGGACCTCCCGTTATGCTCTAGCTTTGTTGTGTGAGCATGTGTGCACATGCCCCGATATAAAATGCATGTACATTGTAGTCTGCATGCATCTCATGTTTTTTTGTAGATCTGCAAAACCGGACAACCCCCGCTGGTTTATGGTGGATGTTCAGTATGTGCGCATGCTGAAGAGGTTCATCCCATTATCTGAGCTCAAGCAATATCACCTGAGGCACAAGACGGAGGGCGGGCCCCTGAAGGGTGTGGCACTGTTTACCAGGGCCAGACTCTCTGTACAGCCACTTACACAAGGTTTGTACATGTACCATCATCTGCCCAGTCCGTTAAGTATGGGCTTGTTCAGTATCAGATAAAGCCTCTGCGCCTTAAGCAAGCTGCTTGCTCTATATCTGAATACATTTCTTAGTTATCATCAGCAGTGATATGGCGTTAAACAACAATCAAATAAATATCATCAGTTTTTTGTCATCTGTTCTTATTTGGAAGGATATTTATTTTGGGGATTTTGTTGTCACATTCTAATAATGTAATAACAGTTTTTGTCATTTAAATATTATCAGAGCAAAAAAACCTCTCCGAACAGAAATGACTACTCCACTTGTGTGGCCAAGTGTCTGATATATTTTCATCACTGTCAGATGACAAAGAAGAAGTTGTTTCAGTGTTGAACGTTTTCCTGCCCAAAATTACAATTTAATTAAGTACCCTAAATGACCTAAAATTTAGCCAACAAAAGGGCATTTTCAGAGGCAAATAAATGTCGCAAAATATTATTTTTGGTGGTGAAACTTACCATTTTTGCAGTAGAATATCATCCCATGCTCCAAGCAAACCTCAAAACACCTTTCTAAAATCAACAGAATTCTCAGAATCGGGAAAAATGGGCAAGGTAGTCATGGACGATTTTGGTCATTAAGGGTAGTTATATTGACAGGCTGGGGAAAGTCTCATTTGTGAAGTTTGTATTCAGTTCGAGAAACTTTGTCACCGTTGAAGGTGCCATTCTTTGCGTGTGTGTCGCTACGATAATTCGTCTGTAATTTTTTTGAATTTTTCACAAATCACACCCTGCTGTATGAGCTGTAGAATGAAAAATCATATGAAGTTTTATCAGAATTACTGCATCATCACATACATCTTCATTTGATTTTTCACCAAATTTGTACAACAGATTGGTTAGTTTGTGAAAAATGCATTTATTTTGTTAAATTATGAAAGACCTATTGTAACTGTCTACATGTATTGCTTATGGTGTGAGTGGCAAGTGTTTCCAATGTAGGCTGCACTACAGGTAAATACATGCTGACACATCAGTACAACCGTTTTTGATATCATTACCTAAAGTGTAACTGCTACTAAAGTTGACCTGATCAGTCTGTGGCTTGTGTTTAGCACTTCTTACTGTTCATACACAAGGATTTAAAGGCCAGAGGACAAATCTGTTGTCCACACCCCTCACATAGCTTCTGACAGACTAGTACTTGGCTGACTGGGTCACCGTTTAAGGCTCATTGTTTTAGCACAGCCTATTACCTTAACTTTGACCTTATGAGAGAGTGTGTAACTTCTCCCTCAGGAAAAACTCAACTGGTTTGCTAAAACTGTGGCAGGGTGGTAACCCAGTTTCTTCTCCCAGAACCACAGGAGTTCTGTCCTGAGTGGTCGTGTGTGTATGTATATATATATATATATATATATGTATATATATATTCTCATGAACCATGGCACTAGTCATCTTACACAGTTGTCCTTCTTTCACTTTCAGAAGAGTGGGATTTTATACTATCGCTGGAGAATGAAAAGTAAGGCATGTGGAGAAAGGCCACAGATCTGGTGTAATACCTTATTGTATTATAGCCCCACCCTAGGGAAATCTCAGATTCCAGGATCCTTGGCATCCTGGACTCCTGGAGAGACCTTAACTACTGCATTGAACTGACCAACACATGCTGAATGGACTGTTCTACTTTCCAACCCAGAGAATGTATAAATATAGAAGGCAAAGTGAAAGTGGACCAAGCACTAGAGTTGTCTGCTTACCTTAGCCTAAACTTAACCCAGATGAGAAAGTGCATCAGTGATAGATGCTGACCATGTGTGAGCTGATGCTGTACAGATGGGAGTTGGATGTGAGAACTGACACTAAAACAGTTGGCTCATTCTGTCACACTATTCATCAACTGGACACCTATTGTAAACCTCTTTACCACCACTATACTTTATCACTAGTGAACTGTTCCCCATCAGCAGCCCAATCCATTGCATGAGTTTTTAACTGAATGCGAGTACATGCACCCTACACCACGATAGAGAATATATACTCAAAATTATAACCTCCCAGAAGACGACTTGTATTTACCTGCATTTTCACACATGTGACTTTTAATTTCAACCATTGTGTGGTGTGCGTATCTTACCAGTGAAATTAGGGAAGTAAAGTTTTTGAAAGTTTTAATTTTGATTTTAATTTTTGAGTGAGTGATTGGGGTTTAACGTCGTACTTAACAATTTTTCAGTCATATGACGCCGAGGGAATCCCTAGATGTGCCTCCTTGTTGCAGGACGGATTTCCACTGCTCTTTAATCTAGTGCTGCTTCACTGAGACGCCTTGCCTTACCAGTAGATCTCAAATGATAGTGGTGCTAATGGCCACAGAGATTTTACAGTTAATTAGTGCCCTCATTTTACTGTGGGCCAGATGTAATAGTAGGAATCTTCAGCATGACATTCCAGTGAGGCAGCATCAAGTGTGCATTATGACCATCTCCTGCAAGAATACATTGTCCTGGTAATACCAACTTGTTAAAAACAGCGTTGGACTGAAATAAGCACACAGCTGGATAACTGTTTTTTTTTAACATGATTTTATAAAATGTGATAAGAAAATCGTTAGCTTTTTCCCTCTACTATTAAATATAACTGTATACTTAAACTCTTGAGCTGTGTAAAAAGTTTGTGTTTGCCTCCGTGTGTGTAAACACAGCTGTGCTGTGAAATCTTTTTTCGTCACTGCAGTATTTACGATAATTGATAAGATAGCTACATCCCAAACAATCTCCTGGGTGTGGAGGGCAGGCTAGTGTTCACACTCCCACACAGATCACTCGGAAAACCTATCTCACAACCACGGTAATAACACAACTATGTGGACGGTCAGAGATGGGCAAGCCTCAAACAAATGAGTCATGGTATTTCCTTGAAATTCTGCGGCAGTCCGTCTGCCCTGTAATCGATACTATATTGGCATGTTGTTATCAGTAAGTATACAGGTCTTTGCAACCTTTTTTTCTGAAGTCTAGGGACGTTTTAGGTACACTAAACCATGTTAAATCATGCAGTGACCATGCAGGCGATGAATAAACGGTTTTGATAGGAAAACTCACCTGAATTATAAGGAAACATTCTGATGAACATAGTCACCTATATAATGGTCATCATGTGTTTAGAGTCTTTGCCAGTGCTGAAGTAGTATTCTAATCACCGATATCATGGTCATCGTCTGACTAGAATCTGCGGGTACTTGTATGCTATTCTGTTCAGCGATATCATGGTCATCATGTGCCTATAGAATCGTTGCAGGTACTTGCACACTATTCTAATCACTGATATCTTGGTAATTGTGTGCTTAGAATCTTTGCAGGTACTTGTATTCTATTCTATTCACCGATACCATGGTCATCATGTGGTTAGAATCTGCGAGGGTACTTGTGTACTATTCGCCTCTGTTTACCTTTAATCTGTTCATTCTGAATTTGGTAAGATGGCGCCTGAATATGCTTGTACTTTGAACAGGAAAATAGGGCCAATAGCTGTAGCCGGAGCATTGAATGGATTTTTCTGGAAGATGGTTTGCCTTAGACTGATGGGACGGGAAGTTCGAATCCAACTCTTATGTACAAATTCGGTTGCCGTTTAATGGAAATTTGCCATGAAGTAATGACATCTCACCATAAACTTGATCGCCCTGTCGATGAGTAAAATGCACATATTCAAGAATACAGCGTGAATTAATAATAATAATTATTAAAAATAAAATCATAAATCGAACGAAAAGAACAGAATATTGTGGCGAAGTATATATCATATATGGATAATCACAGAACCCCACAATGTTATAAGTGAAAAAAAGAAACATGGTTTGTTATAATATTGTTTTTTTTATTTTTTTTATGTCAAGACCGATTCTGAAACAAATCATTTTCCAAGGTACTGCGTTAAATAAACAATGTATATCGGATGCTTTTTCAACGGATACTGAATGATGGTGACAAATGTTGGTGTCGGAAAGCTGATTAGAGTCACAGTTTCATGGTATGGTACACGGCATGTATCACTTTGATTATTGTGATATCAGTTTTGCGTGGTTTAATCCATCCGGGATGAGCTTATGTTTCTCTTGGCGCCGATCTTGCATGTTTTCAAGTCTCATTCTCAGTCTTCCGACATCAAGCCGCTAATCTTTGCTCTGAGCTCAGCATCTAACATTCCTAGTTCAACAGTGTGATACACAGTAGTAAATACCTCTAACGCTGGATCGTTAATGGTATTTTTGAACGAGCTGACACTCTATGAACTGTAATCCTTTAAATTGAACACCTTTTGAATGATATCATGTTATTGCAACATAATACGATATAGACAACACAATAACCCGTTACACCCATAAACAACCCGGGCAGAGCCCAGGTGAAGCCACGACCATCCTCGGGTAGCTTCAGACCTTCCTACGTACGCCCAGAGAGAAAGCCAGTAGGAGTTTAATGGGTTACACCAAGCAAAGAGGAAGAAACAGTATTCTGTTACTTTAACAGATACTTGTAAAGTGATGCAACGCGTGTGCAAGGTGGGCATTTTATTTCCCACATTCTCCATCTAGCTCGCACCTATACCAGATGTATAATGCAAAGCATGTTTATCGGCAGTTTTCAGCATCATGCTAATTAACTCTTGACCTTATACTACAATCACTTTGTTTGCTAGCATGAATAATTCAACAACAGATTAGTTTTAATAATATATATATAAACACGAAAAAATGCCAGATTCTTGATCGATCTTTTATATTAGTGTGGGTCCTTTGTAACATTGATCATCTGGACAAATATGTCCACATTATGTCAAAAAGTAGACTCGATGCAGGTCTGCGCATGTTCCAGAATAAATTGGTAAAGCATAACAGCAAGGTGGTATTTAGTTCCATTGTGTTGACACCTTTTAGTAGATACCAAGCGCGGATCTCAGTGAATGCATACACACATGTTGTTAATATGCCATAATTCAACCAAATGACGCTTATCTTTCATGATTGAAGTAGGCCTACCCTTCGTAAAGGTGTCCACGGTCTGGACATATAAACCTTTGCCTAATATCTTATTATATGGGCCACTTGAAGAACAGTTATATACACTCTACATTGTCGCTATCAAAATAGTCTTAAGTACATGTGCCGGTTTAATTCACGTCCAAATCCCCAGTACTCCTTTCCTGTACATAGATGCCTACTTGAGATTTTCACGCTATCAGCGATCTAGCTAGCCAACACACGGGCGAAATGTGTCCTGTCGCGTGGTGGCCACGTGCTGCTATAGCTGACTGATGGCCTTAGATTTGCGTCAGCGTCGTGGGGTGTCCTATAGATGTGGTGGGATTGTGGTCGTATAGAGTATATACGAGTAAATAACGAGAGAGTTCTCATTCCAGGGCTGTTCTGTAAACTTTTAGGTATATATAGTATGGCCCTAGCACTTATATCATGCAGGATATACACGATGCATACCATTAAAAAAAAAGTTGCGTAGAGTAATTATGGCGGCGAGGAAGACCGTAAGTTACATAACGGGACCATATGCAATCTGTGAATAAAACATTACCTTTATATATGTGTATATATACACACACACTGGCGTGATTTTATCTGGTTTATTTTTACATTTACATTGTTGCAAGGTGTAGCCGATTGTCTTCCCTGCACTTCCTACATCTGCGTTTTCCCGCCTTTTTGTACGATCGTGAGGTTCCGTCGATATAGCATCGGTTGATAGAATCATGCTTTCTGTATCACATTACCCAATCAACTCGTCGTAGACGAGCGTACAACTGACGAGGAGCGATCAAATCTCGGTGCATCTGTAGTGTTTTCTGAAGGCAGGTCTTCTTTACAAGATGCCGCCAACAGCTGTGCTGTGTAGTTGTGCGAACCGTTCGGCTTGTGTTATCAGTATAGTCCATTATTATAGCGTGTACAGAGAGTATGTCAGCTTTCCACCCTATTTGTTTAAGAGCCGTTACTCCATGATTTGAACAAACGTCCACAACCAGTTTTTCTGGCATGCGCCTGCGGTATCATTTAACAGGATTATCTTTATATCCAGTCCAACAATTCGTGCTCAAGGCGTTAAGTTGGACTGCAGTCAGCTTCAGGACATCACAACCGCGTGCCGGTATGACGCGCTTTGTCAAGTAAAAATAGGACGTACATGCTGGACCAATATAGCCGAAATTTTAGTCCACTCAAAATCGACATTTGTTAATTAAGATTCACAGCTGTTTATGTGGATTTTTAGTAATATACATCTCTATGTGCACTGTTTAAGTTTTTGAGTTTAGGGTTAGTTGATTCTAATTCTGTAAAGCCTCCATGGAATGTGAAATTAAACTTAACGCTTTCTGAAAAGATCCCTGCATTTACTTTAATTTTTTTTTACACATATGCTTATTATTTATTAATAATGTAACCGTTTGTTTAAAAGGAAAATTTTGTTGTCTACCGCATGGAATTTATATACTACATGAATTGCAGATATATATGAAACGCTTAACAATCTTCGTTAAAAATACATATTATTTCTCTGAGCAGCCCGCCTTCAGCGGCCTTCAGGAAAGAAATGTGTTTTTCTTTCATTTAATGTTCTATAGACGAGTATTCCTGAAAAAGACGATAAGTGTCGTTGGTATACCTTGTTCTGTGTGGTAAGTATACATATGCTTATATGCAACTTTTTCTCGATGTATGTAACACGGTGAGGACACACGAGCACGAGGTTCAATCCCGGCCTTGGACGGGGAATTTGTAGATTCACTCTTCTGGTATTGTTCGTTGAGCATTGGTTGAAAATTGACCTCAATCTTTTAAGTGAATAATTCACACCCATAGCATTAAACAAGTCTTAAACAAATACACAAACAAACAAGTAAATAGGTAAATAAATAGATAAATAAATGAAATGCTTTGTGTGAATTTTAATAATCTGGCTATTTCTTATACATCAGTCATTGCAATAGGTTTATTTATATCATATTACGTATTTATGTAATAACTACATAAATATGTAATCTCGCGAGATATGTTAGGTTAAGTAAATTACAAGCGAGAGACTTTGACAATGCTCCTTGATGTGACAGACGATGAGTCCTGTGTCGGGTACGCCTACGCACAGGCAGGGCGTTATAAATGACGCGTATACATTGTGTTGATAGAGGATGGTTATATATATAATGGACTGTTGTCTCAAAGCGTGATGATTATTTATATAATGGACTGTTGTTTCAATGCGTGAGTAACGCGTTGAAAAATACATGTGGTTAGATGGCAGTATTTCCGGTCTTCAATACTGACTGTACAGGTATTCTTAACACGGTGCATGGTATAGTCCTGTGTACCGTGGGAATTTTCTGTATAAAAAGTACTTAACTGTGCAAAAATTAACAGAATTTTATTCTTGTGTATTTTATATTACAGGCTCTTTTTGAAATACACTGTACGTATTTTTTTAGAATAATAGTAATATCCTATAGGCTTAGCTCCACAGTAAGCGATCCCGATTTCGACATTACTCCCATCATAATGCTGGCCGCCATCATATAAGAGAATTATTCTTGAGTACGACGTAAAACACCAATCAAATCAATAAATGAATATTGTAGTAATGCATAAATGAAACACTATTTTCGTCAAAGTTAATCACATTTCTGAAAGTTTTATTCTGTGTTTGCGAGGACATATTCTCATACTGGATTCTTAGCAGCGGCAGGACTATACATGACTAAATTAATTGGTGACAGAAATTGACAAGGAATATATATATATATATATATATATATATACATGTATTTATTTATTTATTTATTTGATTGGTGTTGATTGGCAGAGCCCGGGGGAAACTCACGACCATCTGCATGCTGCTGGCAGATCTTATAGTGTACGGCGGGTGAGGAAGCGGGCATGAGCAGGACATGAACTCACAACGACCGCACTGGTGGGGAGCTCCTGGATCATTACGCCTCGCTGGCGCGCTAACCACCTCGGCCACGGTGGCCCCATGTGCATGTATAAGCGACGTTGTGATGTGATGAGTAATCATCCACGGCAATCTGGTAATCTTGTGTTGGGGGTGTATTTTTAACGTTGCATGTTGCATGGCGTCCGTTAATCTGCCCTAGTATTATCTTCTATTTTATATGCCATCTATATGCGAGATAAACAGTCTTCTTACGAACGCCCTATATGGTATTCAACGTCAGTCAAACCCTATTTTCTGTCTGGGTTCCGTAACGTTTTAAAATGACACGAGTATAGATGAAATGGTATATATACTTGGAGAAACTGCATCTGGTTTTACCATAAATATTTTTTAATGAAAAAGACGAGGGTTCCCTAAAAAAAGCTTGTGTATATAATTCTATATAAGTGAAGTGTCATACAAACGTCACTGGGAATACATTTTACCTCTTTCCACTCCACTCCTAGTTGATTTTATCTTGAATATCCGTAAAACGATCTACTCCGTGTTTGTTTATGTATGGAATTCCTACTGGTCCCTAACTTGTGTGGAAAGCTATGTAACTTTCTCTGAAGTCATGCGAGCAAAGCGGAACGGTCCAACTTCCACCCAGTGCTCTAGCATTTTCGCTGAAATAGCATGATTTCTCCATGAGACATCTTCCAGAGTGCGTCAGCGATTCCCGCGCTAATCGCCATGTATATCATCCCAGAGCTCAGTGTTTATACAGTGAGTCTATTAGAAGAGTATCCATTCTCACGAGCCAGTCTAGAACTGTAAACGCCTTATCCTTACTCAACCATCCCAGACGCGGACGTAACAGAAGAACATGGATGTGACACTTCATTACCAGAGCATTTCACACGCTCAGGCAGCTTCACAAAAATTGGCTAAGATTTATTTTATGAAATTCTGAAGAATATAAATAGCGTTATGTGGCGTGCCCATAAGGGGTGAGGCAAAAATATTTGTTAGCCAAGACATCGGAATTCCCGTTGGTGGACGTCCGTGTACAAGCCCCGACAAGCTCTGTCCGTCCGTTCAGCTCCACTGATTTCCTATTACACGTCTTTGAAGTTTTCACGATATCATTTATACTATGACAAAGTATTTTCATTTGTGTATCTGTAATTGAGCAAGTGACAGGTCTAAATAGTACACCGAAACCGTCCCTGACTCGGCTTTGTTGAAGGTTTCCAACGCAATTGCAATAGCCCGAGGCAGCTAAACGCAGACAAGTTAGGGGCAAACCGATACGGGCCACCTACACCGCTCCTGTCTGTATACAGAAAGGGTTAGTCAGAATTGAAAGTACCTACATATCAAGCCGGTTCGGCTCGTCATCCGCGCGTAACACAGTATCTGAAGACAGACAAGCCGAACTGACAAAAACACTGACAGGAGAAACCGTGCCGTTGAACATAACTGTGGCTCCCCTGGGCTCAAAGGTCGACATGCCCTTGATCTCGGCATCATGTACAGTACAGTTCTCTCCATCACAGTAGCGGGAGTAGGGGGTGGGGCATAAGGTAGCTGAAGGAGAGGGTAAATTTTCAGTACACCTATCGTTAATTACTCCATGGTGTATACTCATCATTTTGACAAGGGTTGTCATAGGCACACAGCACATACACACTATTGCTTCAAAAAGGTTTTAGGCAGGAACTATTTAAAAAAGTCATATAACCACTTCTGAGTCCGTCTCGTGTTACGCTAAAGAATGTACAAAAAAGATCACGAAGTTATCGCAGCGTTGTCTGCCTGCATGGAGTAATACTGTGATGTTAGAAATACTTAGGTCTGCAAATTGCATGGAGGGTGCTTGGCGGCATGAAAAACTCCACATGTAGCCATTTATCCGTAAACATTATGTTGTGGGGTGAAAAACTTAATAAGAAATTTTAGTCTAAACCAGTTATTCTTGTAAAAACTTGCAGCCTAAACGAAATGGTGACTTTTCTTGGGGACATTTTTATGATAAACGCTGCATTCACGAAACCTTTTCACTTCATCCAGGCGTATCTAATACAGACATCTACGCGATTTGTCCAAAGAAAGTGGGAAAAAATTAATAGTTTTGTTGGCTGGATTTTTTAAGTTGATTGTTGTATACATATACATGTATGTACCCCTTTGAATTTAAACTGCCTTTCCATCAATAATCAGAAGTGTTTTAAAGTGATGGGAAGATTTTTTCTTAAATATTAACTTTTTATACAGACACGCTCTATAGCTCTATGTAACATGCATCATGCACTAATGTGATTGGTGTGAGTTCAAATCCAGCTGTTGTTGGCTTAGTCCCCGGTCGTACGTGGGAAAGCCTTTCAACAACCTGCGGATGGTCTTTGGATTCCTCCGAGCTCTGCACGATTTCCAACCATGTGCTCTTCAACACTTAATAATTGTTAATTAAAATAAACAGGGTGAGTTATTATTGTCTCTGACCCAATCTTGCATTATATGTTCCGGGACATTTCAAATTGCAGACACTTGATCTGGAGGGTGTCAGATGTCGGGACGATATATATATATATATATATATATATATATATATATATATATATATATGGACGAGGGCATATAGCGACGATGGGTGACTATTTTCTTTCCAATCAGAGTGCCAGTAGGATAGTTCCGTTCCCATGGTCGATCTCACTCTCTCCTCCTCCAATTCTAAGCGAGGGTATTTTTAGTGACGTCCTATTGCTCATCCGTTCATTCACCCGTTAGACTGGTGCAGCTTCTCATCGACTCCGAGCCTCACTCCCACTCCGATACGCATAGGTGTATATGCAAAACAAAAAAGCCCACAAGCGCTTGTATACGAGGTAGACGTTGTGTGGCATTGTGGCACTGCCTTCTGCGTGTATAGAGTGTGTGGCAATACAGCTGTACGGTAGCGGCGTAACAAGTGGTGAGTTGTGCGAGACGCAGAGAGAGCGTGGAGTGTTAAACCGCCAGAATGGAGGCCCGGCAGCCGGCGACGTGGATAATCTTTACACTGCTGATCAGCGGTATGTACAATTTGTTAGTCCTGCTAATTGGTCCACATTTGTTACTGGTATTAGAGCAAATACGTTTTATTATGCTCCGGCACGAGGGCATACGCATGTGGCCGTTAGCCTGCAGAGGAAAGGTAAGACTTCAAACTTCTGTAAGTGTGCATGTATGTGTCTAATATACATGGGTTCGAGGCCTGTGCAGCTCTATATGACATATACATTATATATACATGAGCATATTTATATGTCTATACATGACTGAAAAGAAATGTGCATAAGTAAATTTTAACCTTATTATCCATGTACATTGCAATTAATATAAACTTGCACTTGCTGATCGGTGTTATAATGTACTTTTGTGCGGTATATACCTGTATAGCCTGTGTATATTCAGGTATTAGTACCTGTAAGCGTTATTATACAGTTATATACGGAACTCCTTGCGTGCTCATTCCGCTGTCCAACGCTATGGATTTAAGTATGTGTACTCTATAGACCAGGGTGTATAGCAGGCTGATTATAGTTAATTATCAGTCAGGTTAAGGGTGATAGATTCGGCTGTCAACACTTCAGAGGGAAAGAAAATCTTCCGAACTGAAGCATGTAATTATGTGGAGCGAGGACTGAGGATATGAAGTGGATTTCGCATCATTAGATACGACACACGGGAGTTACGTGAGCTCGTCAAACCGGACCGTATACTTACCGGTTCAGACTGCAAGCTGAGAGTCAAATGTTTACTTAGACGGCCACGTGACACCGGCATAAGAACACACACATGTTTAGATTGTTAACGCCGAAATATTAACCGTTTCGACTAGACGACTTTTTTCTCTTAAAGTTTGACATGTTGACGTACGTCGTTTGAATTGATTCCCGTATAGGTGTTGTGAGTGTATATACATGTATATACATGTATGTACATATGTGTGTGTGTTTGTGTCAAGTAATTGATTTATCCTGTCGGCATATAGTCATCCGAGACTGAAATAATGAAAAGCAAATACATGAGGCATCAAAGCTACATCTCTCTCAGCAGAGTATACTGAGAATGATACCAAATACACCAAACACCTTACCACCAACACCCGTGTTATATTTAGTGGTGACTGCATGTCTTTTCTAGGCATATACAATTAGTTAAATGTACATGTAGCTGCATTGTCTTATACCGGTACTGTTTGCAGCCTAGAATTTCAGATCCGTGCAAAAGTATAATGCCTTAAGAATTCATATATTGGACGTTAGCAGCAGTTACAGCATTTGAGAATTTGTCGATGTGACTAAATACTAGCGGGTACGATGTGAGAGGGAGGTTCAAGGCCGGGGGAGTGTAGAACAGGCTGGGGGCATGTGTAAAGTCGGCAGCGGTAGGCTTCATACCACACCGACAGCCACCCAACTTGTTTGGCCACAATTCATTATAAAACAGTAAAAAAAAAAAAAAAAACATCATTTTGAAAATAAAACAGTTGTTTACGACATTATGCCTGTGGTTAGATCACTAAAATATCGAGGCAATGAAGAGGGCGGAATTATTTTGGGGTGAAATCAGTCTCTATAGGATTTTAAACTAATTATCCTGACCGAATTGTTCATCGTTTTTTCTACTGCATGTATGCTTGCCCCTTGCAGCGCAATGTGATTAATAGCTGTCAACTGTTGAGTGATATATGTTAATTCCATTCACTGAGTGGTCTGCCTCAGACTATGCTTTAAGAACACAGTGGATTGACATGCCTGTATCACGGTAATGATATATGGTACTGCATTTCTTTAGTTTAAGCAACGGTGTCCGTCGCAGTGGTATCAGCCGAAATCGCTTATGCAAACATGCGTTCTTACACGAATGTAATTTTAATGGATATACGACGTCGGGAGGCTTGAGATCATTCACGTGTCGGTCAGACTAAATACTTTACAAATGGTCCTCGTTGCTACCTCGCTCAGCGCTCAGCGCTCAGCGCTGAAATGTTTTAGAACAAGGAAACGTCGCTGTAATGTGACTGGGTCGGGTGTCATGTCTGGTGTCTTCGGCATGATATATTAGTGGCGGAAACACTTGGGCGGCATTGGCTCACGTTGGCGCATAAAGACACAGTATATGTACCGCACACCTAATGACTCCTCGTAGTCATATGACTGAAAAATTAAGTACCACGTTAAACCCCAAGTATTCATTTATTCATTCATTTCAATGAATATAAGGTGTGAAATAGTTCAGTGATATTTGCAGTAGTCATGCTAGCTGAATCCATTTGTATCATACCGCGGTTACCGTAACGAATTGGCTAGCAATGGAGGCTCCTTGATTCCTGATCGACAGAGCGGTTCACAAGACTATGCCAGGTTAGAGCACTGTTGCGGTGGTTCAAAATCCAGTTATTGGCTGTGTTGATATACATCTGAAAGTTTGCCAGGCACCTAGTGCGATGCGGTGATTTCCTGCGCCAATAAACCTGGCAGCACATTGGGAAACACTGTTAAATACATATTAAAATAAATAAATATTTGTGTACACTACGGGTGCTAATGGAAAGGTTGCAAGGCATGCTCTTAGCTGTGTACTGATAATGCTCACCTAATTGCACATACAACGAATTGTCAGAAACTACTGCACTACTTCAAATTATTTGCGGTAACTTTCTGAGACATTGCCAGAAAGAAACCATAAACCAGGTACTTAGGGTAACTTTCTGAGACAAAGTCTGAAAGAAACCATAAACCAGGCACCTGCGGAAACTTTCTGAGATAAAGTCTGAAAAAAAAAAACACAAGCCAGGTACTTACGGTAATTTTCTGAGACAATTAAAACCCCGTGTAAGCCATTCGTTCTTCAGAATTCGTTGCTGTGAGCGTATTGTTGTTAGTCCACTCGCACCACGGATCATACCGGTATAAGGCTTACGAAGACAGTGAAGTTTTAGTCTATATACGTTACGGGTATTTGAGTTAGGATGCGATTTAGAAATCGTTTGGGAAAGCTTGAGGGAACTTTGACTGTCGGTATAATGTAGGGTAATGTTGCAGTGAATGCATTTCCAGCCTCTACATCAATGATAACAAGTGATAACAAGCGTTGTTTTTTGTTTTGTTTTTTGTTGTTGCCCTCAGTTGATTGAGGTGATGGGGGTTCCGATATGATCCAGTAGCGCATGTAGGTCTAGCACTATAACAATACTTTAAGGCAGGTTAATAAGGCTTATTAAGCCACTGGTGTAGTCTGTCTAAACTATATTGGCTCTCGCATCATTCCATCCCACCCAGCGGTCTCAGGGCTGTGAAAATACCCCCCTGACCGTAATACATTGTGATAATCATGTGTGGTATTTCCTATGTACCAGTTAGTATACACTGTTAACAATAGAATCCGACCTTGTTTCGGCCACAGACAGTGACCCTGATGTACAGGGTGGTCAGTACACCGTGGGCCCCATAAATACAGAACCATTGACCGCTGAGGGTTTCCGTAAATAACCACCCTTTCCCCCACCCCAGCCCGACCTCTCCTTCTATTCAAGGTCCTTGCTAATGTATACCTTTATGTACACACACTAGTCCTGGACTAGCCCTGTGTTTAACGTGAGGATAACTGCTTATGTCGTGTGTAGAATGTACATAAACCACAGCGGCAAACCACACTTAGTATATTTATACCTTTTCCCTACTACTCCAGAACATGCCTGTTGGGTATACGAAAAGAGTTTGTTAGGAGAGATGGGCACTGGCGTAAGGTTTAAGAGTCACTTTCACGAAGCTTAGTAAGGCGATTTTTTCTTTCTTAAATATACAGGAGATATTTATGTGCCGCGCGTGGCCTACTGTTGTACAATCAAGGCATAGAAAAAATTGGATTTAGCTGACCTATTGAGCTATTGAAAATATCATTGAACTCTATAACACGTTATTCGCCAATGCTACAAACATGCAAGGACCGATGCTTACGCAACCTTTTAGTCTAATATCACAGCGATAGCTGCTATGGTATTTCCATAACGTAACGTCAAATAGAATCTGACCTCACTTACGGCAGAAATTCAGTGTAAGGAGTTTTGGTGAGAATTGCTCCAGGCCATTACATGTATGTAACCATGTTTCTTAGTTTACTGCCTAGCTGGATAGGCCCAAAGACTTGACATCTTCATATTGTTGGAATTCCTCATAGCTTCTTCCTCACAGACGAGAACTAAGTGGAAATACTTCAGAAAATCTGTTGATTCAGCAATCGTACAGAAAGGCTCTCTTGCCTCTGGACATTTCAAATGTCTAGCCCTTCAACTCAAAGTTGCAAAGTTAATATCGTATCCAGATTTGTTGTGGATTGTCCACTCTCCTCCTTTATACAGGCAACCGGACCGGTAATAGAGTAGGCCTAATAGTGCCATAATTTCTTGACTGTCAGTAATACGTGCGCCAACTTTTTGTAAAGTTGCTTTTCCTACCAGTGGGTAATATTCCTGTTGTGAAACTGTGAAGTGGTGATATAATGGACTAGTTATGGTCCTTTGCAGTTCCAAGTCTTTTATCCGTAAAGGTAAAAATGTTTATACTGTATCATATGACCAATCAAAGTGTTAGGCAACTCTGTTTGAATACATTTAGCCTTGCATCTGAAAATGTTCCACAGAGTTATTAAGAATAGACGAGTCATGAAGAAAACTGAGTAGCTTAACCTTTGTGAACTTAAGAAATTTCCGAAGGAAAGAAGTGTCATTTGTACTTCCGGAACACAGTCATACAAGTGATCGGTAAATAAATGACAACAAAAGTTGCCTAACAGGAGGGTGGAAATATGAATTTATGTTACCTTTATCAACAGTTTTCTATTTCCAGTTCGAAACTTGAAACTCCCCTATTCAGGTGACTAATTAATTTAGTTGTGCAGCACGAGAGGGTCAGCCTTGCTTGGTCTGATTGCAAACCTATATGCCTAGGATAGAAGGAACCTCATTCTAAAGCAGTGTACATCTTCATATATGACAGCTTCGTCTGGGTCATGCAAGCCTGAATAAGGGACACAGTAGTAGGCCTATCTCTAGTAGTTTTATACAAGTACAGGCTGCACAGAATTTTCACAAAAGGTAGTCAAATGTTAAATTCTTCGGATTGTGCCTGGCTAACCAAAAAGCTATAACTTGTTAGTATGTTGCAACTATAATAGATCTGGCATGCGTGTAAATTCCGGCCCTGAAAGTGAATATTGAATACGGTTATGCATAGGCTGTATTGAGCCAGTATACGTGTACATGTTGTATCGAATTTGACACACATGGGTAAATTACCTGCGTTTATTATACAGTACCCTGAAGGTAGTCTTTTATTATTCACCAACAATAATGATAAATGGTAGGGTTATCTGGCAGCTGCTGTTAAGCTATTATCCCAGTGACGTGTACTACACAGTGGTAGGCTGGAGGGCAATTGGCTATAGTGATCAATTTTTATCATAGCCGTATAATATAATAACGTTATGTAATGAATAAGTCGCAAAGGTGAATTTTAAAAAGGACTGCTGGCTTACTTTGAAGGCACATGACCCAGCGAAGTTTTCTATGCCTTGTCCATCTTATTATGGCGATCGCGTATGACCATCGCGTATTATGGATCGCTGTAAAACTATGATGGAAACTGACGTCTTAGTTATCCCTGATGTCAGGCACATGGCTCTACCGTGAAGAATACCAAGGTTTGTCCAGGTACAAATATGATGTCAGATAAATGAAGCCACTCGACCCATCTTGTTTGATGTCAGGAATTATATTTGCACTTCACAATAAAATTTGTATTTGGCATTGTTTGACCACACATTCCCATGGTTGCAAGACGTATTTAACCACTTGTAATGACCTCTGAGGTCAATGCTATCTGTCCATCAGTGTTTTCCATGACTGTAATTTCCCCTGTCGGCAAAGAGTTCAGCGGCGAATCGACGGTGATTTCCATCCGATTTCTACCCGGCCCCGTCATCTTTCATTACTACAGTCATCGCGAAAATGAAATATTCTTAGGACATCCCGCCAGGAGTTGGAGTTGAACACGCGACCTGAGTTATCTAGGACGAGGTTACTGCAGCGTAAGCGATGCTTTGGTGGAAGCTAGCTTTTTTTTTTATCCCTTTTTGCACATCCTGGGGCTTTTTTGGAAATGATGTTATAATTGTGGTTTTACATGTGTTAAATATATGCATGTATATCATAATCGATGAGAAAACAACCAAATTCATACATATAAACTATACAAATATATATGGTGACTCAACTGCGTTCACGACTAAGCCTCAGCTTGTAATACACAATTACAATATACTGCGGTAAGCGGCATCCAGTACATTGCCACATAATTGCTGACGCTTGTCGTAATTATAGGCGTTCAACATATTCACTTATCACCTGTATAGAACTGTATACGTGTGCGTGTATGTTGAGTGGGCGAATACCGATGGTGTATTTGTAATCGTTTGACCTCGTCCATAACCTCGATTCGCGAACATACCAGACAGTTCCTGTGAGTTTCACGTATTCACATTACACTAGATAAACTAACCTCCCTGTTGGTATTTTTGGCCTGTTGGTCAGTGCGAAAGGCTGCGCGGTAAACTTGATATTTTGTGGGAGTGCAAGGTGGTGCCTATAGGTCAGTCAGACCATTCCTCACAAATGCTGGCAAGAACTCAACTGTGAAAGCGAAACCACTCTCATTATATTTGAAGATATATTTATAGCCCGATGTTAAAGCAGTAAAAGTGTAGAACTCAGACAACTGCTCCAGAGCCTGGTGAAAAACTTGACATAAAACCACCGCCGAATCTGGGCCGAATCATTTAACCTCAATGGCCCAGGAATATGTTAGAGGTGAGCCTGTGAGGTTCATGGTATGTGGTCATACGTTTGGAAAACCTTTTATCAGTGTGTGACTTCCAGTTAAATAATATAACGGAGAATTAAAACGTCCTGACTTTGTTTATCAATTTATCCATAATTATCTGTTTCATAAGGAAGATGTGTACGACGATTACTTTTAGTTTAATTCAGTACAGTATGTCAGGCATAATTAATGAAAAACAGAAAAAAGATTGATTATATATTTTGCACGTGCACTTAATCTTTAATTTATATGCAATAATTTTTTATCTGATAATGTCGTAAAACGCAGTTGTGCAATGACCCGTTCAGCCGTCCGGTAAGTTCGTCAGCCATACGGCAATGTGCAGACAACGAACGTGTTACATTTGCTTCACCTGGGTAATTAGCTACTAGATTATCTCCCCTGGGCTACATATACGTTTGTATAATTATGCACCAGGACTGAATAAACAGTTGATGGGTATCAGACAAGTATTTGTGCACCAGTGCATTGGTTAAACACACACTCGTATATATATGACTAATATGGTCACCTCTGACCTCGTTCCCCGTCGTTATCATTAGTTGATGAAAACTGTAGCAACCATCATCACGTTCTTCTGGCCTCAAGCCTTAACCTGACCGGCCCGGATAGCACAGTTGGTAGAGCGTCCGCTTCGGGACCGGTAGATCCAGGATCAATCCTTGATCGAGTCACACCTAAGACTTTAAAAGAGGAAGTTGTAACTTCCTCGCTTGGCGTTCAGCATGAAGGGGATAGTGCAACGACAGGTTGACCCGTATCAGTATAATGGCTCGGGCAGGGCGGCTTACTTGCCTTCGGTATGTCGTCTCAGTGAAGCAGCACTAAATAAAAGAGCGGTGGAAATCCGTCCTGCAACAAGGAGGCACATTACACGTACATGCACCCTAATGATTCCTTCGTCGTCATATGACTGAAAAATTGTTGAGTACGACGTTAAACCCCAAGCACTCACTCACTCAAGCCTTAACCTTGATTGTCGTTGGTATACTTTTGTACTAGTCATCAGTGTGAAGGTTCGCAAGGTTAACTGATATGATAGGAAGACAAGGTGTCTGGGTCAGCCAGACCATTGCGAGGAACTAATTCTGAAAGTTAAACAAATTAAACTGCAAATTAAACCTTCTTGCGCTGGCCTACTACACATATGCACGTGTGGGCCGATCCTTTGAATGCCGTTTCACCGCACATACACATAGGGCTACTTTGGACCATCCCAAGAAGATACATTATGTATGTGTAAATCCATTCTTATGTTGTATAATTTAGACAAAAATAAAATCAGAATTCTCTTGCTCAGGGTAAAAGCCGCCCTTAAAATTCAATGTTATAATTATTTATATCAAAAGTGTTATTTAATAGAATAAAAATGCCGTGTCTAACGGATCATTAGATGATACAGCCATTTCCCCTAACAAACCATTCTAACAGAATTATTTGTGTACATATTTAATACATTAAGCTGTCCAAACTATTGACTGAAGATACATTCATTATTCTAGGCACGTATACAATTCTAGGCACGGATACAACTTGAGAAGAATGTCAATAATTTAAATATTATATCATTTTGTGTTCCCATGGTGGCATTCTCTTTATTGGTAAAGTTATGGCGGGAAGTCATGGATGGTGATATGATTTGTCACAACAACTTCGTAAGCGACTGGTCGCATGAAAATAGGACATAATGTATTTTGTTTGATTTGTTACGTTCGACTAAAATCGCATAGCAAAGTTACGATCTGGTTGTTTGCTGCAAGTGTGCACTAAAACGTCGCGTGAGCAGAACTTAAACGTTGCATTATATGTACAGGTACTATATTGTGATATTGATGTCCACGTGATATTTTGATTTTATTTCATTTGATCGATGTTTTACGCTGTGCACAAAGATATTTCACCAACACGAAGGCGCCCAGCATTGTGGTGAGAGAAAGGCGGACAGAGCCTGGGGGAACCCACGACCAGTCCGCGAAATATGTTCGTTCAGGGCAGACTTGAACAAGTTTATTTGTCCTCCAGATGTATGACTTTCTCTTTCTGTGAGTGAAATGTAAAGATCACTCCTGCACAGATCTTTACGCTATCATTATATTTGAAGGCGGTGGCTTTTAGGAATACCTTGCCACGTCTGAATGTCCTGAACTGGGAAAGTTTATGATTAATGGGGACAAATCGCTGCTCCAAGTGTATATAGGTCTACCGTACATATAGAGGAATACGTTTGGAAGATCAACCTGACGTTACTGTCTTGGAGCAGACACTGAAAGTTCAAAATGTAGCCCAAAACCGGACTGTTAGATAGGATACCGGTAAATCTGGAATGTTTTACCGACAGTTAGTAGAACCTGGTCGTAACTAATTGGCACAAGTTTTCTCGACAGCTGAGGATGGATCGCCCACTATGTATTCACTATGCTGACTCGTCTATTCCTGCTGTACCCGATTTATTGTTAGTCCGTATACCCAATTTACTGTTAGTCTGCTACACTCGTATACTGTGCTATGTGTATAATAATACAATAAATACAGGGGTTACCACTTATAACCGCCGTTCGTTGTGAACATTACAAGGAACAGTATTGTTGCCACATGCTGGGGACACCCTGAAATGATGAGGCAGGTTATATGCTTTTAAAATGCACTCCATGCTTACAAGATGATATTAAAGTGAAACACCATTCTTTGACATCACATGTTTGCTGTAGAGGGGTATGTACTCATGTTTTCATTTATTTAATGAATTTAACGGTATATGAATTACTTAAAAAGCTGATACATTCAGGTGAATGGACAGAGGAAACAGGGTAGGTACGGCTGTAGAGCACACTGGAAACCACTGCGCCTTTGGCAAGGTGTCTATCAAATCCCCGGCGAACTTCAAGCCGTAGTGCGCACTTCGTCTCCAATTAGGAATGTATTGCTATGTACAATGCATGTGTGTTTACGACTAGACGGAATTTCGTTACACTGATACAATTGTAACTGGCTTTTAAGATCTTAGTAAAGCTTATATTATAATTTCATTACAAGATTATAACCTGTACCAACCCCAAGTATAGCCGATTAGTCTGTTGTGCATTAAAACGTGCGCAATATCCAAGTATATTGGCTTAAATCGTCTTTGGAGGGATGAAAGGCGTCGGTCGAATAGCTAAATTAAGGATTAGACCTTCATTAGTGGATGAGAGCCATCGTTACATATTGCTACAGCCCTAGGACAATGATGTCGCGTTTCGAATCTTGACCAGTTTGCGTTATTTCCCAGTTTCTTTCCTCCAAGAAACTTAGGTGCATGCAAGTAAAGCCTTGCGAAGGTTTTTTTTTAATATCAGATTAATTAAAATGGACCGCCCATCAATATTTGCTTTATTTTTGCAGTCTGTGTAGCACAGATAGATGACTGCAATATGAAGACGGAGTTGTTCAGTCACAGAATACAGACGGATATCCGGGCGTGCTCCGAACAGTTCCACCAGAACTTACAGGCCTACTACCCCACGGCAGAGCAGTTCATGAAGGCTGTGGAGATACAACCTCCCCGATCCCTCTCAGCTCCAGTATCTCTGAAATACTCCTCCGTAGGAGACAGTATTTTCTTCTCCAATACATCCAACTGGGGAGAGATATGTCAGTGAGTATGTCTTGGCAGGCGACCAAATTCCTGGTCAGACAACCTGTTGTTAGATTTCGAATTAGATGTCGCAGTATAACAAGAAAACTTCCACGGCAAAGTGATTCATTATTCATGTCAACCACATAGGCAATCAGTTATCCTGGAATATGAACAACCTTATACCGACTTCGCTAAGATGGCGACCCAAACATTTTGTATGGCCGTCTTTTTTTTCCAAATAAGGAGTTCCCGTAAACAATTACGTCATACACGCGCAGCGATTTCAAATTTGAAGAGTACGATCCTGCATTTGATTGGTCAGGAAAGATGGAATGAAATGGATGATCTTTTTTTTTTCTATTAACCTTCTCTGATAGAAGCTAAAGTAATGTTTAATAATTTGAGGCCTGCAAATCAAGAGAAACGTGATTACGTGTGACCATTTGCCAATTGCCGCTCTGGTTGTACACTCTGTTCTGCAATTTTTTAAAAATATTATGCTGTATATAGATTTCTTGGCTTGAATTTTCCACCTCCAGAAAGGTGTGAAAAATCTCCCAAGATGTCATCCACAAGGCTATAGCAATATCAAGATCATATCCTCTACAGGCACATTGGTTATAAACAGCAATCAGTTTTAGTCAATAGAGCGTGATCTTTCATATCTTTACAGGCTATGGGTACAAGCTGCCGAATGCTTGGAACCCGCCGTCATGGACTGCGGTATCGCTTTGGCTTTCAAACTTCTTCAGGATCGCTTGTACGCCTTCCAGTTTAGTGACAAGTCTAAGCCCCAGTATCTGGCTCCGGAATACGCCTTCTCGGAGAGGACGTGCGAGAGTGGAAAAGTCAGGGCCGATCTACAAAAAGGTGTGTAACTCTGACGATGTGATGGATGTGGTTTCGCATATGTGTGAGTATGGATGCTTTGCAGTATAGGTGGGCGGGTGTGTGAGTACATGTAGACTATCGCTGGATGGTGAATATATGTGAATATACATATAACGATGTGTATGGATGATGAATGATTTGAGGGAAGATGTAAGGGCGAACACAAGTGGATGATAGATATATGTCTGTATTGGATGATTTGTGGTTGATGGATAACTGTGGAATGAGTGAATGTATAGCTAGATGGTGCATATACGTCAGTATACGGTATGGACCGGGGATGGTTTGGGGCATATGATCGGGTGTATGTTCGAACACTAGGGGAAAGACGTATGGATGGGTATGGCTTGTAATATGTGTGACTACATGTAAATGGTGAGTGGATGGAGTCTAGAATTTGACAATACTTTGGTTTTGGTGTGTTGATAACGACCCATGCTGTTTGAGAAGGCTGCCCCATGCATGCCTTGTTAATATTCTTAACGATGTGTAGATGTCATGCATACTGCATTAAAGTTTGACATCGTTTCTTTTTGGATGGAATACTTGTATTTCCATTTGATTACGCAACACCTGTTGCTATTGGATATATCAGTTGTGTGCAGTTGTTGTCGTAAACTCAAGAGAAAACCTCCGGTATCTATGCTAACTGTCGCGTCACCGCTCACGTTCTCTCGGTTGACTGTGTGATATATATGGTGGCGACGGTGTCCCTGCAATGACGCAAAGACGTCACAAATCTAGCGGAGCTCAGAGAACTCTGCAGTTAGCCGTAACAGATACATTTCAAGGGTTATCTCCATGACTTAGACATTAATATGCTAGACGTTAATATGTCAGTTTCGGCCTGCTGTTCGAAAAAAGAGAACTTTATAGCTTTATAGTAGTTTAAAGTTAGTGCAAATGGGTAAAAAAAGAAAATCAGTGCAAACCTATTCATCCTTCCACTAACAGGTTTTCGCCTGTAATGTTACCCTAGTTGTATATTTTACGACTTTAATCACTTTCTCCATCCGTTTTGTACGCTAGGCGTCCCCTAAATCTGGGGAGTAGGAATGCTAGGGGTATATCAGGTTTATAAACCTGCTGGCTGTCTATGTACCGGTGTGGTGAGAGCCGATGAATTTGGAATTCCCCGGAGTTATAAATAGACATGCATTCCTTACACATCATATACGTACACAGCGAGTGTTACTGTTGGAGCAGATTGCTTAACTGTATAAGGACGCGTACGTGTGCTATAAATCAGGAATGTGGTTGCACAAGTACATATTATTGTTTTTTCTAACATAACTTTCAGCAGGTGATATATCTTCATCAGGCTTTGCTAAATCTAACCTAAGCTTTCAAGTATTGTTCTGGACTAAATATCATCTCCATTCTTTATCGACAACCATCAGTTAGGCCCACAGTCTATCGTATGTCGCCTTTCAGGGTTTTCCATGGGCGTGTGGTATAAGGAGTTTTCTCTAGAAACCTGATCTTGGCCATTGAGGCGGCTCTTCTTGGATGTAGGCTGTGCATTATCGTCAGGGATTTTGATTGATTGATTTATTTATTTGATTGGTGTTTTACGCCGTACTCAAGAATATTTAACTTATACGACGGCGGCCATCATTATGGAGGGAGGAAAGCGGGCTACTACTGTTTGTCTTAGAAAGTGGTTAGGTTATCATATTACCCTTAGAGCGATAAGTCACCACAATCTAGCGGCATTGAGGGAACACGGAGAGGGAGTTTGTATACGGTCGGCTAATTGTAATTCATACGTGACATCTGGGTGTTCATTCGCTAGGGGAAGGTGATACGTGACGCCAAGACAGTCTACATGACTTCAGTTGTCGCCTGTCTTTACGAATTGTGAAAGTTTCGTTTTGACGCTGCCTTTGTTAAAATTGTAGCAACTCCCATGCAGGAGTGTGAAGCTCATTTAATTTTCTTTGATCTGACAAAGAAAAAGAGGCAAGTGTCCTACTTTCTGGTACATATCCACATAACACTCAGTATCTCAAACTAATCTCACTGTGAGCAATATCAATCGAGGAGTAAAAATTTACGTTCGGATTCGTAAGGATATTGATCTGAACGTTGTTTAACGTAATACTCAAGACTTTTTCCCTTTCAACAGACGCCAGTATTTATTTATTTTATTTATTTGATTGGTGTTTTACGCCATAGTCAAGAATATTTCACTTACACGACGGCGGCCAGCATTATGGTGGTTGGAAACCGGGCAGATCACGGAGGAGTCTCACGACAATCCGCAGTTTGCTGGAAGATCTGACCACGTACGTAGGCGGCGGTAAGTTTCATGAATGGAAGAAACCGGATTGCCGGTGGTTTATCACTGACCACGAACAAATGAGAGTGGGGTAATGTGCAAACTGGATATACATAAACATTTCCCTTTGCAGTGATAATACAATAAGAATTCTTCCCCCACCCCACGCTTCCCACACAACGTCCTCATTCAATCCGTGTTACTGATGGCTGTTGCAGACTTGGACAACCCTGAGCTGGACCTTTCTTGTCTGACTCATGAGCAGAGAATTCAATTCAAGCAATGTGTGAACCCGCTGATTGCCGAAGTGAAAGCCCACGAAATGAAGTCTATTTATTCCTCAGTTTCGGACAAGACTGTTTTGGATAGGTAAGTACATATCAAGATTGTGGTGAATAGCTTAGTGCCTAATTCCTGACAAAAATGTCATTGGACGGTTAGTACACATCATTGGCGACAACATTATCTGGAAGAGGTTAGTGCCTATTAAAGTCAGCATAGGTTAGTGCTTATAAAAGGCTTGAGAGGTTAATACATACATGTATCTGAGCTATTAATGTCAACAAGATTGTCCTCGAAAGTTCAGTGCCTATCAAAGCTGACAAGATTGTCCTCGAAAGTTCAGTGCCTATCAAAGCTGACAAGATTGTCTTGAAAGGTAAGTGCTTATCAAAGCTGACAAGATTGTCTTGAAAGGTAAGTGCCTATCAAAGCTGACAAGATTGTCTTGAAAGGTAAGTGCTTATCAAAGCTGACAAGATTGTCTTGAAAGGTAAGTGCGTATCAAAGAGGACAAGATTGTCTTGAAAGGGTAAGTGCTTATCAAAGCTGACAAGATTGTCTTGAAAATGTTAGTGCTTATCAAAGCTGACAAGATTTTCCTGGAAAAGTTAGTGACTGTCAAAGCTGGCAAGATTGTTTATGAAGTATATGTAGTACCTATAACAGAGGTGAAAAGATTGCCGTTGAAAGGTTAGTGCCTTTGAAAGCTGACAAGATTGTCCTAAAAAGATTAGTGCCTATCAAAGTTGACAAGATTTTCCTGGAAAATTTAGGGCCTATATCAAGCTGACAAAATTGTCCTGGAAAGTTTAATGCCCGGGAAAGCTGACAAGTTTGTCCTGGAAAGAAAAGTGCCAGCCAAAGCCGACAGCCCTACATTTTCTTTAATGATATTAGAGAAAGGACACAAATACCATGATATACCTTATTAACTCCATTCAGATTTCATATGCAACCACTGAATTCATTCTATGCCGAGTCACATGTGTCTACACATACACAGTGACGTAGCGATTTTTTGTCACTGCAGCAAACATTCGCAAAACTAATCTGTCATTGTCTATTGTTAAAATTGTTCAAATGCGCTCGAATCCTCTGATAATATTATACTTATCAAATGAAGTTCATGTAAAGGTCACCGTGTCATATTTCGATGTAAAAAGTCAATGAACTTTGGGTCGTGCAGTTTCTGATAAGCAAAGTTCACACACAGCTACACGTAAGTCCAGTTCTAAAATGTCCACTGTGAGAAGTAGTTTAGCTCTTAGTTCCATATGACCGCCGTTCTACATGGGTTACGAGTTGTGACGAATTCTAATATATTTATGTATATATAGTTTAGATATACCAAGTTGTTATCAGCTGGGCTTTCAGTCTAATAACATGGTTTTATCCAATCAACGGCCATGGAATTTTCATTTTAAGAATTCCACCTTGCTTTTTATTTAATGTGCAGATATTTTCTGTGTAATAGTCATTCAGTGAAACTAAGTAAAAATCGACTGCTTGATTTGAATATCTGATTTCAAGCCTTTACATGTAGTTTGGACTGGCGTTGTCTGACATGTCTCACTTCTGCGTGTGACCAAATTTATTTTATACAATCATGTTTTCCTTTGTATAAGGAATTATGTTGATTATTCCCCTATTCTCTACACTCCAAAAATTTATCTGTAAATTTTAACATTAAGTCTGTTGTCTGAGTGATGCTAGAATGTGTTCAACTGTTGAAACAGATTATTCTGTTAAATATAACACACGCATTCTATTAATTCAACATTAAGGCTCTGTGGGACTAACATGATATTATGTTGAATATAACACAGTATTATGGTATAATAACAGAATTCATTCACTCAGGATCACTCGGAACAACAGGCTTCCTGTTAAGATTAACAGGTCAATTTTTCGAGTGTATCAGACATTCTCTCAGTCTGCCATATGCAGTCCTCAGTCTCATTTTGGGTTTGATCAGGTTGAGTTACTGTTTCAAAGTTTCCCAGACGCATGACGAAACATAACCATTAGAACAAAATACTTTGAAAGTTTATTACCATTATGTTATCATTCACTCGCCATGGCAGATATTTCGAAAACAGAGATAACTCGAAACGCCTGGCTTTCTGACACGAGTAATCAGTGTTATAGCCAATGAATGCTCCACACAAAGCATTAGCCTTGGCCAAAACTACAAGTTTCTACTGGTTGAAGTGGAGATGTATCTTCATTATTAATCATAACATACAGAGATGATGTGAACCGATCACAATATATAAAATTAAAGAAATTTACGGGGAAGCCTACCTCGTCGTCTATGAAACACACTCTGGTCATTCCGATCTGTCTTCGTTAGATATCACTACGTCAATGTATTAACGCAGGTCTTCATTTGGAGGGAGGGTAATATGTCACCTGTCTGTTTTTCAGCATGAGTGGATCCGTCCTACGCTGTATACGGAACATGCTGGACATGAGCACATGTAACACAGTCAGCCAGAAGATTTGGGCACACATAGGGATTGTAAATCTGCCCGCCTTCTTCGTCAACCCACCTGACGTTGAACTACCATCTAGTTACGTAAGTTGTCACTGTTACATACTAACGTCCTCTACAAGGTCTTGCTTTTTAATATCTCACTCTCCAAAGGCAAAGGTGTACTGTTTTGTACACACGTGACTGTGTAGGTCGCGATGTAAACGGGTGTGTGTACCAGATGTAGGCTACATGTTTGCGTACACTTGTAAAGTGTAGATACACAAAGATGATGTATGCAATGTACTCATTTGTACGCCTGTGTACATCTGTTGGAATTTAATATATAAATTCTCATTCTGAACTTTTGTGCCTTTGTTGTTGTCATGCTATACAACCGTGTTATATTGCCTTCGTGGGTTGTGTATATGTTTTGAAATTGTTTCCGTATGTATGTATCTATGTATGTATGTATGTATGTATGTATGTATGTATGTATGTATCCATTTTATAACCACGATGAGTAATATGTAGGCCCTCCCTATATAATCTGCGTTTTTTTCAACCCTTCATGTTCTATGATCTACTTTGTTCATATTGTGATATGTATGTATTTGTTTGTAGACGCATACATGTATATGTATGTCTGCTTGCAAATCCAAAAGCAAATGTGTACACAAAAACATATAAATGTATCTATAATAAACAAGATATTGTACTTAGTAGACATGTGCAAGGAGTTAGTTTCAGGATCTTTGCTGAAAACAAGAATCATGCTTACGGAAAGTGGGATAGATATGATAACGGTTGTAATGAGATTGGGATAACGGAACATCTTGTGCAAACCTGCAGGGGATACTGTGTGATATGCATACAACCTGATATCCGTTTAATATGAGAAATTCCGGTTGTATAGAAGAAAGTAGGTTTTTACAAATATCCCTCATCATACTGTTGAATGCTTTTTTTTACAATGCGAACCAAATTAGAACTTTGCATGGACAGCTTAAAATAGGCACTACTTTGATTTTCATTCCCCACAATAGAAATTAGGGACAGTGACAGTAGAAGAAGTAATTCTGATAACAATCTGTTTAATGTATACCAACTCACACTACCTTTTATGGCCCATTAGCTTTACAATCCCTTTAGTTTGACGTGGCGGTTCCCTCCGCCAATGAGTGTCAAACTTTTATAACTCCAGAGTTCGGACTAGCACTTTGGCGCACGGATTTAGTTTCAGTTTCGCAAAAAGTTTAAAGAATAGTATTTGTCATTAATAATTTGCTTTTTGTCTTTGTAGGATTTTTCCGAGCCAGCCCGATGCACTGTAGGAGCGTATGGAGACCCTCATTTCCGGCTGTGCTCGAAATCTAAATTACTCACGTGCTCGTTGCCAGGGCAACACATCTTTCTTTCCAATCACTTTGTAGAGATCCGGGCAACCAACAGTAAAATTCCAACATCTGGTATGGTCCGACCGGAAGCCACGGCCATAACAAGGGTAAGCAGAAATCTGAATGAAAAACTTGATTTGAATAATTACTCTATGAAGCGAGGATTACAATTTCTGGTGGAATTAATAAATTATATTAAAATCTCTTTTAGTATTAAGTATTTGAGCTTCATATGTCCTTTAGTGATTTATATACTGAGTTGAAATGTTTTTTGTTTTTGCAATAAGTGTGGAATGAATCTTGTTTCTTGTTTTCGTCAGATTCAAATTACGTTTAAATCTGTGAAGACTTCAGAATCAGTCGGAATGTACATAGCTGAAAGTGGTAACCTGCCTGAAACATTCAACGGATTTTCCCCCAACAAGATTGGACACGGTAACTATAGCGCTATATCCCTGAAAAACAATATTCCACAATAATAGCTTGATTATTTGAAACGTTCTTGATTTTTGGAAATTTGACATTGGATTTTGTTTTATCGGTTAACAGACTGAACTATGATTTTGATTGTTCGCTTACCATTTAGCAGCCCAAAGTGATATATAATGAGACAAAACTGTAATGTAACGTTGCCAACAAATTAAGCGTACAGAAGTTTTTACTTACGTAGGAAATGGTTTAGCCTCAGATTCACAGTAAGGCTTGCGACTGTCCTAGGTTATTGGCTTCCAAATATACAGGTTTGAACTGCCACTTGAGGTGAATGTTAACATAACCCAGTATTTACCATGTGTTTATAGTTTTTAAAATAACTTAAGTTTAAATTATTATCCAAATACTTGCACTTCGATATTCCTGTTATAGAATGGCCTCCCTGGCCAATGCGATCGCTGTTAGTTCAAGTCCAGCTGAGGCTGACTTCCTCTCTGGCCGTACATGGGAAGGTCTAGCAGCACCTGCGGATGGTCGTGGGATACCCCCGGGCTCTGCCCGATTTCCTCCCACCATAATGCTTATCCTTCGCATAAGTGAAATATATTTGAGTACGGCGTAAAGCACCAGTCGAGTAAATAAATATAGAATTAGAAGCGGTTCCCTAAAGTTTTCAAAGTTGATTGCAATTTTCATGAAAACACACTTACATCTTTGTAAACCGTGTTCCATAAACTGTCAAATAAATGATCTATACTTTAGTAACAGAAATCAAACCCGATAGATCGAAGAAGTATTTTAGCCGCGATAAGCAGCTTTATAAGTAGCTCTCTCTGTGATCGCTTGGTCAAGTTTTTCGCACTATGCATTTATAACACGCAAAAACGTGTCGTGTACTTAACAAGGGGGCTGGGTGCAAGACGACATGAACTCTTTGTCGATAAGTTGTCACAGCAATTGCGAATTTGTGCTTGTTTTCTTTCTGCATGTGTGGGATTTATATCTCGTATGGGGAGTTCATACGATTTCACGTGTATCTTCTACAAAGTCAGACATATCTTGCTGTTGACTCACAGGTGACGATGCTGTTACGCTATCAGCCATGGGCAACAAAAGGACTTTCATTCAAGCTGGAACTGGCACAATCATAATTATCCGGAAGTGGGGAGACTTCTTCCATTTTACCTTGAGAATGTCGGAAAAAGTCATCAACGACTCTTACGGCGTGCTATTGACCGGATGTACTATGTTACAGAAGATAAACACCAGTAAGTGTAGTGTGAAGTCTGACACAACATGATTTCTGTTTATTTATTTACGTATTTACTTTTTGACTTTTTATTTATTTACCTGATTGCAGTTCAAACCCATTCTCAATAAGAATTGATTACTTACTTGATGTGGGTCAGAATTATAGGAGGCAGGAACTGTAGTGCCCATGATAAACCATCCACCTTTGGCAAGTTAATGACCAGCAGCAGCAAATGTAGATGACCTTTTTTCCTGTCGCAAAAGTAAATCGTATTAAAGTTATGTTGCCTCCTGGACTTTGTTATATTTTGTGGAAATGAAGAAGGTATTGTTGATTAAATCGCCGTGTTGAGATTAAATCACGAATCGTGTAGTAATACATATGATGTTTTTTCTTGGCGAGCTTATTGTGCAATAAGTTGTGCTTGAATTGGAATGATGTGTGTTTTTCCTTCAAGAGAGGTCTCCCTTGCATATTCTTGTCATTGTTCAGTACCGATATCATCAAGTTGTAAATACCGTGCCCATTAAGGACACACATCTTGACTAGTCACAACATCTCCCTCGCCCAGTCACTTCTTTGGTCGACACATGAACTAAACTCAAAAGCAACCACTAAAGATACCAACTCCAAGCCTGAAGGGATGAACAGATGACCGCTGGTAAATAGTGAGACTGCACCAATGAGTTAATATTTCTTGGCTTTTAGCAGATAACCAGCATCCACTTACACGTGTTTTTTGTTTCAGATGGTTGGATACAGAACCATCGCTCTCGTATGAAGCGTGATGTGAACGTGGACCACTGTATAGACCAGTGTAATCCAGTGGCAACCGAGTTTGGTCTTCAGAAAGCATGCGCCTTTGACTGTGGGGTAACAGGCAACGCTATGGTAAACTTGTTAGAAACAGGCTTAATACACACCATTTTTATCCAATAAATGAAGTGTAAACTTCAGAAAAAGTCAGCATTAAGTAGGATACATGATAATTTTTTGAATGATATATGCTATATGAAATCATACGTGATTATGAATTTCTTGGATGAAGTCTTTTTTCTTCTTTTTATGTAGTTATCCACACGATTCACTGTATATATTTTGATTTATTGTTCAGCCTATTTTTGTCATGAGTTGTTTCATTGCTTGGCCCATTTCATGCCATAATGGTTTTTTAATTTACATTTTTTTCTCTCTTCCTTTACTTACATATGGTGATGTAACTTGCTCTGTTACTTGACTGAATTTTTATATCTTGTCCCTGTAGTTTGTCAACATGTCCATGGACGCGTGGAAGGATATGGTTGCTGTTGGGACGCGAGACGATTATTTACGGAAACAGGCGATCAAGAGTTGGATAAGAGAACGAGGCGGGTCATCCAGTGCTTGCTTTCATTCCTCTTGTTTTTTCTTAGTTGTACTTTTCTCAATAATTACTGTCCTCTTGAGTCGATAGCGTCCACTTAATGTGTAAAACCTAATGTGTATATATTTGATTACAGTCAGACTGTCGGCAGTTTATTTAATGTACATATATTGAAAAAAAGTTATTCACATAGACACAGTGTCATTAAACGGAGAGTTGGTTAGCGCGCTAGCACAGCGTAATGATTTAGAAGCCTCTCACCAATACAGTCGCTGTGAGTTCAAGTCCAGCTCATGCTGGCTTCCTCTCCGGCCGTAAGTGGGAAGGTCTGTCAGCATCCTGCGGATGGTTGTGGGTTTCCCCCACCATAATGCTGACCGCCGTGGTATAAGTGAAATATTCTTGAGTACGGCGTAAAACTCTAAGCAAATCAAAAAATAAATAAATTAAACGGAGATCTTGCAGCTGCTACAGATGTTGATTCGTCGATGACCAGATCTGAAAGAAAGCCTACTCCCTTTTCGTCCATTGTTCGAATTTTCGTTTTTAAGTCAATTATCTGCTCATGTGTTTATTGGATGGATTGACCATTCGGATTGGTACTGATTTGATTTCATCAAGTGAAGAGAGGTCATCGTGATAACTTGAATTAGTTGGTACTTCAGATTTCGTTAGCAACAAGTCAGTATGTATGGAGCGGCTACTTGATCTGACTAATGGCATTGAGCTTAAACTTATAGCATTAAATGTGATTGTGATGTCAGGACGATGTGATTACAGCTGACGAGCCATCATCTCACAATGTCAAGGCCTTTGGCGACACGTGCGTATTCATGAGGCAGATAGTTCATGAATAATAATACCTCTTCCAACCAATAGAATTTAGACTATAGGTTGATATAGCCTATAAGTGGATGTGACACAAGGTTGTATATAAACAGTATGACTGCAACAAAGCCAGTGGTTAAGTAGTGGGAAATAACTTTTCTCTCTCATAAAGGAAATTTTTGTCAAAAGCTGACCGTGTCACTAGAGGGTTTTAAGTCAGGATTACAACTGTTGTGCCCTTTACTTTGGGACAAAATGGAGCAGAAATGAAAAAGTTGTCTTTCTTAAGTCCGAAACCTATGTTGAAAAAGTCCTACAGACCTGTTTGTAATGTAAAAGTAATTTATTTTGCCTGCATTTATAACTCGCTAAACGTCGCAAAGGCTATACCGGGGATATTTCGCAAGAAATCGATCAGCCCAAATGAAATAGAATTTTTTCTCTTATTTTAAAATAGCCCAAATAATTAACTTTCATAAAATGTCATCCGTGCTCGTGTTACCGTTCAAAATTAGCAATAACTTTCTAAAATTTATAATGCGGATCGCATTGTAACTTTTTCAATTTTAGAATGATTTTAATACTATAAATAGTAGGCCTATAGGTACGAAACTGATGCTTACTAAAAGGGAATAATTTAAGCCATAATTCTGGTTAAATAAAGAGAATTTGAATTGACTACCGATTATGGATTTTGTTGCACCAAATCTCCGGTATAACCTCTTAACCATTGTGTCAATTGGTATACCCTAGGCTTTTAGAAAACCACCTGTAGCGTCATTGAGCGCTAAATGTATGGAGAGGTTTGAACTAGGGGAGGTAAGCCAGTCTGGATTGGACTCGGCAGCTATAAGAAGCCACACGAACGTTTGTATGCAGTGATGACATATATAAAGACATTCCCTATACGGTGTTAAGGTTATGTGTTGGAGGAGCGAACTGTGGTATAAAGTAAATTATATTTATATACAAAACTGCTAATTATTCAAATTTAGTTCCTTTGGAGTGCTTTGTTACAATATCTTGGTGCTGATGTCCTTGTTGTCTAAAGGTTATGTTTTGTCTTCACGATCAGTTTTGCGTATTTGTAACATGGTACATGTTTGTAACATATTGTTAGGTTGAACGTCACTAATGTGTGAAAACTTAAGTGGGACAAGAATTTGTTTTGTCTGTGTAACAATAAATTTGTAGCCAGCTGTTGACACCCATGTCCCTGTCATTTCAAGGTCTGCATTTGGGACTTGTACAGAAGATTATCTCTTTTTTTTTTTGGCCAAATGCATGACAATGCTGAAATACACTCAGCATACTGTTAAAAGGAGTGTGAAAATAAAAAGAAAACTTTGTGCGTGTGCTTAACTCGATATTTCCTAATATATATAATCGCTATACCTACTTGTAAAGTCAGTGCATTGTTTTGGTTCATTGTGCATTTTTTTTTTCAAATTCTGCTTATAAATACAGATGTACAAAGATAGTGATTTTAAGACAAAGATGAATCCAGCTTAAAACCTCGTTGTTTGTTTAGTCCTTAAATTTGTGATTGTAGAGACTGAACAAAAGGATTTCATTTGCTCCTGTACAGTTTTTTCATCCGACATTTCATTCCATGACACAGGGGTTATAACTTCATCATACATGTTTTTATAGTTTATCCTTGCTGTTCTGGAAGAATGTCGTTCACTGAAATGAGTTGTTCGTCTTTATCACGGGACGATCTTGCGCATCGAGATTTTTGTTTCGTCCGATGAAATTCGTTAGCAACATCAAACGAAGATTTATAAATAAAGATACATGATGCTATGAAGCTTTGTCCTGTTAAAAGCAATGAAATGGCAGCTCATTAGTGTCTTAAATGTTATTATTTTATTCGTATGTAATTTGCTCATTGCCCACCTAAATGTGTTAAAGTGTTGCTTGTGACATTATATTATGTTTTTAAATTTATGATAACATATGCTTACAAATATTTCATGATACCGTGCATACAAACATCCATGATACAGTACATCAGCAAATATCCATGATACCTTGTCATCAATCACGATGCCGTATTCACACACCTTCATGGTACGGTAAGTCTACATACATCCGTGGTACCGTATGTTCACCAACGTGCATAATATCATATATGTTTACAAACGTTTATGGTATTGTATGTTTACAGAAGTTCATGTCCACGGATGTTCACAAACGTTTATGGTAACGTTTCTTTTCAAAGAATCATGGAACCTAATGTTTACAATAGTCTGTGTGGTTACAAACTTCAGAGTACCACATGTTTTTGAAAACGTTCATGGTACTGTTATATTGACAAACGATCATGTTGCCATGTGTTTACAAACATTTATGGTACCTTTTGTTTTTACTCTTAAGAATAACCGTATGTTACCAGACTCAATGGTACCTTATATTTATAAACGTCGCAGCTACGTATGTTTACAAACTTCGTGGTATCATTACAAATAATCATTGTGTCGTGTGTTTACAAACATAGGTCCATATATTTTTTGTGTAAAGAATTTTCTGTCCCTTTAGTTAGCACGTTTGTGTAAAATAACATGTTACACAGCTGAAGGGTAAAATTGTGTATTTTTCATTTATTTTTTGAACTCTGTTATCTTTAACCAAGACCCCTTGTCTGTATTCGGTACCGTTTGATTTGTTCGTTTCAACTTGACCCAGAGTACTGTACATTAGACCTACTGAATGACATTTGTATGATCTCTGTAATATGTGTATTCAATGGAGTATTTTATTGATTACATTGAATGTGTATCTATTCTTGTATTTATAGAATTGTCCCTCGAGTGAAATTTAATGTATTTAATTCTGTATTATTATCTGTGTATTTCCTGCCATATTTTTTGTGTATCGTCTCCACACGCTGTGACATTCTTTTGGGGTACTGGGTTATTTTGATGCCAGCCTATTCTGAGTTTAAACACTAAAGCTGTGGCAAGGTTTAACCATAATATTCCTCAATTTTTATGCGTAAGGTCCTTTTCTGAAAATGTTGTGACGATATGAAATATTGTTGCCATCTGAAATTTGCATGCTTGATCCCCACAATTTGAACATCTAAACTTCTCTTTATCTTCAGGTATTAAACTTACTGATCCCATACTAGTTTATTCAGAGTCAAACCATTAACGAATACGCACTAAAATCAATTATTTTATTATGATTGAAAATTCTGAACCTTCTGCATCCCTTTCCACTCAATTGTAGAACGTTTGTCAGAAACCAACTACACGTATTCCAATTTTTTGAAAGAGTACCCTTCCAACTGTTGCATGCACGTGCTTTATCCTTCCATGAAAACAGTTTACCTATGACATTTCAACTTTCCGTGCGGAAGGAATATCCCAGATATGTATACTCACTTGTTCCTTCATTGACAACGCATTCCATTGCCCAGTTCGTGAGCTTGGGGTATTAAGCTCAACCGTATGGTATGTCAGTACATGTTACTTTTATTTTCAATAAAAATGAGAATAAAACAAAAAGGGGAGCTTTCTTCTTCTGCTTGTGGTAAGTCCAATCGTTTCATCCAAGTAGTGCATCAGCAGATGTCGAGAGAATTTAGGTTATGGCTTTAAGAGTTAGGGGGCCACCGTGGCTGAGGAGGGTTTGCAGGAGCCTCACACTAATCCCGTCGCTGTGACTTCAAATCCAGCTCATGCTGGCATTCGAGATCACGCGCCTTTGTACGTGATCCTACGATACTGAGACGAGGATCGTGTATAGATGGGCGCCATCAGCGCAGTGATTTACCCCCAAATTTGGGGATTGATCTTAGAGGAGTATCAGATACTGAATAAGTATTTTCAGATTTCTTGTGTCTAAATTTCTACCAATGATATAAAAATCAAGCATCTGCCTCTATCTGAATTAATCAAAAAATAAAATAAAAATGAACTATTTACGCACCTATTAGCTAATGAATATTAAATTATTATTCAACATAGCGGCGTCCACGAAAGACGGTATGAAAAGAGAGTTCGAAGAAGTAATCGCGTATGCCAAGCCAAGCGGTTGCGTTTCTGTAGAGTTGAAAGCAAAGCAGGTCACCGCTCTTCGTGCGACATGTAAGAAAAAAGATGACAATGCAGTCTAGTTGACTGGGTATGGTGAAAGTCTTGTATATCAGCTTATGCCTTGGGTCATACAGCGTCGAGAACACAGTGAGGAACTCACGATAATTATTGTTGTATCTTCTCTAAATTCTGTTATGCAAAATCAAGTCGTAAGAGTGTACAATATACTTAAGTCACAATGATTCAGCTTGAGCACACACAGAGATCATAATAATACCGACGAACGCCTGTAAATAACACACTGCTCAACAGTTCGGTACGTTCACCATCACGTGCAATTGTTTACATGGCACACACCCCCTTTAGTTTTCAATAAGCGACAATGTTAACGTTTAGCGCTGTAGCTCAGTCCCAACATCCATGACCAGTAAGCTTTGGTGCATACCTGGCCCAGCCTGTGAGAAAGAAGCCATAAAAGTCTTGACATAGGTTGACCGTCAAAATCTGGACCTTTCTATGCCTGCAGCTGGGAGGGGTGACTAGCAACGCCAAGGGGACGTCACTCGCAGCCTCATCACCACCTGTCTCCTTGTGTCCTCTCGCCCAGAATTTCAAACTTTCAAAATTATAAATATGATCCAAATTGAGGTTTCATACATTTGTTAGCTGAAAAGAAGAAATTCTAGCGCAAAAATATTTATTAAACCTGTGTTATATCATGATTTATGACATTATTAAACAAAAACTATAAATACCAAAAAGTGGTCCCAAATACCCACCGTACAACGGTTATTTTCAACTGTCTTTTTCTCCTAAAGGAAAGATCGGAAAAATATTGAAGACCACATTTAGGAATAACTTTTTGCTCTCTTCCATCTGAACTTTATGTCATTTTTTGTGTTTTCTCTACCTTTCACGTATCCTATAGCAAGACTAGGCTTCAGAAGCAAAATGTGCACGTCTTGGTTGTAAAAGCAGCACCCGGATATTTAAAATTTTTGTTACCCTGAAAATGTTAAATACTTAACCGAGTATGTAAACATGCAAATCTTCACCGAATTTGTAGACAGTTATCCTAAAAGATTAACTTTTTAGCGGGTCGTTACAAGAATATGAACGTCAAAGTTTTGTGACGTCTTGTTAGAGATTGGTTTTGCCAGATCGGTATTGCGAGGGCCTGTAGCCCAATTTATCAAAAAAACCTGTGTACCTTTCTCTCCAAGGAAAGCTTTTAATTTGTACAACGAATAGACGAAGAGTATAGCTGGACGACCCCAATTTTTATTTGATATTTATCGTTCTGACGATGACTTTTCATTCAGTTGAGAAAATTTGGTGCGTTTGGAGAAAAGTTTCTTTAATATCTTTTTTTTGTTTTCCCTTTCAATGATGAGTTTTAAATCAGTTTAAGCAAATCGAGTGTTTGAAGTGAAGCAAATTTTTTATGTCTCATATACTGTATATAGTTGTTATAAATACAAATTTCGCCCATATGAAGGCATTTTAAAATGCTAATTAAACATAAAAGTATTCTGACGACTCCCATTTTTCTTACCATAGTATTTGTTCTCACGATGAATGCTATCACCTTCTCACCATTTCTAAAACTATAATTAAACTTGAAAATCAGTGATACACATACTCAACACGTTAAAGATGTATGGTAGGGCATGGAAGACCATATATCCATTATCTAGATTGTAACTGTTTTGACCGAGAGTTTGTCATATTTTTTATAAACATCTGCAACCCTTTCATTCTTGTCAGATAATTTATTTATTTATTTATTTGATTGGTGTTTTACGCCGTACTCAAGAATATTTCACTTATACGACGGCGACCAGCATTGTGGTGGGTGGAAACCGGGCAGAGCCTGGTCATCGACGAATCAACATCTGTAGCAGCTGCAAGATCTCCGTTTAATTTATTTATTTTTTGATTTGCTTAGAGTTTTACGCCGTACTCAAGAATATTTCACTTATACCACGGCGGTCAGCATTATGGTGGGGGAAACCCAAGACCATTCGCAGGCTGCTGGAAGACCTTCCCACGTACGGCCGGAGAGGAAGCCAGCATGAGCTGGACTTGAACTCACAGCGACTTGTCAGATAAAGCCGCAGGTAATTTTAGAGGTAACCAATGGTCATACGGAAAGACATGTGGGTAGGGCAACCTGTAGATTTCGGTTAGACTCCTCAGTTCAGAATATACATTCATGTGCTATATCCGTATGTACAAATCCCGGACGGTGCACTTGGTTACCCTTAATGGCATGAAGCTATATATAACTGGGTAGTGCCGGTTTAACGATAAAAATACGTGCATTGGTGCATGTCAGGAGTGTTTGAAAGAAACGGATATAGACTTGGGTGACAATTAGGGGAATAACAGAAACTATATCGTAAATGTTGGAACATTCTGGTGACATTGTAAGAGAGCGTTTTCAAGTGGGCGTAAACTCAGTTTAACATATGATAAGTGATAAATATAAAACAGTACTATTTAACGTACGGTAAGATTTCATTAATTAAATCTCTTCATTTTATAACTGATCAAAATGTATGCAGCAAGACAAGCAAGAAAGCCATATGAAAACACGTGGCTTGAATAATGTATTATGCAAATCGATTGTGTTTGGAGAATGGCGAATGGGGAAAGAGACGGTCACTAATTGTTCATAAAAGAGGACTAGGTACCCTCATTCATTGTCCCACAAGCAGGAATTGGGATTTTCACCATCCGTCCGTAAAACAAGAATTGAGACCCTCACAGGCCTTTCCTTTCACAAGAATGGGAACTATGTTGGTTGTGCGTTTAACAGGAATGGAGACCTTCATTGTTTGTCCTATTAGCAGAAACTGGGTCCCTCACATGTCTTTCCTTTAACCATATCCCCTACAGTGCGTGCGTTACCATCTACCTTCTCTTTACATAACTGCCACCAATTGCAAATTTAGTCCAGAAATCTTGAACAACGCCAAGGTCACTAGGGAACAGTGATGAGGCAGGAAGTGATGTCCGAAAACGCAAAAACTAGGTCTCAGGCGTTGTTTGTCATAATGCTTGCACACATAATAATGTACACATACATTCTCTTTATCTAAGTAAAGTATGCACAACATAATTCTAACCAATACCTGAAACAATTTTATAGCTGAATGCTGATAAAATAGTTCCGCGCGAGAACAACGGTGACGAGGCTAAGCCTAAACAAGCCGAATATACAAATTTGTTTAGTGGCGGCAGTGAGGTAAAGTGAGCGTAGAGAGCGGCACATGCGGAGTATGTCCTGTAACGGGAATGGGAGCATATACAGATAAGACCTTTAAGAGGAATGGGTACCATCACTAGTCGTCAATGGAAACCCAAATCGGTTATTCCTTTAAACGGAATGACGACTCTCAATGGTCGCTCCTTTAACATAAATGAGAACCGTCGATCATTGGTCGTCCCTATAATGGGAATGGATACCCTCACTGGTTATGGGAAGATGGACCGATACTGGTTATCAATAACAATAAGAATATAAATACATACAAATACAAATGTAATAAATCACCCAATGTAATACAACATTTAAAAAGACAGTATAAGCCGTAAATGTTTAGTTTTATTATCCATATGATAGTAAAAGAATACTGTTTAAGTTAATCAAACTTTTCTGTACCATATATACCCTTTGCGTACCAGCTGGATCTACTCTATTTTCACGTCTAAGTGCAGAAAGTCTTTTCTTTTCAAGATTCTGCCAGGTCATTGACCAGCTGGTTCAGTCACGCAGGCTGGTCGTGTTATTGTGCGAAATGTAAACACGTTTAAAGGCCCGGTCAATCGGTCCGAACGACAGAGGCAACGAGAGGGTCGCGACACGGACTTGCCCGCAGTGAATACCATCGACACACCGCCATTGGTGGAAATGTAGTATAAACGATACAAAAAAAAAAAAAAAGAAACATTAAAAAGGGAGCGTCCTTTCAACCACATAGTCAACAGTCAGGCATGATCCAGTTACGAATATGAAACAAAGCGCGCGTGACCTATATTGGGAGGTGGTGATCTCAAAGCGGATATGTACAGACTGCTACGCACACGCTCATCGGCGGGGTCAAAACCCTACAGGTGTGGCGTCTTTCGCAACGGGAGAAATAAGGCTATATAGCACAGGGAAAGTTCTGGACTGAGTCAGACTGCGACAGCATCACCCGATTGAGTAAAAGTAGCTGATACAAGCTATAGAAGGATTACTGTAAGATGATGCATATAATGCGCTTTATCTTTGGGATTACACTTACGTTACTTTTGGCACATGGTGAGTTTTTTCTCTACTGTTTTGCTTACCTTCTCTTGGTGTTCTAAAGTTCTATGATTTGTCCATTTTTACATCATCATTGAGTTTCAGAGAGATTCCAAGTTTCACATGAAATGTCCGTACGGGAAACGGTATACATGGAAGACACCTTAATATGCTATCCCTAATAAGTCTATTTTTCCCTTTTCAACGGAAGTTAAACTCTAAACGTGTTAACTTTGAATTTTAATCCTGGGATAAATCCTAGAAGTAAACAAACCAAAAGCAAGCTGGAAACATCTTTTTTCAAGAGAGGTTTTCACAGATAATCGGTGTCAATGTTAATTATGTTTTGTTGGTGATCACTTTTGTTGGTGACCGGTGATATAAAAAAAGTAAAACACCAACCAATCAAAGGAGTCGAATTGAAAATATGTATTATCGTAGATACAGGTACTTGACTCGTAATATTAAAATCTGTTTATGATGAAAACTTTAACGGATGCAGTGTTGGTGCATGTATTTTATCATCCGGCCGTCACCACAAATTATAACTACTGGCTTAGTGTTTAGGCCAGATACAGTCTTGTCATACAGGGTCAATAAACCATGAAAGGGTGTGGAGTCGTATAGGGTGTCGTTGTAAGGTGTGGCCATTGCACGAGACTGCACATGAAAGGTATTTATATCATCCTATTGGACGCACACCCTATCGTGGCCTGTCTGAAGTCATGTGGAAAAGGACTTTAAACCTAACATACAAATGCGGCACGCAATTGAGAGATTCCGCGAACTCGCAGAACCACTGTAATAGACTGTAACAGCTGGACACCATCGCAAATAATAATGTCAACATTAAACCCCAGCGACATTAAACCCCAAACAAATAAACAAGTAAGCAAACAAAAATGGTGCCCAATTTATAGATTTCACGAAATGGAAAAGATCACCATTTTGATATTGTTTAAATACTGTTGAAAGCGACATTTAAACCCTAAACAAAGAAACAAATAAAAAATCAGTTAAATATGTGGTGCGCAATTTAGAGATTCTGCAAATTTGGTGAGAAAATCCTGTAATAAAGACAGACAAGTAATAATAGCCCTAAATCCAAGTAACAATTAAGTAAACGAAGATATGTTGCGGGCAGTTTGGGGGGGGGGGGGGCATTTTACCGTAAATTAACTGTTCCTAAGTAGTATTGGGAATATATATATATATATATATATATGAGCAAAAATATGAGAGAGACTAGACCAGTTATGGCTTGGTTACACATTCCCCACCATACCGGCAGCTATAACGCATGCAGCAGGGCTATGTGTGATATGACTGGATAAATAGCCAGCATAGAATGGATACAAACACAGGTGTTTACAATATTTATTAAATATATGTATACACGCAGCTGTGGGTAAATATGCTCAAATTGTACATCGGGCAAAGTAAGGCCGGAACGTCCGCCGGACATCGGTTGGCCTCCAAGCAAGGTTCACATCACCTTCACCCACCTCTTCCGTCTCACAACCCTCGGGACATCATGGGACGACCATGGGGAGCTCTTGGGCACAGTGACCTGTTAACTCGTGCGCTAACCTGTACCTCAGAAATGCTATAGGCGCCTCCGTGGTCGAGTGAGTTAGCACGCCAGAGCGGCGCACTGACCCATGAGTCGCTCAACAATGCGGTCGCTGTGTATTCAAGTCCAGCTCATGATGGCTTTCCCGCGGGCTCTGCACGGTTTCTTCCCACTATAATGCTGGCCGCCGTCGTATAAGTGAAATATTCATGAGTACGGCGTAAACCACCAATCAAATAAATAAATAAACAATTCAAACATGTTATCTCCCTTGTGAAAATGGGGGGAAAATGCTTACTGACTAAAGTCGTAGTATGAATGTATTAATGTGCGTGTAACATGGAAAGGTGTTTGGTCAGATACATTCGACTATAAGCTAGGTATAATGCAGGGGCAAAGTCTTTTACCGATACTTTGTTAAGTGAAAACTGCCCAACTCTTGAAACCATGGACATTTACATGTTCCTGTTGATGCATGCAGGTGACAGTTCTTCCAGGATAATCAGCTGAGCAGTTGCAAGCTATGTTGAACGGGTTATATGGTTATTGCAAACAATGGGAACTAAATATTAACGTAAATAACACTAAAGTGGTGATATTCCGACACGACTGGCAATGTACACGTGATCAGTTATATGTAGGTAATGAGGTTGTTGAAGTTGTGGATGATTTTGTATACTTAGGTATATGTTTTACATATAATGAAAAATTTTCAGAATGTCAACACGTCTGGTTGCACTGGGTAAACGAGTCATGTTTGGTCTTAAAAGCATAATTTCGATTTTGGATTTTAGTTGGTCAACAAACCTGGAATTATTCAATACATGTATTGGAGTTATTGTAAACTATGGTTATGGTTATCTTAATTGTTTGTAAATGGGATCTTGGAGTTAGTAATAAATCGCCTAATATTATGGTAAACTTTGAACTTGGTCGAAACTCGCTTACATTAACAAGAAAACTTATGATTATGAAGTACTGGGTGGAGTTATTAGACTCTTATAATTGCATTTTACAAAACCTGTATAAGAACATGTACTCTTCTTGCAACGAATCTCGTAGTAAGTGTTACTGGCTAAATAACATTAAGCATGTGTTATTTAAATGTGGAATGAATGAATATTGGGACAACCAATTTGTCGCAAGTGTGCCACATTTTTTTTTACCACTGTAGGCCCAACTGCCAAATTTTGATAGATCAATTCTATAAGAATCACGTTCTAAAATGGAAGACATGTCAAAATGTTTTCTTTACCCACACTTGGTTGATAGCTTTACGCTCCAGTTAAATTTGTTCTTTTTAAATATTTAAAATATATATCAGCATCTCGTATTTCGGCACATAGACATATCATACACGAGGGTAGGTATTTCAATGCAACCTGTTGTGTAAAAAGTGTGAGCCTCATGTTATCGAAGATGAATTTCACTTAATCCTTATTTGTCCTACATATATGAACCTTAGAAAAAGTTGAATCAACCCGTATTACTAGTGCAAACCATCCGTCTTTAAGTTAGTACAGCTTTTAACCAGTAATAATGTATCTGTATTATTAAAATTGGGGAAATATTTATTTGCTGCAGGTAAATTCAGAAAAATTGTTACCTCCTCCAGCATCTGACTGTCATATTATCTCATTTGTGTGGTGTTTTTTGTTAAAGTCGAACTACTGCCTTTCTGCTATTGTGTTAATACATCTGCTACTTAATCATCCAATGAGCTGCACGTTTACGGAAAGAAATAAACACCAGCATAAAAATAAAGTAACGCTTCCCAGGCATCTGTATCAGTTTGTTTTCTTTTTTTAACTGTGTAAGCTACAGTTCACACAGTGCGTTACCTCAAGCTATGTCATCAATATTACGAGAGAGAAATGACTGTTATTGATATGCATATGAGCTTTGTCGAACGATAATGAGTTTTCCAAAAACAAAAACTTCTTCTACTCGTTGTCCCGGTTGACACGCTCTCAAACAACATGAGGTAATTGGCTTTTTACCCATGGTAGAGCGTCCGCTTCGGGACCGGTAGATCCAGGATCAATCCTTGATCGAGTCACACCTAAGACTTTAAAAGAGGAAGTTGTAACTTCCTCGCTTGGCGTTCAGCATGAAGGGGATAGTGCAACGACTGGTTGACCCGTATCAGTATAATGGCTCTGGCGGGGCGGCTTACTTGCCTTCGGTAAGTTGTCTCAGTGAAGCAGCACTAAATAAAAGAGCGGTGGAAATCCGTCCTGCAACAAGGAGGCACATTATACGTACATGCACCCTAATGATTCCTTCGTCGTCATATGACTGAAAAATTGTTGAGTACGACGTTAAACCCCAAGCACTCGCACTCACTTTTACCCATGGTTCACACGCTGCAACGAACGCGTATATGTATATAGTGGCCTACATTCACTCCGCATAAGGTCTTACAACTCGTTGATGGTTGTGTGCGTGTATGACGTTCTCCAAAACATTTTACACCTTCCATATATACAGCTGTATATAATATTTTAACGATAGTTCAAAAATACCTTTACGGATCCGTACTATATCGTGCATGTCCATATCAACATCTACGAAATTTGTTTATTTATTTATTTATTTATTTGTTTGTTTACACCTCTTGATTGTTACTTAGTGCCACACTCATGATTTGCTTTCATATATACGATGTCTGTCAGTTTTATGGATGGATGCAACCGGAGAGCTAGGCATAAACCATTACTGACGAACTTCCTTACCTGTGACGTACAGATATGCACACCATATTTCTGTGAGGCAACATTAGACTGCACAAACGATTACACCAGCGTCATCAACCTTAACTGATTATGGTCACCTATGCATATGATCAGCAGTGAAAGCGAGGACATCGGTGAATTAAAAAGTAATTAGGGGCGCATAACGTTAACCACACAGTTTCTTCCGGTAATAAATTCAAAGAAATATCACTGAATGCGGTTTGGGGCAGGGATATAGGAGGGGTAGCCGAAGTGGACATAGTGCTTATAATCCATGTTTTTTTTAAAAATTCAGTAAGATGAAAGCTAACTTCTAAAACATCTCTCTATGATCAGGAGTCCGAAGTCAAAACGTAGAGACAAGCTTTACAACGAGTTGTGGGAACAGTTCATTGTTGACGAACGCCTGGCGCTATGGGGGTTTGTGTCAAGCAATCCTTAGTTCCTGGTATAGGGACACAATCACACCGTTTTACTATTACCGTGGACCGGAAACACCTTTGGAGTACCAAAACACGACCGCATCTTGGGGCGACATTTGTAGGTGAGTCATGCAATCATTACACAACAGAGGGCTGGACATGTTAGATGAACATATTGTTAGAAGATTGTAATGTAAATAACAATTACAGAAGAAAAAAAATAAAATGGAATTGCGGCAGCCACGTCCACGGAAAGCTGTATCAGAAACTTTCTTTGCCAGCTTAGTTTTAGATATGATAGGTTGAGCCTCACCGGGATTATAGTGTATAGGTACTTAACACAGGGATATGCGTTCTTTAAAATGATCGCGAAATTCCATTTGATTGCTGGAGGCAGGTTTTTAGTCAATGTCACGTGGTTATATGACTACAGTACCTTTCATTGTCTGGCGGTAGTTTAACAAACGTGTATTCTTAAGGATAATGTATGTTTTTTGTAATTCTCGTTTTAATTATCATTCTGCACGTACCGCACTCAGCCAGAACTAAATGGGTCATCTTTAAAGCGATTTGTCTCGCTGTTACTATATCTACCGCATAAAAACACGTAGTTTGCACTAAGAAAAGCTATCTAGCAAAGTGTAAACAACCGCAAATAGCAAGAGAAAAAAATCCACCACACGAAATCTTTGATTGCCTGTTTGAGAACAAAATCAGTAAGTAGAAGAGAATTAAGGTTGGTACTGATGTGGGGATAGGGCTGGGTCCTGCAATTGAATGACAAATTGTATCTTTGCTACAGGACTATTTGTGCATACAAGGTCATTATTTAGCCGACGTTAGCAGGCATTCATGTTTTTACCACATGGTGTCTTCTGTGAGGGTGTTGTATTATTAGCTTTTGGTTGTCTGTGAGGATGTTAGACGTGTTGTATTATAGGTCATTGGTTGTCTGTGAGGATGTTAGACGTGTTGTATTATAGGTCATTGGTTGTCTGTGAGGATGTTAGACGTGTTGTATTATAGGTCATTGGTTGTCTTAAAGGATGCTAGATATGTTGTGTTATTTGCTACTGGTTGTTTTTGAGGATGTTAGATGTGTTATTGCATATTGGTTGTATGTGCAGATATTAGACATGTTGTGTTATCGTTGGTTGGTTGTGAGGATGCTAGGTATGTTGTGTTATTTGCTATTGGTTGTCAGCGAGGAAGCTAGATGTGTTATTGGCTATTGTTTGTCTTTGAGTAAGTAAGGCGTGCTGTGTTATCGTTCATTGGTTGTTTGGGAGGATTTGAGGCGAATTATTTTATTGGTCATTAGTTATTTGGCGAGGGTTGTTGTGTTGCACATCTTTTGGCTTGAAAATTCAAATAAGGCCAAATCAAATGCTTTACGAAGTCAGATATTTTCTTGTTTGGTCCTCTTATAGAATGTTCATATCATGCTACACCCAGCCCTTGGATTTTTGTCTGTGAAAACCTGATGAATTTATCTACAAATACGTTACTCATGAATTCCAGCGTGACGGAATCACATTTGCAAAGGTGTCGCGGTTCTTTGATATGCGCTACAACGTTACCGCACACTGATCAGAACAGAAACTTACTGTTTTTAACAACGACAGTGAAATTCCCAACATTTTATTGAGAAACCAGTGTCATATACCGGATTTTTTTTATAGGCCGGAGTTCTGAAATCTCCGTGACGGAATCACATGACTTGGAAGTGCATTCTGTACCACTAGTACATTTCACCCAAAATGTGCGAGCTGTGACCAGGAATCATGCAAACAAAGTATTATTTGCAGGCGCCAATGAACTGCCGAGGTATTAGAAGCTTTTTTGTATAGAAAACAGACCAAACAAGAAAAAAAAAACTGAGTATACCGCTGTGACGGAATCACAAAATTATCGTGACGGAATCACGAGTACGATTTTATCATAACTATGGGAATAAAATTAGTTTGGACAATATCGCGATTAGCTAAGTAACACAAATTGTGGTCGAAGAGAAGCAAATGACGATTTCCCCACTTCACATTCAGGATGGTCGGCTTTGAATAGTTGGAATGCTTCTGAGATCGTCATACTCATATGTCGCTTTTGCTGCTTCACTTTGAATCCGTTGTCGTCTCTGACAATGATGACGTCAGCTTTACCTGGGGTCATTCTCGAAATGGAATCGCTTTGATAATATTCTGATACAGTAGCTTTAGTTCTGACATCTATTCCCGTGCTTCGAGGTGTTGTAAACTTCACTGATAAATACCGTGAAGCCAGGCCTTTAATCACTGCCAGTCGTTTATGTGGACTGATGGGGAGTGACCTTTCGACTTTACGTTTTGCCTTGCCAAACGTTTGGGGACAGCTGTAAGGTGTGCCTGAACCTGACGGTGTCTCTGTACTAGTCACAGTGGTGTCCATATTCCTTTCCCTCCATGCTCGGGTATTCAGCATTGTTTTATTTCGCAGAGTTTCCAACTCAGCAGTTGTCATCCGTGCCTGCTTCCGTAGCCTGTCATTCTCTTGGTACAATTCCAATGCTTCAGCATCACTTTTCAATCGGTTTCTTCTATCCCTCTGTCGTTCTGCGGCTGATTTAGGCATGCTGCAATATAACAAGATTGAGCTTTGAACAGATACATAATTGTTGTTATAGTTTGTTTGTATTAATCAAACAGGCCTATTTTTTAACCTCAGATTTGTTCAATGTGTACTTTTGTCATCATATATGCTAAACGGAGCTTTTTAAAATTGCACAACAATACCGTATTTATATTCTAATTAAGTCCTTCGCATTGTAAAGCGAAAGTGACGGAATCACATATTGGTAGTGATTCCGTCACACGGTTTTCGTGATTCCGTCACGGTTATGTGGGATTTGTATTTGTCGTTAAACTCTCGATTTTTTATGTAAAAGACCCTTAACACCGACTTGCCTTTGTATTTTAATCCTCCCTTTAGTAAGACTACTGCATGAACTGCAATATTTAAAAAGTAGCACTTTTCGTGACGGAATCACCAAAATCGTACGAATAAACAAGGATATTCACGTAAACTTTTGGCTAGCTAAGTTGCTTTTTGAACGAATGTTTGACAAAAAAACTGGCTGTGTTTTATAAAGTGTGAATTTATCTACAAAATGAGCCATAAATTAGGGCTGAAAACTCTTACCTTGCTGAAGATGGGTCCAGATTAGCGACTGTAAAATCTCACCATGCGTACGCCGGCCTCGTGACAAAGGCCTACAATTTCCGGTTGAAGTTTTCAGCACGCGAAAGACAAATACCTCATGCATATTCAAAAGCTACAGTCAATTTCAGGACTTTAGGTAGTGCTCTGTTTGGATTTACTACAAGAGTTCCAAAAATGTTATTTTGAAATTTGGCTTCAGTGGCTCATTTTACGTGGAATTCATGTACTGCTGTTTGTATAGGTGGGGTAGAGGCGTGGGAGAATGTTACCAAAACCTGCTTCCGCAATGTCAGGCCGGTATAGGTCTTGAACTTCTCAACAACCCGAAGTTGGGATCTTTGGAGAGGTTTCAATGTGAAAGAAATAGAGACATTTCGTCGCTGTCGGCTTTCTACCGCAGAACGTGCCAAGGGACAACCGTTAAACCTGATATTCAACGAAGTGAGTATTTTTTCAACCTTCCATAACCTAACTTTCTTTTATTTTACCAATTTTTACCAGAAGAATTTGGAAATGAAACAACATATAATTAGATTAAACCTTGGGGACCAGCCATCTTGCATGAAACCTGTTTTTAATGAAAATCACGATTTATTTCATGTCAACCGACTAGATTGTACTGGGGTTGTGTGATAGGGTGGGATACTGTTTCTACACGCAAGGATACAAAGTTGCAAGACCAGTACAACAATATTTGTAAGAAAACTTATGATAAAACACTTGTATAGTTTCTGTCTATCATTTTTTCATTTCATTTATTTTATCAAAACATGTATACAGAAGAAACAAAACGAGTTTTGCCGTTTCTAGACTCTACCACTAGAGGTTAAAAAGTTTTAACGAGTACTGAAATCAAAGAGTATTCTTTGGTGGGGACAGAAACCGCATAATATTAGAGCATAATAACCTACAACAGGAACAATTGTCTTTATCTACCGGAGGTATTTAATACAGATTCTAAATAGTTTGATATCATGTAGTAATGAGATAATAACATATATAGGCCTGTATGAAAGAGATTATATAAAACCAATCAGTACTATTTTTAGTGGCAGACTTAACATAACTACACCGTTTCTTTTTTAACCACTGGTCTTCTCTCCCTGCATGGGCTGAGTATTGTGTTCATCAAGAAAGATAAATTATGTTTTTTAGGAATAAACGACGCTAACTTTGATAAAAACACGACATGTCTGAACGAAACACATCACACAGAGTTGTTCATGTGCCAAAATTCTCTCAATGAAGAAATCCGCTTTGACTCCGAACGACTATACCAGGAGTCAGCTGCTCTCAGGACGTCCATCAACAGGTAAGACACTCTTTAGCAGGATCAATATGGATATAAACCGTCTTAAACTTCTAGACATCATAGTCTTCAAACAGTAGTGCATATTTTATTGGTGAAAGCGGAGTACCTGACGTAAACCACCGACCTCTGACAAGTTACTGACGAACTTTCACGTGTCGTCACAAAGAGGCTGGGCTGTTGATATACACACCAGTATGTTTCATCGCTCATATGACCTAGCGGGCTTCAACCCCTAGGCTGAGGATAAACATCTCATTATAAATATACAGTGAAAAGGCATATACGTCTTTTTCCTTTCTTTGGTGTGCGTTTGTTGTGAATTACTAAATTATTTAAGTAGCTGTACTGCCTGATCTAGATAATGTGACAAACTCATCAGATACTATTTATTTATTTATTTATTTACGTGATTGATGTTTTACGCCGTACTCAAGAATATTTCACTTATACGACGGCCGCCAGCATTATGGTGGGCGTAAACCGGGGGAAACCCACGACCATCCAGTAACCACAGGTTACTGGCAGACCAGGTACTATTATTATTTAATGTATATCAACACTACAAGGTGAGATGATTGTAAAGTGTGAACATATATCCTCACGCTATCCTCACGGTTTTTTTCTTACTTTATCACACTCTGTTTAAGTATCAGCATCGGTCAGGAAATCAGTCATCCAACAGCTAATCTACAATTTGCCACCCATCAATAACAATTTGTTTCCTTGATTTTTAAGACTTTTTCACTTATACGATGGCAGTTCGAGGAACTGGGAGTTCCAAGGGTAAACCATGGATCTTTGGCGATTTACTTTACCACATGAAACGTACGGACATGCCCACCATATCGGTGGAAGTCAAGTGGTCCTCAACGAAAGTTAGAAAGCTAAAAGGTGCCAAAAGCGTCGTCGACCGCTCATTGGCACAAAAAAATGATGAAGGCCCCCACAAGCAGTGACAATAGGAGAATCTCAGGCCAAGGCCGGTCTTGAACCTGCACCGCGTGTCCTAGCGATTGAATGGTGTGCTCCATTAACTACTGGACCACGCTTCCCGTCCCACTAATAACTGACGGCTCCGTTCAATCTGTTTTTTTAGGTTTGCTACTGCTGCCGTCAACTGCATGTTCAGTGCCATTAACCGCTCCCCGTGTAACCAAGCAACGAAGAACGTGATGTATCACGTTGCTAAGTTACAACTGCCCAGTTTTATCGACGAAACGGAATTGGATCTGGATGAAACAACCACAGCCGTACGTACACAACCAAGTCACTGATCTGACGGAATTCGGATAGATCTAATACCGCTAGCTATACTGACTTGTCGGTAACTAGAACTGAAGAAAGACAAATACGCCTCTCTGCGTCTGTTTGATGACCTCTGAACATTTGCTTAGAGAAGTCAAATCTCAGTTCCCATCAGAATGGGTGAAAAAACTAACCAAAATCACACTTTAAACAAGAACTAAAGTGGTCAAACAAATGTCGCCCTGAAATTTGTTATTTCCTAAGGCTCCAAAATCACGAAGCTGTCTTAAATTGTGAGACTTCAACTTCCAAACAGTTCACTGAGCTAAAATTGTGATTTACCTTCGGTCTTTGTATTTTAATGTTTATACGATTGTCTAATTGTTAATATTAACAAACTGGGAAATTAGCTATGTTGAAATCTAAGCTCTTGGAAGTAAGTATTTAGGCTGTATGGTTGACTGAGAATTAAATGTAAAATGTGGTAAGTAAAGAGCTAACTTACAGTTACGATTTCCATACGACTACTTTACGGATCAACCATTTTGTATGTATTTGCTTACAGGACTTTTCTTCTATTATCCGCTGTACTGTCGGAGTTTACGGCGATCCCCATTTAAAAATGTGCGAGGGCGAGGGCTTAGTTACGTGTTCTGCAGTGGGGCAGCAAACCTACCTCAAAAACGATTGGTTCACAGTGGCGGGAAGTAACGTCAGAGTTGGAGTCCGGTCCACCAATCCACCTATTACATCTATGAGATCGGTACGTTCAAGGTCATGGGCAATTCAATGCAACCCTATTGCTCTAGGGTAAATGACTGAAAACTAAAGGCTCTGTGTTAACTTCCTTCTCCTTCAAAATAAATGGTATAATATTTTCTTCCACCAATAATTCAGAGTTTTTAACATGAAATTCGACGCAGGTCCAAATTATTGGGGTAAAAGAGGCTTTTTATAATAAGTATATAGAGGAATTAGGCGTATGCTGCAAGCCTGGGAATGATTTTAAGTTGATGAGTAACATGTCTGGTCAATGTTCCAGCTATATACGTATATCATTTTGGACATGTCAAGATACTTTTCGGTCTAGTGTATTATCCATGTTCACAGGCTTGTATCCAAGATTCTGAGGAACGCCACAAACCAGCTTGGTTCGATAAATTTAAAAAAAAAACAATATTTATGGAGAAATAACGTATAATATGGTATCTTATTTTATATTGTTTTTGTACGCTTTGAATGTTGTGACGATGATAAATGCCGCATTTGCGTTCTTGTAACATTTTGGTAATTTTCCAGGTCAAAATCACTTTTCATTCTCTGGACACTGGCAACGCTGTGGCAATGTACACTGCATCTAACGCCACATTACCCACGGTGTTTGACAACACAAACGAGACGACTCTGGGTCAAGGTAAAGACAACTTTCACCGACATGTAACCATCAGGTTAATTTGAAAGTACAAATACGGATGATCTTTCTTGTAAGTTGAGACGATTTCAGTTAAATGTAGTATAAATACTGCCATTTTTCGGATGATCGATGACACAAAGTTATAGTTCCAGAAGGTCAGACCGGGTCATTATAGCATCTCGTTCTAGCCTTATGAGGGTCCCAGAAGGTCAGGCTAACGATGTCATCTCCTTATGAGCCATACCAAAGACTCACTATGTCATCCCATTTTGAATCATACAAAATTCCCAAAAGGTCAGACTCATTGTAACGTCGCCGTATAAGAATCTTAGAAGATCACAAACTCTTGACCTTTCAGCGCTTTGAATATTGATATATTAGAATCGCCACAGTAGAGTTTGTCAGTAAATTTGGAATGTTGCTCTTTAGGGAATGACAAAGTGACGTTGAGACTGAACAATTACCGTCAGGTGATGTTTGTCCAAGAGTCCACCGGTATGGTCCTCAACCTACGACAGTGGTCTGGTAATTATTTCTTCACGTTGAGGGTGGCCCAGAATGTCATCAAGAAGTCCCACGGTTTACTGGCTAGTGGTTGTCCAAAAACGCAGATAATAAGCAGATGTAAGTATTAGCAACCGTTTCAAATGTTTATTCCCGTGATTGTTGCGCCTTTTTACCTCCCTTCCCCTATCCCTCTCCAGTGCCCACCCCAATAAAAGAACCACTCATGGTTATACTCACGTGTATATGTGTTTACATGTACGTGCATATAAATGGGTCTGACAGCAGCCTGCGGAGGGTCGTGGGATTTCCCAGGGCTCTGCTCGGTTTCTTGCCACCATAATGCTGGCCGCCGTCGTATAAGTCAAATATTCTTGAGCACAGCGTAAAACATCAAACAAACAAACAAACAGACAAACAAGCACATAAATACTCTTCCGTTATATCGCTTTGATTTTGTATATTGTAAGCACGTTTTTTGTAATATTTCGGTGAGAAAATTGCATTGTATGCACAATAATGGTGTTGTTACAATGATGTTGAGAATATTCGATCTTCTTTAAACTATCCCGTGGGGTCTGGGCGCAAGATAGCATTGTTTTTTTGGGGGGAAGTCGCAGCTATTGTGAATTTGTGCTTTTCTCTAAATATTCCAATAGGTTCATTTAGTTTTGTTTTATAACTGTTACTAGCTTCCCTGTTCGGGCGTCCGGCGGCCTTAAGACGGAAGCGAGCCACTGTTGCTCAGTGTGAGACTGAGTGTAACGATGCCGTGACTGATCCCTACTTACGGGAGACCTGCAAGTTTGACTGTTATGCATTGGACAGCGTTGAGGTAAGTTTAGTAGGGCTTATATTATGTTGTCAACCGCTAATTGGGTAACTAACTCAAGTTATGATATGGTAATACTTGTAAAACATAAATCTTTTTTTTTCTTACAAAAGACTGGACTGTGATTTTGAAAACATTGGTGTCTACACTCATTGTCCATGTGGGTATTGTATTTAACTTGTATCAAAAACCTTTGATTGAATCCTTTAATGGTACGCTGCATACATGTGGGGATTCCACCTTGCTTGGCGTTGCACCGAAATAACAAACAGAAACTAACAAATAATTACACTTAATTTCCAAATTATGCCAGGGGCCATAATTTTATGCCAATGTCTAATAATGCATAGGTGTGTCCAATACTGATTTTGACTATGACCTATAGCGACTCTCCATAACTGTACTGTCGAACGTATTTGGATGAAACAAGTAATGTCAGTGACTGTGCCCAATGTACTCAGCGGTTGCGCCCAGTGCACTCAGCGGTAGTGCCCAATGCACTCAGTGGTTGTGCTCAGTACTTTTCCTGGCTTTATCCAAATACTTTCACTGACTTTGAGCAAAACTGGTATTTCTGTATACCATTACCGATCAAATTTTATTTTTATTTTATATTTAGTATTTGTAAACATCTTCTTGTTTTCTAGTTAATGTTTAACGTCGTTGTCAGTAATTGTTTACTTACATGATGGTGGTTAGGTTTATTTGTTAAAGAAAACTCCTCGAACAAGGATGACACCCATTAGCCTGTAAGGAGTGCTTTGGGTCGTTTCTCTGTTTACACTACTAATTGGAATGAACATAACCTTGCTTTCCTTTCCCAGGCTGGTACGAACATGACTGCGTCCGCTGAAGAGGACATCAGGATAGTACTTGAGATGGATGAGGAGATCATCGCTAAGGCCATCACTCCCAAACCCACAACGCCAGCGCCCACAACGAAGAACCCTAACTCTGCACCACAGAATCATTTGTCTGTTTGGACGTCCATTTTAGGACTTGTGGTCGTTACAATTTTTGGAGCAACAAACTAAATAATCAGTAAAGAGTAAAAGAAAAACGTTTGAAATATCTATTTTATCTTACCGTTTACCGTGAGATTTATTTCCCGTGAGACACGACATCAATTGTGGCTCTTAAAGTCACTGTAATCTTTAAGCAGAAGCATCTGCGCCTGTTAATGATCCACATCTCGTGGCAAACCGAAAAATATTTCTATTCCGAAAAATAGAATTTCCCCTCTACAACACAAACTTGACCGAAACGTCACGAATATATAAAAAATTTTTGCTCATGAAGGCTTCATTTCCCGGAAGACTGACCGAGACTGATGGTGCATGGTTGCTCAAGTTGGAGAAGGTTTATAAGGGAGACAACTTTTACATTTATTCTTGCCCCACGACCACTTGGTCTTGAACCACTGGAGCAAATCGCGAATTGTTAAAAAACTGGCAATGCTGTCATATACCGGTATGTAAAGCACACTGAAGTGTTAACCTTCGTAGGTATAAAAAAGAATATCTTTAAGAAGTTGTCAGCTTATGGAATAGCAAATCGCTGTGAGATTACACTATTAACTACAAGATTTTGAGTCTCGCTCTTTCTCGCGTGTTCATAATTCTCCCATGTTCTTTCTAGACCCATCGATTCATTCAACCGAAATGATGCCTCATGGCTGATAATGAACGGTTGTTATATTTTTCATCTTCTTCCACATTCTGGTATTTCTTAGTTGCTCAACTATTGAAGAGTTCAATATATGTATGTCGATACCACCCTGTGTATTTCAAGTTATAGATGTATATCGTTTTGTGTATGAATTTAGCATTTTAATCCATTAACTTTCGTATTTTTGTGTATTGTGAAAGTTAAATATCGCCATTCCATTCACATAAATTTGTAAGTAATTTCATTGAATATTACATTTATCCTCTTTGCTGTACATGTTTTGTACAATAAAATGACTGAAATGAGGACTTCTTTTTAATTTTAAGAGCGTGTCTTCATTGTTTTTTTTTTTAATATTTTTATCAGACTTACCTGCTTTTGTAAGGAAGACGTATAAGGTTGCATTAACGTAATGTACACTTGACAATAGGATGCGACAGGGGATTCCATATAGTAGAGCCGTCTGATGGGTTTTGTCTTGGTATTGACCAGTCAGGTCAGAGGTTCAAGTCTCCCTCAGTTAATCTCGACTAAGGGTCTATCGGGCGCTTTTGTGGGGTTTTCTTTGAACTCTGCCCACAATGAGTAATACTTGCAACACCACTCAGATACATGCGCATGCCTTAGCCCCGTGGAGCACTCCAACAGGCCACAGAAAGCGGTCCAAATCGCAGTAACAACCACACATATCGTTTTCTTCTGTATCGCTTACGTGTCTTTCAGCATCTCAGCATCTTTCAGCATTCGCAACACGGTTTATAAAAGATAAGACTTCTTGAAATAATGCTCCAAGGTTAGGATGTGAGAGGGGTCACAATGACCACATAAAGGCCAGAATAATCCAGGGTGATACACACGACTCTCCTACAGGCAAAGTAATTTAATTAAATTTGGGTCAAGGTTCTTGAACTGTCCTCACTGCCTTGGGGCTACACCTTTACAACATCAACGGAATCTTAGTCGCCTCACTATAGGCATTTCATTGGAAGCTTCCACTATTACAACTTTGTGCTTCCAGTACTACAACTACATCAATCCAGTAACATGGTAGGGTTAACTGGGTGATAACAATGAGTCTCCGAGCACATATCTTCTTGTTGTAAATCGATGTTTTGTAATCATGTAACCATGACATGTCTGACTTGCATACTTAAGACGGGCACGCTGTTTGGTAGGCTACATGTATCAACAGCTCCTCGGTTTTGCACATCCCTGGTCAAAATGTACTACAATTATTTCAACTGACCTCAAACTGTCCCCCAAAGATGCCAGAGTCAACTCCGAAAAGATGAAGCTCTTGATGACCTCTGGTATTGCGAGACTGTGATGCCTAAAGCTGGTCGACAACTCTTCTATATAAGGCCGTTTTAAGTGCTCTTCCTTAATGATCACTTCAGTAGCCTTACGTGGGAAGGTCTGCCAGCAACCTGCGGATGGTCCTCGGTTTCCCCCGGATTCTTCTCGGTTGCCTCACACCATAATGCTGGTCGCCGTCGAACAAGTGGAATATTCTTGAGTACTGCGTAAAACACTATAAAAATAAATACATAAATAAATAAATAAATAAAGTAAATCTTCTGTCAGGATGGTATACATAATGAGCTCGCTCTGAGATTGGAAATTTGTGCGTCAGTCACAGATGGGAAAGCTCGTCATTAATTTGCCACAGGACAATGGTTTATTCCAAGTACACATGTTTTCGCCAGTCATTAAAATGACCATGAGGAAATCGGACAGAGCTCGGTGGAAACCCACCACCATACTGACTTGAACATAAAGAACATCTTAAGTGAAACGTAAGCTAAATACGATAGATGCGCCTCATACTTAGACAACCACCAACAGAGATCGGAAGAGTGAACTGTAGAAAGATAGATGTGGATTAACAACGAAGAAAACCCCAAAATGAATTATATACGTACACTACAACAACTAGTCCCCGTGTTATAAGTGAAATATTCTTGAGTACACTGTAAGTGCTAATGAAATAAATAAATAAATAAACTTATAGTTATTCTTCCGCCCGAGAAAAAATCTGGGAAAAAACATCTGAGTAAGGGTCAAGTGCAAGGATTTTAAAGATGCTAAATCGTTATTTGTTGCCTGGAATTATTTTTAAATTGTCCATTCCGATGAACTCTACATGACGTCAATGGTCACATTCTGTTCTAGCAGGCCTACTGTAAATAGAATCCGAGGAAACATTTTACTTTGTCTAAAAATGAATATGTATAATGGTCGTTCATCTAGTATTTGACCTCATATTGTTGTTTCCGTTGTCTTTAAGACCAGCTGACGATCAGCAGCCACACTCACTCGCCGAGACTCAGGGTCACTTGAATTCGATGTGTGCTGTGCATGTATTTTTTATTAAATAAAAAAACACGTATGAAGATAACAGCCACAACAAGCACTTCACCAGCTAAACTAAAAGTAACATGTATACTTATATAATGTTGTTAGGGGCTGTTTTCAGAGCTAGTAACAAAGCTCTCAGCTGACGATGAATCCATGGCGGGAGATACTACTCCATTCCTTTGCGATGTGTGAAAGCGATGGTCTTCTCAGTCTATATATGTCTTGTAGATTATATAATACAGCAATATATAATGTCTTCAAAATATGGGAAATAATCTTAGTTTTCGTCTATGATGCGTTCAGCTTAGCTGTTACGAGCGCTTTTTTTTTTTACAAAAACCGCAGGACCGACCGCTCCGTCCGTAATGGCAAAATTACGTTTCCCTGAAGACCAGAATGATACTTGAATTGTCAAATTCCATTCAAAATTTATACATATATATGTTTGGAGTCATCCACCATCTATATCGTTAACGATGTTAGGAAGATGCAGTTTTTACATCATAGGTGTCTTAAATTTTTTAACCCTCTTCACATGTATAAAAACGGAAGTCTTGTTATAATGTATGCATTAAAAGTCGCCGGCGTATAACAGACATAGTTTTTGAGTGGGACGTAAAACAGCAATCAAATAAATAATTATGCAGTAAAAGTAGCAACTGCATGTTGAGCAAATACATTGTAATGCTGAAACATTGCTTTTCTATGTCCTTCCTGTAGAAAGTAGAAAATTTGAAGGTTTATATATTGCTCAGCATAAATACTCAAGCTTCTGAGACTAACGATAGTGAACGAATCTGTGTAGGTTTATTACGCTATCCAACATAAATAGGACCGCTTCGATGTCCAAGTGCTTAGAGCGTCCGCCTTGAAGTTTGAGACCCCTAGATCAAACTCCTGTCAGATCATACCAAAAACTGTAAAAATGATACTTGCTGCTGCCTCGCTTGGTGCTCAGCACTCAGAGGCTAGAGCAAGGAAACATGATTGGTTGGTCGGTGTCAGTATAATATGACTGGGTGGAGAGTTATTTTTGGTGTTTTCGGCATGATACTTCAGTATACAAAGATAAAATAAAAGATAAAACAGGTAAAAGGCAACAACTGTACAAAATAACCCTCTACATGCCTAAATATACTTATTGTGTCTTGCCTGACACAATATGTGTTTAAAAATGTATTTTTCACAATAATTAACTCTTATTAACCGTCATGCTGGCCGCCGTCATATAAGTAAAATATTTTTGTGTTCGGCGTAAAACACCAATCAAATAAGCCATGGCTTTCCATCCACCGTCAGACACTACAATTCACGATTTTGAGTTACTTGGGTAGCTTATAAACTATATGGAAGTTTTGCACCATGACCATGTAATTCAGCCTTCATGCAAAAATTACTGGAACTGGATCTATCTAATTTCTATTTAACCACCCAAATCATTTTTAATCCCAATGGGTTTCATTTTTTCAACAGTGTATACTGGTAGCATACAAAGACAAATACCGTGGAAATCATTATTATGTCCCTCGGCCATTAAGGCACACTTGTCGAGGTACTATAGTACGCCTAAATAAGGTAATGGAGGCACAAGCACTTATGGCTAATTGTTCCAATGGGGTAAAATCTCGAATTCTACGGTGGACTGTTGGATTGTTGTGATCAGTGGTGTCACGTCAGGTTTTTATATACCATGCACTCACCACGTAAACTTCTGCATTCTATAATACATATACATATGGAGATATAAATGCCTTCGTGGAATTCTAAATCTATGAACCTTACCCGAACAGACCTTCTTAGATTTAAATGCAGCTTACTCGGACGAACAAAACTATGAAAAATACCATAACAGTTTTCTATCTGATATGTACTTATTTTAAAATTTTCTTTAATTTTAAGTCACGATTAAACGTTAGTCGCTCTGTGTTTTTTCACAGTACACAGTAATTCCAATAATGACCGTTATGTTGGCATGGATGACAATAATCTTTTAGAGGTCTTTTTAACACTAAACGATAAAAATCACTAACCCAAGATCACTACATTATGGGTCAATATTTACGACAACATAGGTTAAGACAAGTTAGTACATTAAATCGGTAAAACTTTGCTACAGAACCAGTTAAAAAACATTATCAGTACAAAATGACTTCAGTATCGGCCGTCTGTAAAACACTGTTTGTTTTTGTAACATTATCGGTCAAACATTATGGATTGGTTATTACATTACAAGTATTAACTACATTATCGGTCGCAACACCCGCCCGTTTTTGTCTGGATAATTGTAGCCCCCAGCTGAGGAGAAACCGTCAATATTATGTACTTCGGAGACCCCTTAAATGCGGCCTTTTTTTTACCAATTAATACTACTAGGAAGGCACACAGCAAAGCTTCGCCGCATTGAAAACTCATTGGTGTGTTTTTAGTTAAAGTAATCATAAACAAGGCAAGAAAAAACAAACTTTAGGCGTAAAAAATACCACATAACCTACAGTATATTGAGAGATACCGCATAACCTATATTAAGAGATGACTGCAACGATGGCAAACCGGACATGTGTACAAGTAGTGAATACTACGTCACACAGTTAACAAGCTAAAGGTGTGGCGTCTTTTGACTCAGAAAAATCAAGGGTATATAGCGTAAGGATTGTTCAGGACTGAGTCAGATTACAACAGCATTGACGGAGCAAAAGTAACTGACACAAGCTGTACAAAGGGCCATTACAAGAGAATGCATATAATGGGCTTTATATTTGGGATTATACTGACGTGCTTACTGGCAAATGGTGAGTGTTTTCTCCATTTATTTTTATCTTCAAAGAAATTGATTTATTAAGGTTTTATTATATTATATTAAAACGCGCGAACGATTTCAAGTATGGCAGTGTCAGAAACAGGCTTTATAGTAAAGTCAACAGCAGTTCAGGTAACTGGTGTCACCCTCCTTCAGATCATGTTGAACTTCGCTCAATACACAGCTTCAAATTGGTTTTTTAAATATGATCGAACTATGGACTTTAACATTATGAACTAGAAACAGTGTTCTAATTTTATTTTCCTAGCAAGAAAATGAACTTTAAACATATATCCATGCGTAGACTCTGCGCTGTTTAGGGACAGTGACTAAAGACAATTTTGGCAGCAAGTCTGACTGATTTCACGAACAGCTGAATATAGGCGACTAGCTAAAGGAAACAAACTATAGTTGTGTTCACTCCATGCAACACCCAGAATACAACGCATGGATATCTACAAGTATTTATGCAAAAATGGCGGACTGAGAGATGCATGCATCTGTGTGTGAAGTAAACAGGCTCCTATACTGCATGCACGTGATCGGGAAAGACTCATCCGGAAACTCTCCCGGGTTCGTATCAAAGCCAAGCTGGCTCTACACATCCTATTTAGAACATCGGGATAGGCCGGTTGCTCTGATGTAATTAAGTGCAGTTTTCCTCCGTCGTTGTGCTGGTGAAAGAAGCTTTGCTCTGCCGAACCGCTAGACTCTGAGTCACACATAATTTTCTGTAATCAGCAGGCCGTGCAGTGCCTTACCCCAGGCAGTGTTGCAAAATGTTACGAGAACGAGTTCACGCTGTTCAGATGCACACGGTCATACATCTCATTAACGTCAGTTTGGAAGGCTTTCAATGTGTTAATTTTTCATTCTTCCTAGTTGACACAATGTTTAAACATTTTGTCTTTCCCTTTTCCTTTTTTCAGGTCTAAACCACAACAATTTAGGGTCATGCTACCATACTCCTCACTAAACACCACTCTGTACCCTCGGTCTACATTATTGATTAGAGGTAGCAAATTTTGGATAAAAAATGTTTAACAGCCGCCAAGGTCATGTAAAGCCAATGTAGCGAGCGGCCCATACGCTGCGAGAAGTGTGTGATTCATTTCAATATAAGTATATATGCACAGCGCATCTTTCACTCTTCGATTCGCTGCTATGGAACCATATATATGTAAGTGCAATTTTCAGATACACTTCTTCCTCTTTGTATAGTACAACCAACCAGCGAGGGCGCCGTATGCGTTATTGGCGAATTGTTGCTTATCATCGTAGTTAAAATGCCTTTAGGTTTGTTTTATGTCGCATGCACTTGATACAGCGTAGGTTTGGTTTATTTGATTTTTAAGTTTAAACAGATAAATAGGTCTACATTTAGTGTCCCTTGTGACTATAACCTTATGAACCATGTGTGGCTAGAGGTTTGGCGGTAGTTAAGGACTAGGTATAAAATCATACAGTGGCCCTGTGCATGTCAACATCTGCAAAATAAAAGATAATGGCTTATAACTAAGCCGTTATATATTTTCCGATAGAAGGGGCAGAATGGATCAGCGGTATGGTGGGGTGGGGGATGGGGGATGTGAGAAGTGTTTAGGAAGCGGCATCAAGCTTTTAATGATGTTATTCGTATAAAAAAATTTCAAAAATGTTTTATCAAGCTAACTTTTGAGAACATTTCTTTTGGATTAGGAGTCCGAAGTCAAAACCTAATCTTGAATGGCGAAAGAAGTTTTACAACGAGCTGCGGGAACAGCTCATTATTGATCAACGCCTGGCGCTATGGAGGGGTGTGTCAAGAACTCCTTGAGGTCTGGTATGAAGACTCAGTCAGACCGTCCTTCAGCTTTACGAACCAAAGACGACCTTTGGAGTACCAGGATCTTGCCACACGTTATTTTTGGGGCAAAATTTGCAAGTAAGTGACGAATTTGCAGCACAATGAACGTCAATAATTCTTGAAGATATTTGTTGTGAAATTAGAATGAAAGTAATAATAAGCGGAAAGAACATTAAAGTATATCAGAAACTACATTAGTTATGTTTTAAAACCTTGTTTTGTTTATTTATTTATTGATTGGTGTTTTACGCCGCACTCAAGAATAGGTCACTCATACGACGGCGGCCAGCATTATGGTGGGTGGAAACCGGGCAGAACCCGGGAGAAACCCATGACCATCCGCAGAATGCTAGCAGATCCCCCACGAACTTGTTTTGTAGTGAGTGATATTGTGTCACATGCTTCAATAATACGGTGGTCCATATGGACCATGTTGACAATGGTGGATCCCAGTTTAGTTGGCATATAGTTTCCAGTGGGTTTTCAATCAAAGATTACTTCCTGTCTGTTTGATTGTATTTTGATAACTGATTATATCCAAATAATAAATATAAACTAAGTATATAAATATTAAGAAGTGATACACACCACGCAAAACATGTTCGAAACTGCATATTATCTTGAGTTTTCAATGGTTGTTTTGGAAGATTTATTTGTAAAGATGTTAGCTGTGTACGTTGTGTTACTGATCACTGTTTGTGAAGATGTTAGCTGTGTACGTTGTGTTATTGATAACTGGTTGTTTGTTAGTTGTGTACGTTGCAGGGGCGAAGGAAGCAATTTCAATATGGGGCAGGGGGAGGTGGGGGTAGTGTGGAGGAGTTCCAACAAAAAAGGCGAGGGTCCAGGGGCCGCCAAGGCCTCGGAAGCTCTGAAGGAGCGTTATCGCCTTAGAGACGATTTGCCTTGTCTTAGATATGCTAATTGAAGTGTTATTGACGTCTAGCTCAGTTATTGAGGCTTTTACGTGGAGAACCACGGGTCAACAAAGGACATTGTAACAATTTATCCAGAATTCAACATTAAATTTATGCAGGCTGGAGAAAGGTTGGTGTAGATTGACTAATACAAGCATTTAACTCGTATGGAGTAGAATCGGTGGAAAGAAACATCCATGTTTTTGCTGGGCCTTGGTGGTAACCTTGCCGGCCTTTTAGCGCTGGCTTGCTTTTGATTGAAATCAATGTCACATACACTTTTTGATCAAGCCTTTGGCTCAGAAAAAAGGCGTGCGTCTGATTTAGGGGAATTGTCAGTAACGCGCCAAAGTCGGTGGTTTGCTTATCTTTTCTTCACTGATAAATCTTGCAACCCGTCCTAAGTGAAATGATTTTGGAATGACGATAAACCATAATGAAATAAATAACTCAACACCGATGAGTGCATATATTGTATAAATATATTAATTATTCTGCTTTTTGGGCTAAAAAGAACTGCAACGTCATCGCATTGATACACAGTCACTAAATTAGAAAATAAGATTGTGTTTGGAGACAAATTAGTCCACTTTTTTTCTCAAAATACACCGTAGATGATTTGCGCTTCCATGGGAGAATTGTATATATTAATATATGCTACTTCTATGTGTGTACTGAAAGTTAAAAGCAAGCAACCCTACATGAACCTATGTAATTTAGGCACATTATCAGTTTGGAAAAACAGGTATATATAACTTCGTGACACAATATCATGTGACCTGGAAAAGCAAAATCTTTGAGAAATAATCAAAATTAAAACCTTACGACAATTGCATCTATGGTTGTATGGATGCAGAAAATATAAAAACGACACTGCAGAAAAATTGTTATTTTAAAAAGATCATTATTTCAGTACATGTGGCATGGACATTTGTACTACAAAAAAAAAAAACGCCTACATGAGTAACTCTCATGAAAAAGGAAAACAATAAAATGAACTATATGTCAAACTCCATGAAAAATGTCCAGGTGGTTGGATTTATTTTAAAGTTGCACTCCACGAAGTTTGTCAGGCGGCTCCATTTCAATCGACTGACGAGTCCCATTTGAGGGAGTTAACTCATAAACATACATAAATATGTAGGCCCAAGGAAGGAAAAAACATGTAGGCCCTATATTAATAGTAATGTGCACTGGGAAAGTTTACCATGTTTAGTTTACCGAGAAAATATATTTGCAATAGTGTGATGTTTTATTCGGCGAAGGGGCCTGTTTGTGTTACGAGTATATATAATTTCCGGAACGTGAAAAGTTGGGGGGGGGGGCAAAATATATGCTGCCTCCCCTCCACTTTTAAAAGCCCCCCCGCTTCCTACGCCCCTGCGTTGTGTTATTGATCACTGGTTGTTTCTAAAGAGGTTAGTTGTGTACGTTGTGTTATTGATCACTTAGTTTGTGAAGATCTTAGTTGTGTACGTTGTGTTATTGATAACTGATTGTTTGTGAAGATGTTAGCTGTGTACGTTGTGTTATTGATCACTGGTTGTTTGTGAAGATGCTAGTTGTGTACGTTGTGTTGTTGATCACTGTTTGTTTATGAAGAGGTAAGGCCTGTTGTGCTGAGGCTGGTTTGTTTGTCTGTGAAAATGTTAGGCGTGCTGTGGTATATGTCAGGGGTTGTCTTCGATTAGACCAGTCGTGTTGTGGTATATGTCAGGGGTTGTCTTCGATTAGACCAGTCGTGTTGTGGTATATGTCAGGGGCTGTCTTCGATTAGGCCTGTCGTGTTGTGGTATTGGTCAGGAGTTGTCTTCGATTAGGCCAGTCGTGTTGTGGTATTGGTCAGGGGTTGTCTTCAATTAGGTATTGGTCAGGGACTCTCTTCGATTAGGCCAGTCGTGTTGTGGTATTGGTCAGGGGTTTTCTGCGATTAGGCCTGTCGTGTTGTGGTAGTGGTCAGGGGCTGTCTTCGATTAGGCCAATCGTGTTAAGGTATTGGTGAGTGGTTGTCTTCGATTAGACCAGTCGTGTTGTGGTATTGCTCAGGGGCTGTCTTCGATTAGGCAAGTCGTGTTGTGATATTGTTGACGGTTTGTCATCGATTAGACTAGCAGAGTTGTGGTACTGCTGAGGGGTTGTCTTCGATTAGACCAGTCGTGTTGTGGTATTGGTATTGATCTTCAGTCGTGTTGTGGTGTCAGTAATTCTGTTCGATTAGGGTAGTCGTGTTGTGGTATTGGTAAGGAGTTGTCTTTGATTAGACTAGTCGTGTTTTGGTATTTTTGAGGGGTTGTCTTCTATTAGAGTAGTAGTGTTGTGGTATTGGCTGTTTTCTATTAGGGTAGTCGTGTTGTGGTATTGATGAGGGGGCTGTCTTCTATTAGGGTAGTCATGTTGTGGTATTGGTAAGGGGCTGTCTTCTATTAAGATAGTCGTGTTGTGGTATAGGTAAGGGACTGTCTTCTATTAGGGTAGTCGTGTTGTGGTATTGATGAGGGGCTATCTTCTATTAGGGTAGTCGTGTTGTGGTATTGGTGAAGGCTATCTTCTGTTAGGGTAGTCGTGTTATGGTATTGATGAGGGGGCTGTCTTCTGTTAGGGTAGTCGTGTTGTGGTAGTGGTGAGGGGCTGTCTTCTATTAGAGTAGTCGTGTTGTGGTATTGATGATGGGGCTGTCTTCTATTAGGGTTGTCGTGTTGTGGTATTGGTGAGGGGCTATCGTCTATTAGGGTGGTCGTGTTGTGATATTGGTAAGAGGCTGTCTGCTATTAGGTCAGTCGTGTTGTGGTATTGGCGAGGGGCTGTCTTCTATTAGGGTAGTCGTGTTGTGGTATTGGTGAGAGGCTGTCTTCTATTAAAGTAGTCGTGTTGTGGTATTGGTAAGAGTCTGTCTTCTATTATGGTAGTCGTGTTGTGGTATTGGTGAGGGTCTATCTTCTATTAAAGTAGTCGTGATGTGGTTTTGGTAAGAGGCTGTCTTCCATTAGGGTAGTCGTGTTGTGGTATTGATGAGGGGGCTATCTTCTATTAGGGTAGTCGTGTTGTGGTATTGGTGAAGGGCTATCTTCTGTTAGGGTAGTCGTGTTGTGGTATTGGTAAGAGGCTGTCTTCCATTAGGGTAGTCGTGTTGTTGTATTGGTAAGAGGCTGTCTTCCATTAGGGTAGTCGTGTTGTGGTATTGGTAAGAGGCTGTCTTCCATTAGGGTAGTCGTGTTGTGGTATTGGTAAGAGGCTGTCTTCTATTAGGGTAATCGTGTTGTGGTATTGATGAGGGGGCTGTCTTCTATTAGGGTAGTCGTGTTGTGGTATTGGTGAGGGGCTGTCTTCTGTTAGGTCAGTCGTGTTGTGGTATTGGTAAGGCTGTCTTCTATTAGGGTAGTCATGTTGCTATTGGCTACTGGTTGTTTATGAAAAGTTCAGTTCGTTGTGTTTAAGGCCATTTTTTCTCTGTGAGTGTTATGTTATGGCTTATCACAGTTGCTTTTCTAAACCTGCCCTAACAGAATTCACGCTGATGTTGATTTCCGCCAGCATATTGCTGGCCACCGTCCTGTAAGTGGAATACTCTTGAGTACGATGTAAAACATCAGTCAAATAAGTAGATGAACGATTGCTGTTTACACATTCAAATACGTTAGTGTTGTTTTTGTTAAGGTGGGGGCACACCGTAGGAGAATGTTACGACAGCCTCCTTCCCCAGTGTGAGGCCGGTATTGGGACTGAGCTTCTCAACAACCCCAGTTTCATCCCTCTAAAGAGATCACGCTGTTTTACTGAGGGGAGACCGCGTTGGTCATCGTTACAGGCTTTCTACCGCAGAACGTGCCAAGGCACAACAGTTAAACCCGACATTCAACAAAGTGAGTAGTCCTTCAGATTTTCATAAAGCGACATTTACAAGGATTTGGGAATGAAGCTTCAGTATGTATAACTGGCTTAAAACTTGGGGGAAATGGTAGTCTTTCAATACTGATTTATAGGCTTTCACGATATATTATACAGTTCAAACGACATTCTTTGTTTTGGAAGTGTGTATTAGGGTAGTTGAGAGGGCGTGGCAGGGGCCGCGGAACCGGGGGGGCTGGGGGGGCTGAAGCCCCCCCACTTTTTCCTAACCAAATGTTTTTTAAAAATGTCCACAAACATTCCAAGTTCAATGAAATTAAAATTTAGTTGCGGCATTATTATTGATCTGATATTTTACGGGGCCAGGGCCACATAGTCAGTACTGTACCGTAACGTTTAACATGACTCCATTTTCCATGGAGGCTTTGCGTCGCGATCTGATAAACAGTGGGATTGCAGAGGTACCGGATTTCGATACCGGTACGTTAAGACAACAACACCAATCACTCTTTATCTCTCTTTTGAGCTTTAGTTTTCACGGAAGTAAACTATAAAGTTGGCATCATAACATGCAGGCCTCGCTCTTTTAACAGACAGCGTAACACTGATGTTGCCATTTATCTAGTTTGAACTGTTTTTGTGCAAATAAGCATTTTACCGGATGTATAGATGGCACTGCAGGTCAAACCCCAAAAATACCTAGTGAAGTGTTCTGAGCCAAGGTGAACTTCAGAGGCGTTCCGGCAGCTATATGGTTGTATTACCCATACATGCAGCTTTGACGTAGTCTATGTCAGGTCTATAGATAGACTGAGTGTATCAGTGTCGCTTTCAAAAACGCACCAACATTTAAATATGTCACAAAACGCAGGAGCAAAAAAAAGCGAAGCTTACAGCCTGATATAGCTTCTTTTTTCGCCTCAAAATCACAGCGTGTTGACGAAATTCCGACACTCGCTGATGATGAGAGCCAGCCATGTACCTCACACGGGCAAACTGCGGAGAAGACCGAGTCCACTACGGCCGGTGAGCTTTCAGAAACAACACCTGCCACCCAAAAATCTGGTCCTAATGCCGATAGTCCCCATTCGTTGGATGGTATGGCTATGCGTGAGCCAGTCTCTACTTCGCCTAACCAGCCGTCAAATTTTAATTTCCCAAACAGGATGTTCGGGAAACAGCAGCGATCTTTTCAACCTCAGTGGTTCAAAGCCTTTTCTTGGCTGCATTATCTGGAATATAATGACACTGTATTATGTCACACTTGTGTCACTGCTGACGAGCAGCGCAAACTTGGTAACGCCAAATATGCTGAGAAGGCATTTCTCATAAATGGATTTTCCAACTGGAAAAAAGCCCTTGAAAAATTCCGTGATCATCAGAAATCCCAGTGCCACAAACTGGCTGTTCAGAGCGTTGAGTTACCACAACAATGTGGAGATATCGGAGAGCGGTTGGATACTGCACTAGCAGCTGAAAAAAAGTGGAACCGCTCCATTTTAGTGAAGATTTTAGAGAACCTTAGGCTGATGGGGAGACAGGGGCTTTCACTGCAAGGCAGCACAGACGAAGACTCCAATTTTATACAGATTTTGAAACTCAGGGCAATCGATGACCCATCTATTTTGAAATGGTTAGAAAAAAAACTGGCAAATATACCTCCCATGATATCCAAAATGAGTTACTCAAAATCATGGCCAACATCATAGTGAAAGATATTGCAACATCGATAAAGTCTGCTGGATTTTTCGCTATTCTCTCAGATGAATGCACAGATATATCAAACAAGGAGCAATTAACAGTCTGTCTGAGGTGGATTGACAAAGCCTTAGAGCCACATGAAGACTTTGTCGGGTTTTACCACATCCCTAACATAAACGCAGACACTATTGTCGGCGCTATTAAAGACACCTTAACAAGACTGGATCTGTCTCTCAATAACTGCAGGGGGCAGTGCTACGATGCTGGGGGACCTATGGCCGGGTGGAAAAATGGTGTGGCTGCTCAAATCAAGGCTCAATCAGTGAATGCACATTTCACTCACTGTCATGGGCACGCACTTAGTTTGGCCGTAAAGGATACAACTAGTGGCTGCAAGCTGCTACGCGATGCCATGGACACAACCAGAGAAATCTGTAAACTAATAAAGCTTTCTCCTAAACGCCAGGAAAAACTGGAACAACTCAAGGCCGAGATGCAACTGGACACACCTGGGCTCAAAGTTTTGTGTCCAACTAGATGGACAATCCGAGCTGAAAGTTACAAACGCATCCTAGAAAACTATGATGCGCTTCAGTTAGAATGGGATGAATGTTTGGAGGGCAAACTAGATTCTGAAATGCGAGCCAGAATAATAGGCGTGAAGGCTCAAATGGAGAGTTTTGATTATTTTTTTGCATTGAACTTGGGACAGAGGATATACAGTCATACTGACAATTTGTCCAAAACATTGCAGCAGGGCAAACTCTCGGCAGTAGATGGTCAGCGTAACGCAGAGCTTGTCGCTAGTGTTCTACAGAATATGAGAACTGATGACAATTTCAGTGCATTCTACGCTGTTGTCAACAGCAAAGCTACTGAGCACGAAATAGCTAAACCATCGCTACCAAGAAACCGGTCGGCCCCACGTAGATTTGAAGTTGGTGAAGGGGAAGCAACGTTTCCCAGAACATGCGAAGATCGATACCGCAGGATATATTTTGAAGCGATTGACCTCTCTGTTAATGCTATCAAAAGCCGCTTTGAGCAGCCAGGGTTCAAGGCCTATGCAGAGATGGAGAGTTTGCTCATGAATTGCCTAAACGGAGAGGACTATGCGGCAGAGTTGGCTTTCGTTGAGAGTGAGTATAGTGGCGATATTGACCTCTTCCAATTTGAGTCCCAGCTGACACTGTTCAAGGCAATGTTGCCAAATGAGACTTACGCCTGTTTTCGAGATATCTACTCAGCTTATATTCAACTCAGCCTGGGGAATAAATGTTTGGTTTCAGAAGTTGAAGTTTTGATGAGACTCATTTTGGTCAATCCAGCCACCGATGCTGTGGGTGAAAGATCCTTTTCTACAGCTGGCTTAAAGAGCTGGCTTAGATCGTCAATGAACCAGTGTCGATTCAACAATTTGGCAATTCTGACTGTCCACAAGGAGCGCACTGATGCCATAGATTTAGTATCCGTAGCTAATCAGTTCAGCTCCTTAAATGAGAATCGAGTAGCCACTTTTGGAACCTTCAAAAAGGGAGACTTTGACAGAGCTCATTAGGCCTAGATCTGCTGCGTAACCCAGATGAGAATGGCGACTTTGAATTGTGACTCTAGTTTTAGGCTGTTATGGTGCTTGTTTTGGAGGAAACTCACAATATCAGCATGCTTGTCACTTAAGCTGTTCTCAGCACTTGCATATTTACCATTGAAATTCTTCAATCTCTAATTAGCGAATATACAGAACTGCCGTTTAAAAAGTTACCGTATATACCGATTAGTCATTACAACCTTGTTGTGATGGTTGCTTGGTCGAATTAGGGTTTCCGTGTATTCAGCAATCTATTTCTGTCCTATATGATGGCGGGGAGACATTAGCCACTTTGTTGTTACCACCACAGGAGTTGTTACCACAGAGATATAGTCTCAGCGGTATATTCAAGTTACTGCCAACGTTAATGTTTGTAATAGTCGTTTTAATCAATCTTAATGAAAGATTAAGATCCGAAATTTTGTAGTTCCTTAATTGTTTTCAAAATCCAACAACACCATTGGTGTTTCAAGTTATTGCAATTAAGTCACTTTTCTCGCTCATTCATCCTTCTCTTTTTAGCGCCGTAAATCGCCGAAATCGCGTCTCCGGCCATCTAGGGTTTCAGAGCTTCCGGGGCCTAGGCGGCCCCTGGACCCTCGCCTGTAGGGCAGGGATAATCGTGCCGGGCCTGCAGTTAGCCCCCCCACTTCTCAAATCGCTCCGCGGGCCCTGCGTGGTGATGGTGGGTTATTGAATATTGTTCCTTTAAGTAAGTTGCAAGAGCAGCAAGGCCAAAACAACTGTAAACATTGTATTTATAAGAAGCTTTAGATAGTTTCCTAACCAATTGCTAGCCAAGTGACTGTGGCAATGTATTTTCAACCAATGTCTTTACATGTGATGAGTAAGGCTTAAAAGGGAAGATACGATGTTTCACAGGTCTGGACGACGTCAGCTTTGATAATACCACAATGTGTCTCAACAGTACACATCAAATAGAGTTGTTCCGATGCATGGATATACTGAATGACGAAATTCAATTCCACTCCGAACGACAGTACCAGGCGTCCGATGTTTTCCGGAAGTCCATCAACAGGTAAAACATTCATGAAAAAGATCAATATGGACATCAACCATCTTCATAAATTTTTGTCGATCTGCTAGACATTATGGTCATTTGTTTATTTGATTGAAGTAAACGTTCAAGTTTTCTCCGTTGTTAAAAGATTGACATTTATCCTTCACGCTAGTAAGTAGTAAATATGCCAAATGATTGTGCTTCATCCACTCTTGAATGATTAGTCATAAAACTGATATGTAAAAACATAACTAAATAACGGGCATGCAAACATACAGTGAAAAATTATGAACAAATTACAGAATAACAGACACTGTAATCCATATTTACATATTTATTTATTTTATCGGTGTTTTACGCCGTACTCAAGAATATTTCACTTATACGACCGTGGTCAGTATTATGGTGGGAGGAAACCGGACAGAGCTCGCGGCAAACCCACGATCATCCGCATCTGCCAGACTTAAAATAACAGGTATACCAACGGAGTCTCTAAGTCATAAAAATAACAGGTATACCAACGAAAACTCTAAGTCATTACTATGTAAATACTAGGGATACAAACAGACATTTTATTTAAGCAATTAATTAATAACAGAGTCACAAATAGAGGCTGATTCATAACTAAATAGCAGATACTAACGGACACTAAGCCATTACTTAATATTAGTATTACAAACAGGCACCACAAGCTATTACTAAATAATAGTATTACAAACGTGTATCCCAAACCATTACTAAAAAGAAGGTTTGCAAGAAAACGCCGTATTAAGCATATTAATAAAAACAGCCATTACTAAACAGCTGTATTACCAACACACATGGTAAGCCACTACTAAATGACAGGATTACAAACAGACACTGTGAGCCATTACGAAATACTACAATAACTGCAACAAAACAGATCCGTGAGCTATAACTTAATAACAAGATACAACCTACGCCATAGGCCACAACTAACTTGCAGTAAACAGACAGACATCGTGAGCTAAATAGCTGCATTAAGGATAGACACTGTTACCACATTACTTATACACAGTGTATTAGTCATTAAAAACAACATGTATACAAACAGAACTCATGAGCCTTTAGTAAATAACAGGTACACATACACGACCACCCTACCCGAACCCCACCACCCCACCTCCACACGCACACACTTATTACCGGATAGCAGGTATACAAACATCGTGCACCGTTGTAGGCCATTTGTAAACTACACTGTGGGTCATTACTACACTACGCTGTATGCCATTTGTAAATTACACTGAAAGTTATTACTACATCACGCTGTAGGCCATTTGTAAACAACACTGTAGGTCATTACTACCCTGTGCTGTAGGCAATTTGTAAATTACACGGTAGGTCATAACTACACTACTTTGTAGGCCATTTGTAAACCACACTGTCGGTCATTACTACACTACGATGCAGGGCATTTGTAAACTACACTGTAGGTCATTACTACACTACGCTGTGGGCGATTTATAAACTACACTGTAGGTCATTACTACACTACGCTGTGGGCGATTTATAAACTACACTGTAGGTCATTACTACAACACGCTGCAGGCCATTTGTAAACTACACTGTAGGTCATTACTACACTACGCTGTATGCCACTTGTAAATTACAATGAAATTCATTACTACAACACACTGTAGGTCATTTGTAAACAACACTGTAGGTCATTACTACACTGCGCTGTGGGCAATTTGTAAATCACACTGTAGGTCGTTACTAAAACACGCTGTGGGCCATTTGTAAACTACATTGTAGGTCTTTACTACACTGCGCTGTAGGCCATTTGTGAACTACACTCTAGGTCATTACTACACTACGCTGTGGGCGATTTATAAACAACACTGTAGGTCATTACTACACTACGCTGTAGGCCATTACTACATTACCATGTAGGCCATTTGTAAACTACACTGACGGTCATTACTACATTACGCTGTAGGCCATTTGTAAACTACACTGTGGGTGATTACTACACTACACTGTAGGCCATTCGTAAACTACACTGCAGGTCATTACTACACTACGCTGTAGGCAATTCGTAAGCTACACTGCAGGTCATTACTACACTACGCCGTAGGCAAGTTATAAACTACACTGCAGGTCATCACTACACTGCGCTGTAGGCGATTTACAAACTACACTGTAGGTCATAACTACACTACGCTGTAGGCCATTTGTAAACTACACTGCAGGTCATTATTACACTACCCTGTAGGCCATTTGTAAACTAAACTGTAGGTCATTACTACACTGCGCTGTAGGCCATTTATAAACTACACTATTGGTCATTACTACAACACCCTGTAGGCCATTTGTAAACTACACTGTAGGTCATTACTACACTACGCTGTATGCCATTTGTAAACAACACTGTAGGATATTACTACCCTGCGCTGTAGGCAATTTGTAAATTACACTGTAGGTCGTTACTAAAACACGCTGTGGGCCATTTGTAAACTACACTGTAGGTCATTACTACACTACGCTGAAGGCCATTTGTGAACTACACTGTATGTCATTACTACACTACGCTGTAAGCCATTTGTAAACTACACTGTATGTCATAACTACACTACGCTGTAGGCCATTTGTAAACCACACTGTATGTCATTACTACACTACGCTGTAGGCCATTTGTAAACTACACTGCAGGTCATTGCTACACTTCGCTGTAAGCCATTTGTAAACTACACTGCAGGTCATTACTACACTACGCTGTATGCCATTTGCAAATTACACTGAAAGTCATTACTACAACACACTGTAGGCCATTTGTAAACAACACCGTAGGTCATTACTACACTGCGCTGTAGGCAATTTGTAAACTACACTGTAGGTCATTACTAAATATAAGCGTCAAGTCTGACATTCCTATACCATTCGTAGTCCGTAAAACACGCTGTAGGCCATTTATAAACTATATTGTAGGTCATTACTACACTACGCTGTAGCCCATTTATAAGCTACACTGTAGGTCATTACTACCCTGTGCTGTAGGCCATTTGTAAACTACACTGTAGGTCATTATTACAACACGCTGTAAGCCATTTGTAAACTACACTGCAGGTCATTATTACACTACGCTGTATGCCATTTGTAAATTACACTGAAAGTCATTACTACAACACGCTGTAAGCCATTTGTAAACTACACTGTAGGTCATTACTACACTGCGCTGTAGGCCATTTGTAAATTACACTGTAGGTCATTACTAAAACACACTGTAGACCATTTGTAAACTACACTGTAGGTCATTACTACCCTGTGCTGTAGGCCATTTGTAAACTACACTGTAGGTCATTACTACAACACGCTGTAAGCCATTTGTAAACTACACTGCAGGTCATTATTACACTACGCTGTATGCCATTTGTAAATTACACTGAAAGTCATTACTACAACACGCTGTAAGCCATTTGTAAACTACACTGTAGGTCATTACTACACTGCGCTGTAGGCAATTTGTAAATTACACCGTAGGTCATTACTAAAACACGCTGTAGGCCATTTGTAAACCACACTGCAGGTCATTACTACACTACGCTGTAGGCCATTTGTGAACTACACTGTAGGTCATTACTATACTACGCTGTAGGCCATTTTCAAACTATACTGTAAGTTATTACTACACTACGCTGTAAGCCATTTTTAAACTACACTCTAGGCAATTATTAATTGACATTGCAGGCCTTTGTTAAACTACACTGTACGCCCTTACAAAACAACATTGTAGGCCATTTTTAAACTATACTGTACGCCATTACTAAACAACATTGTAGGCCATTTGTAAACTACACTGTATGTCATTACTAAACAACATTGTAGGCCATTTGTAAACTACACTTTAGGCCATTCTTAAACAATGTTGTTGGCCATGTTTAAAGTACACTGTAGGCCATTACTAAACAGCTCTGTAGGCAATTTTTTAATTACGCCGTAGGTCACTACTAAACAACAGGATTACAAACGGACATGCAGGAAAAACAGTGTGTGATATTTACTTTGTCGGAGTTCTTAAATACATCATAGTTCGTATTCAGCACAGTGTCTAGGAAATTTCATGCTATGTAATAATTAATGGAACCATTTTGTGGCAGGGGTATTGTGACAAACTGCAGAGTCGCGATGTTTTGATTTTGTTACTTACCTACATGTGCGTGTAATCCCAGCAGACAATTAACAAATACATAGAGCAAGCAAAGCCACCAAACACTTACGTCACCGTTCAATTTCTGCAGGTTTGCTACTGCTGCCGTCAACTGCATGTTCAGCTCTATAAACCGCTCCCCATGTAACCAAGCAACGAAGAACGTGATGTATCTCGTTGCTAAGCTACAACTGCCCAGTTTTATCGACGAAACAGAATTGGAATTGGATGAAACAACCACAGCCGTACGTACACAACTAAGTCACTGATTTAACGGAATTCGGATAGATCTGGAAGCGCTAGATATATTAACTAGATCTGATATCTGTCATTTCTACACAGAGGTCAAACCTTAAAACCGATCAGATTTGTCGTTTTAACTGAAAATACGTTTTGAGCAAGAATTCAACTGGACCAGGGATTGACGAGCTGAAATCTGGTATTTCTTCTGGGCCCGGCTGTTCAAAAGTATTTTAAGACTTAATACCAAATATATCTGTAAGCCAAGGCTTCAATTTGTACTTAGCTAATAATAATTGCGCAATAGTATATTAAATATTAATTAAATCTACTCCTGTTATACTTTGACTTTGGGCACCAGTAATGGCAACTGATTTGGCTAAAATTTTCAATATAAAATAATACTTAATTCCAGTATTAGCTAATACACTTTCGAAACACTGGGTGCAGGCTCTCATATCACGAAGCTGTCTTACTCTGAAGACAGACGCAGCCTTAACTTTAATATAAATTACAGCGCTAAATTTACGATTTACCAGATTGCAATATGTCGAAGTTCGACAGTTAAATAATCTAAATTCCTGGAATTACAATATGTGGCATGTATGTAACGCCTATGATTTACACGGAATTGATTATAAGATGTACTGTTAGTAAAGTACAACGTTTTGACTTTCTTACGACTTAGTTGCGCACTCCCTGTTATATATTTGCTTCCAGGACTTTTCTTCTATTATCCGCTGTACAGTCGGGGTCTACGGAGATCCCCATTTAAAACTGTGCGAGTTCGATGGTTTAGTCACGTGTTCTGCACAGGGACAGCAAACCTACATCAAGAACGATTGGTTCACCGTGACAGGAAATAACGTCAGAGTTGGAGTCCGGTCCAACAACCCACCTATTACATCTATGAGATCGGTAAGTTCAAGGTCACGGGCGATTAATTGATTGGCATGTCCAGGTGTACATCTAGTCGGGTAATCTAAGGATATTCGACTCAAAATGAACGGCTCTGCGTTAATTTTTTCTATGCGTTCCGTGAACAACAAGAGAAAAGTTTCACGTTCAAACTCCCTGATTACTAAAGGTAAAAAAGCAGTCATTTTTTATTAAATTTAGTAAAACATGGGCGTCTGGAAAAAGTTTCACAAAAATTTATTTAGAGCAGCCTAATGGTGGATAAATCTGAGGAGCTGAAAGCTTATAAAGTTGAGAAGTTCCTGAGGTAAAAAGTTATCATTTGTACCCCTGGAACAGTGTAAGACAGGTAATGGGTATAAATAAATGAAAACAAAAAGTGTATAACATTTATGAGTCACATAATATTTATTTATTTATTTGATTGGTGTTTTACGCCGCACTGAAGAATATTTCACTTATATGATTGCGGCCAGCATTATGGTGTGGGAAACCCACGAGCATCCGCAGGTTGCCGCAGACTTTCCCACTTACGGCCGGAGAGGAAGCCAGCATGAGCTGGGCTTGAGCTCACAGCGACCGCTTTAGTGAAAGGCTCCTGGGTCATTACGCTGCGCTAGCGTGCTAACCAACTGAGCCACGGAGGCCCCATAATACAGCACGACGTTCTTATTTTTGGCGATAAAAAGGCTCGAACACGAAACTGACCGATTCAGCTTTTTGTAACAGCTTATGTTTTTAATTTTCAGTTGTTTACCCTATATCCGTGGCACGTTTGTAAAGCGGACATGTTTGCATTCATAAGGGAACTGTTACCCATATACATAGCACCAACCAAATACTGATGCTACATGAACTGCGTTCATAAGCTGCGCTCTTTACGCAAAATCTAACCCAAAATCTACGATCACCTAAATTGGTTTAGATTGTCCTAGAATTATAGTCAAGTTCAGTGTTGTCACTTTGAGGCACTGCCTGTTCTTGTTATATGACAAGTTTTAAGTCTCCTTGCCAATTTGCACAGTGGACGTAATGTAATGGGGGAACATTTAGCGCTTTGTAGATTTCAACCTGAAGTTTGCTGCCTTGACGGCAAGTTTAAATTATTAATATTAGATAACAGATTGTATTAATAAGCATAGGGAGAAACTATGCTACAAGACTTGAAATAACTTTAATGCTGGTAGGTGACAAGGCTGACAAAATTTCCAACTTTCTACATCTTTTGATCAGAAAAAATGTGAAAAAAAGGTGGCTGTGTGGAAGTATTACTGGGTGCAAGACTTTGTCCTCTTGTGTATTTTATTTCCAGGTTTGTGCTGAACGTAACAAATCAACCTAGTTTGTTGATTTATTTATTTGACTCGTGTTTTACGCCGTACTCAAGAATATTTCGCTTATACGACACCGGCCACCATAATGGGAAGAAAAACTGACAGAGCCTGGGTGAAAACCACGATCACTCACAGGTTGCTGGAAGGCCTTCGCACATATAAGCCGAAGAAGAAGCCAGCATGGGCTGGACGTGAACTCACAGCATTTAGTTCGTGGACCTTAAAGATATGTATTACTTCTTTCAATGGCATTTAAGGTATCAGTATTCATTTAAAAATAACGTATGATAAATGTCGCTTTTGGGGTCTACTTGCAAAATTTGGTAATTTTCCAGGTCGAAATCACTTTCCACTCTCTGGACTCTGGTGAGACTGTGGCCACGTACTCTGGATCCAATGCCAACTTACCGACGGTGTTTGACAACACAAACATGACATCTCTGGGTGAAGGTAAAGACAACTTTCACTGACTTGAAAGATTCACGTTAATATACATGTAGCACATTCCATTATGTTTCTTGTTTCACAGTGTAGAAGATTTTCTCACTTTAACATCCCTTTATGAGCCATATCAGAGTCGGTTAGAGTCTCATTTTAAGACCTTTTTATGAAAGATATTAGCGAAGGTCAGAGTCCCATTTTAACATCTCCTTGTGAGCCATATCCGAGAAGGTCAGAGTCTCATTTTAACAGCTCATTGTAACCCATATCAGGGAAAGCCAATGTCTCATTTTAACATCTCCTAATGAGCCATATTAGAGAAGGTCGCTCTCATTTTAACATCTCACATTAGAGGAGGTCAGAATCCCCTTTCAATACCACCATAATAGAGGTCAATATATCATTTTAACACATCCTTATGAGCCATATCAGAGATGGTCTGAATCTCATTTTAACATCTCCTCATGGGCCACGTCGGAGGAGGTCAGAATCTCATTCTAACACATCCTTATGAGCCATATAAGAGAAGATCAGAGTCTAATTTTAACATCTCTTTATCAGCCATATCAGAGGAGGTCAGAATCCCATTTTAACATCTCCTTGTGCGCCATGCCAGAGGAGATCAGAGCCTGATTTTAACATCTCCTAATGAACCATATCAGAGGTCAGAATCTCTTCGTCCTAAAAAGCCGGAGACTTATATGATGTCGTGTTCTTGAAGGTCAAGAACCTGACCTTTTAGGGTAACGGTGATCTTCCAATCGAATTTCTCAAATCAAGTTTTGAAAGATATATTAGAACGAAGAGGATTCATAAGTAATTTTTGAATGTTGTTGTTTAGGGAATGACAAAGTGACGTTGAGCCTGAACAATTACCGTCAGGTAATGTTTGTCCAAGAATCCACCGGTATGGTCCTCAACCTACGACAGTGGTCTGGTAATTATTTCTTCACGTTGAGGGTGGCCCAGAATGTCATCAAAAAGTCCCACGGTTTACTGGTTACTGGTTGTCCAGAGTCGGAGACAATAAGCAGATGTAAGTATTAACAACCGTTTCATATGTCTGGTCACATGACATTTTTTTTAAGTTATCGTGTGCTTCCTAGGAAGCATCAAGCAGCCTGACTACAATATAACATTTACTATTTGCCTCACGTCGCAGCTATTGTGAATTTGTGCTTTTCTCCAAATGTTCCAGTGGATTCATTCATTTTTGTTTCGTAAATGTTACAAGCTTCTCTGTTCCGGCGCCCGATGCTAACGAGGCGGAAGCGAGCCACAGAGGATGAGTGCGAGAATGCGTGTAACGCTACAGTGACTGACCCCTACTTCCGGCAGACCTGCAAGTTTGACTGCTATGCCATGGACGACATTGACGTAAGTTTAGCACTACCCATATCACGTGTCACCCGCTAACAGCGTGACAATGTAACTCAGGTAGAGAGCTATGTGCTCAGTTATTCATTGTGTACGTCACAAATATGTCGGCATACTGGTAATGCTTTTTATCCAAAGTAATAATGCCTAAATGCGCTTTCCGAACAAGACGGCAGAGCCCCTGGGAAACCCACGACCATCCGTGGGCTTCTGGCAGACCTTCCCGCGTACGGCCAGATAGGAAGCCAGCATGAACTGGACTTGAACTCACACCGACTGCATTGGTGGGAGGCTTCATTGCGCCCAGTTGGCGTGCTAACTCCCTCGGCCACAGAGGCCCCTTTATTGCAAAAAGAAGTTTAAATCCGTTGCCGATGAAAATATTATGTTTTACTTTTTGGTACCAAAAAAGGAAAAAACAAAAAACAAAAAAACTGATGGAATAACTTTACGTCGCATACATGTTGAGGCACCACCTTGCGTGTCATCACACCGATAGAAACAGATAAATAAAATTAATTACACCTAATTAAATAGGCCAGGCATGATTGCATGACTGTGCCTAAAAATATCACTATCCGGGTGTAAAAATGTTCCTGAATATGGTAAATAATGCGTCTGGACTACTGTGTCCACTCGTCTAAATTACTGAGGCTAGTACTGCCAGTTCAATGGCTGTGTCTAATACTGCAGTGGGCTTCGTCCAATACCCTCGGCGACAAATAAAGCCACTGACTGTGTTCAGCATTAATGACTCAACGTGTCCTTTCCTGCATGTGGGTAGAGATAAAATGTTAATTAGTTTTATTCGTATATATCGATATATTATCTAATTGTTGTTTAACGTCGTGCTCAGTAATTATTCACTTAATTGGTAGCGGTCAGGTTTATGTGTTAAAGAAAGCCCGAGGGAAAATCAAGAGCGCTTGTAAACATACTGGCTTAAAGCTGACCGAGAGTTCGATTCAAACCTCCCCTAGCATAGCTTATTGACTAAGGAATGAATAAATGAATGCTTGTAATTTTACGTCGTACTTAGCAATTTTTCAGTCATCTGGCGACGAAGAGTCATTAGGAGTCCATGCCGGGCAAAGTGCTGCCACAACTTAAGCATCATGCCGAAGACACCAGACATAACACCCAACGCGGTCACATTATACTGACACCAGAGCCATTCAGTCATGTTGCCTTGTCTTAACCTCTTGGTGTTGAGCGTCGAGCGAGGAGGCAATAAGTACCATTTTGAAACCCTTTTGGTATGACCCGACCCGGTTTGATCCCAATCCCGACTGCTCTGGCCATTAGATCGCTGAAGCTGTCAAATAGTCACCAAGCTAGAAGAGTTATTAGTCTCAAGATTTCTCAGCAGGCTGTAGGGAGTGATTTTGATTATATGTCATTTCTCTTTTTAAACTACTTATTGGAATGTATATTTCCCCTCTCGTTCCCAGGCTGGCACAAACATGACTGCGTCCGCTGAAGAGGACATCAGGATAGTACTTGAGATGGATGAGGAGATCATCGCTAAGGCCATCACTCCCAAACCCACAACGCCAGCGAAAACAACACCAGCGCCAAAAACCACGACAGCCAAGGACTCGGCACCACATAGCCACGTGTCTTACAGTGTTCTTTTGACGGCCATTTTGGGATTCGTTGCCCTTAAAGTTTTTGGAGTAACAAAGTAATCCCCTATTCCTCATATTGCCACACAGAGGTACCTCGTTGATTTTGGCAGCGTTAAGTTGTTAAAGTGAATATAAATTCAACCCTTAAGTCTGAAATGATTCACAAAAGACTTTTCGAAAAATGTTTAAAGAATTCTACATTGCTGGTCAACAGAATAAATAGCATACTGGATCGTAACTACCTACCACTCATTTCGTTAAGCCATTCTGCCATGTTAGCTATCTGGTGTGACGTCACATAGGAGCTCTCCTGTACCATCGATATTTAATGAGGTTTTGCGGTTCTGAAAATACCTATACGTGATGAGGCAAGAAAATTTGACGGAAGGACATTCAAATAAAAACACGGTTTGGCAGTATGTCCTAGCGCAATTAATAGTCCTTTTCGTCCTACTGGAGTCAGCATTATCATATCACCAGTGGTGAATTTCATCTCCTCGGTTTTCAAACGTTATTGAATTTGGAAAAAAAAGAATTTGCGTCGATACCTGCGGGCTACTTCTTTTTTTCCCTATGTATATACAGTGGCAGACTTTATGTTTACTTTAACGATCTCAATTAAAGATATTTGCATTTGTTAATGATACCATCCATTATGAGACCTGTGCTTATATCTGCAAAACTTTTCTGTGTGAACTGTCGTCAGTATAATCCTGTTCCCGCTAGGCTGGCTGAGACTGGCTGTGATTGGAACGAAAGGGGAGATCACTCTCGTGGAACAAAGTTTCCACTGGAGACAACTTCTGCTATCTCCTCCTATGGCGTGCATGCTTGTCAAATTAGTGCAAATTGTGTGCTGAGGACAAATGGCAATGCAGTCATAATGTTCAACGCTATGAAGTTAAATAAATGAACTGAACTATAACTGTCCACCTTCTCTAGGTGTCTCTTGTGTACATAAAAGTAACAGATCCTTTCAGATTCACTGATTTATCCAACCGAAATGACGCCTTATGGCTGATAGCGAACGGTTGTTATATTAGTTTTCATTTATTTTGTATATTCTGTCATTTCTTAATTGCTCAACGAAACAGTTCAGATATTTATGTCGGTGCAATTCTTTATAAATCTTATAACGTTTTTAAAATCTTTAATATGTTTCAAGCTTTAGAATGAAACACATGGTATATCTGAATTTAACATTTTAGCCCGTTTACTTTCGTAATTTTGTATATTTTAAAAGTTTAATATCGTCATTTCGCTCACATGAATATGTAAGTGCAATTTCCTTGATATTCTTTGATCTAAATGTTGGTTAAAGTTTCATGCAATAAAACTACTGATATCGTAACTTCTTTTCAAATATTGTTTTTCAAATATTTTTATCAGATGGACGTGTTGCAAGCAGGGCATTCCACGTTGTATTAAAGAAATGTATAGTTGATAACAGTATGGAACATGTCTTTCCAGAGAGTAGTGTGATCTGATGGGATTTATTTAGGCCTTGTCCAGCGAAGTCGCAGATTGGAAACTACCTCACGTCAGTCTCGACTGAGGGTTTATCGTCACGCCGTTTGTCGTGCGCTTGATGGAGTGGTATGGTAGTACACTCATTACAATGTGAATTATCACGCCGATTAAGGCAGCCTACTGAAAATTGGCTGAACTGGCACTGATATCTATGGGAATGCGCGTATGCCTGCGGGTGTGTGTGTGTGTGCGTGCGTGCATGCGTGTGTGAGTGTGTGTGTGTGTGTGTGTGCGTGCGTATGTAGGTATGTATGTATGCATGTTTGGAGCTTTACGTCGTAATTAACAATTTTTCAGTCAAATAACGACGAGAAGTCATTCGGTGTGTATATATATTGTGTTTTCTTGTGGCATGGCGAATATATTGTAAGAAGGTTAATATAGGCTACAGCTGAAAAGGTGTCTGATTGGAGCTCGAAGCTCGATATCAAATATTTTTCTAGAACAGAACAACATGCAATCATGGCGATGCAAAACAATACAAAAGCAGTGCAGATAAATGTTGCAAACGGAAGACTGGGCAGTTTATGTGAGTAAGCGGATATTTCGAAATTCGGTAGAGAACTGTGGTATGAATATGTGATTGCTCCGTTATGTGAAGGACCGGGTTATAGTGAGATATTGATACGATTGAAAGAAGAGCAGACGTCACTGTGAAGAGACAGACCGCCGTGAAGGTAGGTGATGACCCTTGATACGCCCCTGGCGGAGTAGTGTGTCATACATCAATATCTCGTCAGACAAAGCTCCCACGCTGTTCTTGGCCAGCTGGAAAGGGGCAAAAATTTAAGAAAAATTAATGTTTATCGCAAGGATTATTGTATTTTTCTTTTAGCCAGTCTCCAATATACTTGCTACCAAATTGGCTTTCGTTAGTTACGCGTAACACCTCAAGATCTACTCAACGATGTTGTACGTCTGTATTATGGCAAGGAAAATGCAGTTAGAATAAGGATGGGGTAGATAACTGACAGGTTGACAAACAGTTTAAATCAGAGTACAAAACCCAGCTCCACATCCTCTTTGGCAAGGCAGTCAAGGATGCAGGCGGTAACGAAAGCTGGATTGGAGAGAGTGGTGTTACAGGCTGTGGAACATTCCAAGTGACTGACAGCTCTCTTCACTCGAACAGGCATAAACTGGTCTGAGACACAGCAGTCAAATAGCATATGTATATAAGACCGGGTGCGTACAGGTTCTACAACTGCTGATTTCCCCTCAGTACATTCTGAGAGTTATGTAAGACGACAGGTCGATGACGTTCTCTAATTTTAGAAGAGGGTCGTTATATTAAGGCGTTTTGAAAGTTTACCATAATGTCACTAAGAACTATTCATCTATTTTTGAAGATATCGTCAGGATGAAACAGTTACAAAATGTATAAACTAATTCTGAGGAATATTGAAACTTTGTTATAATGGATTACGGTTTAATACTTCTGAACAAGATAATGAACCAAAAACAAAATGGAAAAACACAAATCTGGTTGAGAAACGTACCCAACGTGATAACCTTGTCATTTGGGCAACCATCGGGAAACAGGCCTGTGGACGTCAGAATGAGGCTCTCGGCCACTCGGGCCGTGAAGTAGTAGTTACCTCCCCACAGCCGCAGGACAATTACGATGCCGGTGGAGGACTGGACAAAACGCATTCTGTTGTAGGGGTCGTCGTGTAGCTGAACTCTGACAGCATATACGGCACACATCAGACATTAACCCAAGTTATACATCAACGGAAATAACTAGTTTGTAGATGAAGAAAGATGACAAAGGAAGGGGCTCTATAGACACGAGTGTCAGTTATGTATTCATAGGGTGATGCAAGCCACGAGGACGCAGAGATAGAGCCCTTACCTTATGTGTTTAATCAATTTTGCAGTTTTATATATTTCCCTTTTTCAAAACACATGTACGAAATACATACCTGAACCTGCCACATTCATGTTGTTGTTAAATACAGCTGGGGGATTTCCACCCGACACGTCACAGACGCCCACCAACGTGCTACCGTCGAAGGAGTTAAAACTGTTCTTTACCTCAGGGAAACAGTTGAGGAGAATGTTTGATGATATCCTGTGTCTCTTCCACCCAAGCATTTTGTCTAAGAAATATTGTAATGGAGAAGCATGCCCAACGTAAATGTAAAGCTCTTTCTAATTGGATGAACTGCATTGTCTCACCAGTGTGGAAAGATTTGGATCTAAGGTGTTTATGAACACTGGTTCATTTCTGCCAATGTGATTATATTTTGTGGGCAAACTGCTAAAGTCTTACTCATTCACTGGTAGAGAACATTTGTGAATTCAGCATGGATCGGAGTCACGTGAAATAAAGATTATCATAAAAATCACTTTTCCATTTGACAACAAACATAAAACTCAGGGAAGCAATGTGGAAATAATGAAAGAAACAATTACAAAAAACAAGCAGTCAAAAAGTAATATACTGTATGAACACTTTCACGTTAAAATTTTGATTGAAACCATTTTTCCAAAAAAGAGCAAGACGAGAAGAGCCAAAAAATCCTTCAAATTGGTCATTGACATAATAATTGTATAAATGCTAGTCTTTTATTTTGGGAGAAGTTTCTCTGGCTTTCTTTTCTGTTGTCATATGCCAAAATAATAATGAAATATTCCGTCTGAAACAATTTTGCTTTTTTAAATTCATTTATATTATATTTCTCTTTTGAGTATGTTGAATGTTAATATTTTATCTCTGTATAATTCCTACAAAGTGGTTATCTTAACACTTCCATAATATGGAATACAGCATGGCGATAAAGCTAGAGCAGCAACGACAATGTGACAGTTGGCAAATGGTCACACCTAACAGGTGAAATCGTATAATTGCTCAAAATGTCAACTCACACGTCCTCTGACGACCGGTTTCAGTGAAGGCGGCACTTGTCTCAAGTCCCTCAACAACACATCTTCCAGGCTGAACGAGAACCCTCGTCCAAGGAGACGCCAAATTGTCCGTTCCAACATCTGCCACATGCTGGACGCAACCGGGCAATGCCACACAAGGTGTTCTACGGTCTCGTCCTGAGACGAGCACAAAGGACAGTCGGCAGATGCAGACAGTCCTGCTCGGACTAACTTATGCCCGACCCACCACTGTCTGTGCCACAGCAGCCAAACAGCCGCCTTAGCTCGGTCGTCTACCCCAGACTTCCAGAGCGATAAAAATAAGTTCCTCCAGGACGATGGCACCGAACCCAACTGTTGCCACTTCTGGACTCCGGCGGAGTCGTTTTTGTCCACTAGAAGGATCCGATACCATCTCCTGGAGGAAAGCTGAGAAAGGTCCTGTTGATTAACTTGATACCTTGTCCGGCTGGGATTCGTGACAGTATCCGGCAGATTGAACCATGCCTTCGGTATTGCCCTTCGCACAGCTGCTAGGTGACGCCAATTGACCGACTCCAGGACCAGCCACACTCTGGTGCCTCCATCCACAATATCCGACAATCGCCGGATACTGGGTGTGGCCGTCTTACCAGGCATCAAGGGTCTTCCACTCTCTCCCAAAATTAGGGGATTTCCATACAAAGGCTGATCCAGAGCTTCCTGCCACGAAGCCGGATCAGCCTCAGTCCGTTTCAGCTTAAAGAAGGTTTTCAGATGGTCGAAGTACCACCGAGGAAGAAAACTGAAACGCGTTGGAGCTTTAAGCAACCCCACAGCGTGGGGTTCACTTTTCGACGCCACAAGCCTCCGGCCTACCTGAGCCCACCGAGACGAACTCAACATAAGCCGCTCCAAAAAAGCCAGTTTTAAGGACTGAACCTTCTTGGGGATATCTACGAGGCCTAGACCTCCACTTGCCTTGGGGAGGGTACAAACTTTGGAAGAGACCAGAGGCTTTTTACTCTTCCACAAAAATTCCCGACACATCCCAACTAATGTGTGCTCCTTATCCGCCGGCAAGTCAAAAACTGAGGCAACACAATTTCGACATTGCCAGCAAGTTTAATACAAGGACTCGCCCAACAATGCTTAGGCCTCTCTTGCTCCACCCCTTGAGGGTTCTGTCGACCTTCTGGATGCGGTCATTCCAGTTAACAGAAGCCGAGTTTCTGCACCTAGTTTTACCACCAAGAGTTTGACGTGATCCTGTGACCATTCAATACCCAAAGCAGTATCAGCACGACCCTTCCAAGCACCCAAGAATAACCCTTTTGACTTGGATCTGTTGACTTTGCAGCCAGACGCTTTCTGGTACTTGTTCAAGATCGTCTCGGCAATGTGGAAGTTTTCATCATCTCCCACGAAGAGAGATGCGTCGTCGGCATACTGGGAGATTTTGATCTGTTCTTGGACATCAGGGACTCTCACTCCCTTCATGTCAGAAGACCTCACAACCACCCCAAGAACCTCTGCGGCCAGAACGTAAAGCAGAGGAGACAGAGTACAGCCCTGGTGAACTCCACGCTCGAGGAGAACAGGGTCACCAATAAAACCATTCACCATTACACGACTTACAGGGGACTTGTAAAGAAGCCGGATCCAATAGGAAGCTATTGGTGAGGATTGACCTCCCTGGCACAGAACAGGTCTGATCACTGTGAACAAGAAGGCCCATCACGGATCCAAGTCTGCGGGTTAGCGCCTTTGTGATGATCTTATAATCGGCACACAAGAGTGAAATCGGCCTCCAATTCCGCAGGTCCTCTTTTGGCCCCCGCTTGTGAACGAACCTGACAAGAGCCTGCTGCATTGAATCGGTCAACTCACCCTGCTCAAAAGCCTCGTTGGCAACGTCCAGCAGGATAGGGCCTAGCACATCCCAGAAAGCCAAATACAGTTCCACAGGAAGACCATCGATACCGGGGGACTTGTTCAGCGTCATGGATTTTGCTGCAGAATGCAGCTCATCCAAAATGAATGGCTGTTCACAGATCGCGGCCTCCTGAGGAGGCAAGATCTGGGAGATCTGGGAGATCAACTCCTCCATGCAATTTCTCTCAACTCCCTCTGAGGTGAAGAGCCTCTGGTAGAAATCGCATGTGGCCTGCAATAAATCCTTGGTGGACCGGACTGAACGGCCATCAGGAGTTGCTACTTCGCGGATAAGTTTTTCAGTAGCACGCGACTTCTTCAAAGAACAGAAATAGCGAGTGGGGTTCTCGCCTTCCAACTGCCACTTGACTCTGGCACGAACCGCGGCTGCTTTATAAGCCTGTTGCTCACCAGCCCGCACTTTACGTTTTAGACCTTCCAACAGGTCAACTAGATGGGTCTCCCCATCACTAACTCTTTTAGAGGCCTTGTTGTAATCCTTCAGAAGTTTACGTTGAGCCCGTTTACGGCGACGTGCCCTAGCCACCCGCTTAAGCCCAGATTTACCCTCCTCCCAGAATTCAGCCGCGGACCTAAAAGAATCCCTCTCTGACATCCAAGCGGCAAAATAATCTTGCATGTTCTTGTGAAACTCTTCGTCATTCAAAAGGCTGACGTTGAGCTTCCAGAACCCCGACCTTTCTCTACCCAATCCCCTGAATCAAATTTGGCTGTGACCATAGTATGATCAGACATGGCAGTGGGTTCATGACCTGCATGAACCAGATGTCCAAGGGGATCCTTGCTACAATACACTCTATCCAGACGCGAAGAGTGCGCACCAGTTGGCGAGGTCCAAGTGTATTCATGGGCATCAGGATGAAGGAACCTAAAAGTATCCGACAGAGAATATGTTTTTATCAAAGTTGCCAAGGGAGCAGTAGACGAATCAGAAGCTACCGCGGCCGTGCTTCGCCTATCTATTAGGGGATCTACGAAGCAATTGAAATCGCCGGCCAGGAAGACATTGGTGTTTGAATCACCCAGAACACTTTCTAGACTTTGGAAAAACCGACGACGGTCAGGAACATATGTTGGTGCATGTACGGCGACAAACGTAAAATCAAAGCCTGAATACTCCGCCTCAACCTTGACCCAACGACCACCGGGATCAGTGACAGATGGCACTATGGTCCCCGAGGCGAGGAAAGAAGCAAGAAACACAATAGCCGTGCCGGCTCTATGATTCGAGCCGGAAGAGGAAAATACTTTCCCTTTCACAGCTGTTTCAAACCGGGTTACGTCATTGACGTCAGTAAAGTCCGTCTCTTGTAGAAAAGCAACATCTGCTTTTAATGACCTGAAGGTATGGCCAAGGGAAAATTGCTTCCAGTCCGAAAGCAAACCCTGACAATTTAGTGAGACAACATTCAGAGCCACTATAGATCTATTTAAGTTTTGTTTTTCTCGACTTTTTGTACAGGGCAGCCTTGCGTGCAGCAAAGTCCTCCTGGGACAGGTAAATTACTTTCCTCTGCTTCCTGACTTTCTCAATTTTTGAGTTGCGGCGCATGGTCCGATAATGGACTCCTAAAGAAGTGGAGACAGGGACTAAAACCTCGCCTTGATCGTTAGCGTATGTCGGCATTGACTCGTCTAGGTCTTCTCCCGGAAGGGAATCATCCATTTCCGACGTCGTGTCGTCCATGGGGATAACCGATCCAGAGGCTTCAATGCCGCTAACTTGGTCTTTTGGGGTGCTCCATAAGGACTCATTTACATCTTGTTTTGCAATTGGCTGGGAACAGGTAAATGGCTGACTCCACAAGTCTTGTGAAGAGTCTTGCTCGGCAGACTGACCGGTCGAGCTGTACGGAACCAACGGTTCAGTGAAACCCAACGATACTTCCTCCTGTTTGACCTGGCTAGAAGCTGATGAAATACCATCATCTGCATTTTTGTCCACATCATTTTCCTCCTCTTTACCCCCTTCATTCCTACCACCCTCCTGCCCGTCCTTACCATTATCCATAGCATCTTTATCCTTCCCGTCCTCTGCCTCATTCACCTCATTTTTATCATCATTACCCACTACATCATTGCTACTCTCCTGTCCACCATCCGTATCCCCATTAACCATTTCACAATCATCCTCAGCCTCATTACTATCATCCGTGTTATCATCACTGTCATCCATTCCGTCATTATCTTCGTGCTCATGATCATCATTATTCAAATCCTCGTCGTCCTTATTACCATCGTCCTTATCATTACCATTATCATCCATCGCAACTGCTATGTCATCTTCATCTCCACTACTTATCCCATTGTCGCTACTCTCAGTGTCCAGATTTTGAGGACAATTCTTTTGGAAATGACCTTCTTGCTTGCAAATCAAACATTTGTTTTTCAGTGGGCAATCATTTTTGAGGTGGTCTGTCGCATGGCACAGGTGACAAGCTCGCACCTGCCCTCTGTACCAGACTGGTGACCGAAAAGATGCTCCCACCCATATGGCTTCAGGAATGGTGGACGAAATGTTGCTCATCCATACTCTCCTAACCCCATTTTGCAAGGTTCTGTCGAACAGGTAGCATTCTCGTTCGACAGAGTGCACCGTTCCAAACTGTTTGAGAGCAGCTCCTATCCGTTCATCCGGAATCTCATAGGGGCTCTTCACCTTAACCAAAGTTCTGGATTGCTCAACTTCATAAACCGCACAGTTTACTCCATTAAGCACCAGATCTTCATTAAGTAGTTTTTGCTTGACCTCCTCATTGGCGACAGTGACATTCCACAGATCCCCAGTAACGTGGACCAAACCCCTCAACACTTTGGATCCGTTGCCGATGCGTTCCTGCAACCCATGATACACGTCAATCGCTTTTACATTGCCTTTAATTCGCAATTTAAGGCTAAGAGGCCTTTTAATGCGGAAAGCCATTCTGGTGGTAAAAAAAAAAACCTCGCCCAAAGGAGCTACCCGGCTGACACGTCCAACTGTGTGGACGGCCAGTCAGGTACTCCACTGCGTTCTCAACCCTTTGACTGATCAACTGTCAAGTGACAGTGGCGAATGAACTTCGTGCAAGAGTGCACGAATTTGCTGCCTGTTAGTGACACAAGCCTTTGTGTGCCCTGCTAGCCCGGGATGAATGGAGCTCGACCAGGCAAGCTGACCTTGTTCACTGTCCTATGCTGTAACCTGTATAGGCCTCCAACACAGGCCACGACAACCGGTGCCCGAGCCAAGCCGCGCGGGCTGGCCCACCGGCCACGCTGGCCAAACACCAAACGTGATCACTCTGCCAATTTCCTCGTTAACTCCTGTGATTGTAAAGTGCTTGTTCTGTATATAAGTCTGTTCTCCTGGCGCCGAGCAGGAGACTAGATTATCAGACCAAGAAGTCCTCAGATGAGGGTCTCCGAATACACCCACACTGCAGCGTTGGGATGACGAAAAAGATCACTTTACCTTGTGATGTACGTGACTAGGGCAAAAGCAAGTGAACCACTTGACACCAGCTACCGGTACCAGGTACCAGGCTCTCCTCTACGACATAAATTTTACAGGGATGTATTGAGATGCATGCGCAATCTTCTTGTCAGTGGTCAACGGACTGAAGCGAGCTAATTCAACTAACTAAATGTGCTTATAATTATTTACTTATGCGATTGCAAGGTGATTTACGCCGTTCTCAAGAATATTTCACTAATACGACGATGGCTGTCATTATTGTGGAAGGAAATTAGACAGAGCCCGGGAGAATCCACGACCAACCGCGGGCTGCTGACAGACGGACAGAAGGGCCAGCGTAAGCTGGGCTTCAAAATGAGAATAATTATAACAGGAAGCCTCACATATGAATGTGAAATATCAAACAGGCTTAATACGGGGAGGGCAGGGAGGGGAGAGGGGGTGGATGTTACCTGAGTAGTTTTCCTGTCCACGGACAACTGGGTCTCATCGATGAAGCCCGACATTTACAGGTTAATGGTGTGGTAGAAGACATTACGGGTGGCTTGGTTACAAGGTGATTGGTTCACCACGCTGTAGATGCACCTTAAAATATCACCTGCAAGACTGATGTTAGAAGGAAAAAAAACTCTACATATGAAAAGACCTACGTATGAAAAACATTGTATCTTAAAACCTAAATGCAAGAGGTTGAATCCCGTGTTTACCCCACCATCTTAATCTCCACCCTGCCCAACCCCAGGAGTATTATAATGAAGTTTCAAACCACAGCTGATTTTTTTTTGTTTTCCAAACTTAAGTAATTCAGCTGGTAATTTCACATAGGTGATGTGAATAAATATTGCTAGTACCGGTATCATAGACTCACGAAAGCCTTTGGTCGCGCTTTATGTGTTCGAGTCTGGAAAATGTCATCAAATCTATCATTATATACCACGTTAATTTTATTTAACTTTATAATTTACCCGCTCAGAGCTGAAATTTGTTCCATTTGAGACACGTCAAAGTTGTTAGAATTGGCTGCAAAGTCCTCGCTCAAGGAGCGCAAACATCGGTACATGTTACGGCGTAGTACTCCATTCAGACTCTGGAAACTCGGATCGAACGATGTGTCATCCAACACTGGTAATTATAAAAACATAAGCAAGCAATAACCAGAGTTTTCAACTGCTAAACAAGTGAACCATTTGTTGTGCCACTTGAAAATGTCTTTGTTTAAAGTGCATGCACTGTGCACAGTGGTGAGAAATTCAAAATTGGAACGGAACGTGGGTCAAATTGATAACATGTCATGGAACCTGAAAACGTGTCGTTAGTCAGAGAAAGCCTCGTTATAACAGTGCGTCAAACCGTATACTTGTTGTGAGATACAAAGCAGAATCGGTCCCACTCCAAGCAGCCCCCAGAAGCCAAAGTGACTATAGCTGTGACTGACAGCAGTTAACGCCTTCGTAAGGCCACTTCTCTTTTCAGTTTGCTTTACTTCTCGTTTGCTCTTTATATGACAAGGCTGCTGCTTAAAGCTGCAGACATGCGCTGACTCAAGTCTATATTCGTGTTAGCCTACTCCAGTCACACTGGAATATCTTTCAGAATCTGTAGTATTACAAACTATGTTTCTTTATTTATTTATTTGAATGGTGTTTTACGATTTACTCAAGGATATTTCACTTATTTCACGGCCAGCATTAGTCGGTGGGAAACCAGGTGGGCAGAAAACCAGGAAGAGAGTGGGGGAAACCCACAATCATCCACAGGTTGTTGCAAGACCTGCCTACGTGCAGACCCGCAGGGGAAGCTGGGCCTGATTCCAACGGAAATAGTTAAGTTCTACTATACCGGGGACCAATATATACAAAATGTGCAAATAAACGGGGAATTTACACTACAAATGCCTGGGACCACTACATGCATATACAAGTACAATCCCATAACGATAAACAGGACTTTACACTATATATACCTGTAACTACTACGTGCATATACAAGTACGAAACCATAGCGATAAAGAGGAATTTACACTATATATCACTGGGACTACTACGTGCATATACAAGTACAATCCCATAACGATAAACAGGAATTTACACTATATATACCTGGGACTACTACGTGCATATATAAGTACAAACCCATAGCGATGGAGAGGAATTTATACTATATATACCTGGGACCACTACATACATATACAAGTACAAACCCTAACGATACAGGGGAAATTATACTATATACACCTGGGACTACTACATGCATACATGTATACAAATACAAGGCACCAGCCATAAAGGGGATCTACACATTATACCTGTTGCACATAAACCCTAAAAAACAGTAAACTTTTTTACAAATTCATCACGCAGAAAACTTACATATGGAAGCCCAGGTGATATAACCGGCTAGAAAACGCCATATTGATTATTCTTCTCCGCTCATTTAAATGCAAAAACTAATACTGCAAACGACTGAGGTTTGACTTGCTCCTTGCTGCAAGTACGTCTGTAAAAGTCCAGTACTTTGGGTAAGCGCGGATTAAAGATATAGGGAAAAGTCGTTTCCACAAAAATGACATAAATCACATAGGTTAATGAGTATGCTCGCGGATTCCTAAGTAGCCCTTCCCCAATGTCAGCGCCACAGCTGGGTAGTGCCGTCGCCTTACACGTCGCCAAACCTGTGGCCCACCTGAAATATTATAATCGTGGTCGTGCAAACAGCTATTAACTCTTTAGACAATAAGATCTTCTACCAATTCAAAGCTTAAACAAATGTCTAGTACTTGTTATATTTCTTTACAATTTTTTTTCGTCATTCGTACCAGATGCCTTACAGTTTAGACCATATTTTCAGAAAACTTGTTATGTTCATTAATATATCACTAGACAATATTTTAATAGTTTACACCATTCGTAGATCAGAACTGTCCTTTTACGGCTCTGGGCCCCGATGATGGAACCTATTGTCCAGTCATCTTTAGAACTGTACTTCGAAAAAGTGTTTGAATAAAATATTAAATCCCATATCATTATTTTGGTGATTTAAATTCACTTTAATTTAATTTCAGCCAACATATTTATTTATTTGATTGTTTAACGCATAATGCGTGAATTTTTATGACTGTGGATAGAAGAAGTCGGAGTGCCCTGTGTAAACCACCTACCTTTGTTAAGCTACTGTCAAACTTTCCTACGTGTGAAGCACTGGTATATACACACAAGACATTGGTGGTCAGTGCATTAAGGAGTAATAATATTGGTGACACATTCAAAGAATAAAGTACATTACGCAAACGGCTCTTCTCTTGATGGTAACACTGTTTAAAGTGGTCTTTGCCTTTAAGCCTATACATTCTTACACATAACAAAGATAATAGTCATACGTGGGGAGGTCTCGCAGTAACCTGCGGGTGGTCGTGGGTTTCTTTCGGGCTCTGTCCGGTTCCCCCCCCCCCCAAAAAATGGCTGCTGTCGTGATCAAAAATCAGCTAAATTCAAACACGATTCCCGTTTACACATACAGATACGTTACATAATACTCACTGACAAATTCTATCCCAGGAAACTGTGTTGTCTTCGAACCTCCATGGCCTGTCTTCGGAAATGTAGTTTTGTTTTGAGTTCGGGAACGTGGTCTTTTACCAGGATGCTCTGCTGCTGTCACACATACAGCAACTTACCGTGGTGTCTGTCCCAGATACTGTACCACATTCATGGGAAACAACTGAGCTCCTGGAATAAGGTGAAAGGATATACATGTAGTAATCAGTCGTGACGATTTCGCGAACTATTGGTTATAATTGCAAGAACCTAGGATAGTAACAACAGTAACGATTGCGCGTCGTGCTGTTAATAATGGCATTAAACTTTGGGTGCACAAAAGAGGACAGTCACAAACAATAATAATAATTGGTACCGTTTACGCGAAAAACTGTTAATAATGGCATTATGCTTTGGTGCACAAAAGAGAACAGTGACAAACAGTAGCGATGACTGCTACCGTTTACGCGTACGGCTGTTAATAATGGCATTGAGCTTTGGTGCACAAAAGAGGACCGTGACAAACAGTAACGATGACTGCTACCGTTTACGCGTACGGCTGTTAATAATGGCATTAAGCTTTGGTGCACAAAAGAGGACCATGACAAACAGTAACGATGACTGCTACCGTTTACGCGTACGGCTGTTAATAATGGCATTAAGCTTTGGTGCACAAAAGAGGACCGTGACAAACAGTAACGATGACTGCTACCGTTTACGCGTACGGCTGTTAATAATGGCATTAAGATTTGGTGCACAAAAGAGGACCGTGACAAACAGTAACGATGACTGCCTAGTGTAGCCTGGTCTAGGCCTAAGGTGGCCTAGTGTAGAGGAATAACATACTTCACAAATACCTTCAACTGGAAGAACTTTCAGTCTTTAATGTTTTTATCCGTTTGCTTTAATGGAACATTCCTAACCGGAGTGCCACCCAGTCTTCATCATACAGACAACTGAAAACTGTGCGAAAAAAACTTTCATTTATGTTTTCAGTTTTTGTTTTTTAAGAGTGTTGAAAGGCATGTTGGACTTAATGAGCCATATTGACGGTATCCAGGAACCTTGACGTCACATCATTTCAATGATGTTCACCACAAGGAAGGAGTTTTTTGGAATCTTTCGTCAGTAATGTTTTTCTCATGGGTTAAAAAGTGTTATTCTAACATTCAGTGTCATGATTAAAATTGGAAAAACTTCCTGAGACGTCAGAGTTCCTAAACTTTGAGAGTATGGTCCATAAAGCCTGCCTTAGAATTCAAATGTTTGAACGCCTTTAACTCTCTTCAAAACAAATCTAAAAAAAATTATGTATAGTTTTATGTGGTCTATTAAGTGATGCTTACTTCGATTTTTAGATGTCTTTCCTTTAAGCTTAACCGACCACACTAAAAAGAATACTTTTTAAAAATTTCAGAATATTCTTGAGTACGGAGTAAAACACCAAATAAATAAATAAATAAATAAATAAATAAAAATTTCAGCAGAAAGTATGTTGTCTGTTTGACGCTAGAATATATTCTGTTACTATAATATAATACTGTCTTAGCTTCAACATATTACCATGTTAGCCGTTGTCAGTCACATGTGACATCCGGGCCATTGCAAGTAAAATGTGATATCCAGGCCATTCCCCGTAACATGTGATATCCGGGGAATTCCCAGTAACATGTGATATACGGACCATCACCAGTAATATGTGATATCCGGGTCATTGCCAATAACATGTAATATCCGGGTCATTGCCAGTAGCATATGATATCCAAACAAAAGGTATTAACATGAGATATCCGGACTTTTTTCACAGTTATACATGTTGCTTTCTATGTCGTTACACTAAAAAAAAATAGTTTGTTAAATTTAACACAAAGTCTGTTATCTGAGTGTTATTGCAGCAGATTGTTCTGTTAAATATAACACACATATTCTATTACTTCAACATAACCCTTCTATTAGACTAGCAGGACAATAGGTTGAATATGACAAAATATTATGTTATAATAACAGAATGTTTTCTAGCATCACTCAGACAAGAGAATTTCTGTTAAATTCAACTGATTAATTTTTTGAGTGTACCAAAATAATGCCGGTTGCACAGACCGATGTTTATGTAGCACTTAATTAAAGGACTAGGCACTCCAAGTTTATTGTCAGCGATCATTTAGAAGCACGCATTGTACATGCATGCAGTCGTGTACATATGTGTCAGTCTTTATTTTATTACTTTTCTATTTGAATGACATTTTATGGATTTGTAGATATATCAATAATCTGACTGTCATCAGGTTTATTTATTTGATTGGTGTTTTACGTCGCACTCAAGGATGTTTCACTTATACGACGGCGGTCAGCATTAGGGTGGGCCATAGACTTTATATCAGTGGAATAAACACAGGGCAAAAAGAAACCGCCGCACCTCTGGAGGTAACTGGATAAATCCCCTGACTTAAAGCCGTGACGCACCTATGACACGCAAGTGTATTTTGCCGTTACGTTTTACAAGCCCCTGCAATTTTCCCACACATTCCAACTGTATATTTTTATACTGCTCTTCAGCCCTATAGCCATTGCATGAAGTAAATTTTTTTCAGCCAGGTTGAACTTGATTGTCACTCGTGTGTAAATTGATTTTCGCTCAGGCTGAAATTGATTTTCAGCCAGATTAATCTTCATTTTCACTTTGTGTGAATTAATTCCCACTATAATGTCTGAAATTACAATCTCCAACCGCTTGGAATGTTATTTTATGTTATTTTCCTATTGCGTAAGTAAGGGCTACCGGTGATAGACTCTCTATAGACTTGCGCGACATTTCAAAAATGGCGGACATCACGCCTGTAGCCACTAGTTACCTCTCAACGTTTCAGAGAAGAGATTATCTTTGTATCTCTAGACAAGGCATATTACGTGATTAGTATTAAAATCCTGCACCGGGAGGCGGGAACCAAAAGGGTGAGTGATAGAGGGAGGCAGGGGTCGAATAATTTTTCAGGTGTCAACGAAAGATTTACACGTAGCTGGCCCTTAGCCCTTTGTTGGGGTATCAATTTTTGACTGACGACAATATCTATCTATTACATGTATAGACTCAATGACGTTTATCGTCAAGCCTTGGCAGATTCTTTACAGAACTGTGATTAGATAGTTCAAGGAAACCCCAACTAGCTCTCATAGCTTAAGCCACTACGCACTTTGCAAAATGCACTAACTAAACAATAACTTCTTGTTTATTCTTTATCTTAAGAATAACGAAAACAAAACTTGATCATGTAATCTTCCCAAACTTAAAGAGCCGTTCTACGAATAGCTAACCGAACTCCCTCGTTTACGGTTGTAGGTCGGGCCAGTTAAGTATTCGGTTTCAAAAGAGCGCCCCTCCACCTGAAACATGCGAACTCAGATATATGGTACCTCCATGGTTAGATGGACGTTAAATGAGCACAGCACACCACACGTCCTGGGTCCTGGGCCATTGTTACTAAACACCGAACTTGCTTGCGATAGTCAGGCGAGGGAAACAGTAGGCACAGGTCGAAGTATACATATACATACCTTCACAAAAATTGCTTGTTGACCCAATGGCTATCTTCAAAAGATTATTATTTTTGTCTTATTTCGAGGCGATATATACTTAATAAAAAGTGTCCTCACTTATTTTGGCACCAAGACAGACCAAGAGGAGTTTTTGGCAATAATATGTAACATTGACTCAGACATAAAATGTCATTCATTCCGATTAACTCAAGCAGAACATCATGCCCAGGTTACCTCTGCTAGATTGAAAAGGAGAACCCCTTCCAAAGTTCCGCTCTCCAGCTTCTACATAAGTTACCCATGGGAGGATCAAACACGTATTGTTTCTTTGCAATTGAATACGAAAATAAAATCTCAGTACTTTATTAGAGAATTAGGGACAAGGAGAGAAATTATAAAAATTGAATGAACTTTTAACAAATTGCGGCGAGAATCTCTACGGTAGGACGTTGTTGTTGTTGTTGATATATTTGTGCTTTCCTTGTTTTTTATCATTGGCTGCATTTGTAAAATGTGAACCAATAAGGCCGTTCCAGGTCCGTAATGACAATATCAATTCCCAAATCGACACAAAACACAAACCACCAAAGAACTAAGAAAGTACGAAATTAGGCCGGAATCATGCCGGAGAGTCTGTGTAAGCAGCGACGAATGCAATGGTTTCCTATTTCTGTCTCCTACTGTGAAAGTAGGAAAATAAAAAAAAATTGAGTTATTCAACGATTGACACGTGGAAAAAGCCAAGCAGAGCATGGAGAAAGCCACTACCCCACGCCAAGTATGCTTCTAACCTCGTTCACGCAACACGTTAGGCTTCCTCCGCCAGTGAGACTAACCATCCTCGACGACAGAACTAAACAATTTCCTGAATATAGCTTTAATTACTGATCAAATAAATACATATCTAACAGGTAAGCATTACTAAGTGAAACTGTCCCCTGCATAAGTTTGACAATTGTGGGTGTCAATTAGTCGCCAAGACTGATCTTTCTGTTTTCACCCAGTTTTTTTCACCCATATATAAAACAAAATGGAACGGGATCAGTTTATAATCCATGACAAGTAATTAATTAAGCGAAACACTCTTAAGTCTTGGATCATATAGTTGGCGAAAGTAGTCCAATGCCTATTGGACGTAAAACTGGTATTATATCAACTTTTGTAAGCCCGTGCACTAAACGCCCCAAAAGTGTAACTGTAGATGGGAAATCGTCGTTCTAATCTTTCCCACGCTGATCACCAAGACGATTATCAGTCCCACGGGAAGGACACGTGACTTCCATGGAATGTGGTTATATAAGACGTTATATAACAAGACGTTATGTAACTAGTGCAGCCAAGTGAAACAGGACGGCCAACAAAAAATATATCCATTATTAACCATAGATTTAACACATCAGTGTCGGTTCTGCAACCTAAAAAAAATAAAATTAAGCTTCATGTCGGACATTTTATTGATACATTTGATCTAAATGACAGATAGTTTTTAAACCATTTATCTGGACAGTTGAGAATACCATAATGAGAAAGTTTAATAAGGAGGATATCATGGTTTACAATGTGAAATGCCTTTGACAGGTGCAAGAATGTTACAGTACTGTATTGTTTATTCTCTTTCGCATTTACTAGTTTTTTGTAAAGACTATAGGCAGTGTGAATGGTAGAATGATTGGCCCTGAAACCAAACTGATTTGCATTAATTATAGATTCCTCTTCTAGATATTCGAGCAACATTATTGATACAGTTTTCTCAAGGATTTTGCTGAAACAAGGCAGGACAGAAATAGGTCTATGATTTTCAATGTGAGGTGTAGAGGTGTAGATATTACATCTGGCACTAACTTCACGAGAGATGTACGTATTCCATCTAACCCAGATGAGGAATTACATTTCAGCTGACCGATCACAGAATGAATAAAATTTGAAGAGACATGCCAAGAATTGAACTCTGATCCAGTTCATTTGCGGAGTCCATGTTGCTCACTAGTTTGTCTGCTATTGTCCTGAAGTACTCATTAAAGTTCATAGCAATCACGGTCTCATCACAAATGTTTTTTTTTATTTCGACACAGTAGTTCATTAATTTATTTATTTATTTTATTTGATTGGTGTTTTACGCTGTACTCAATAATCTTTCACTTATACGACGGCGGCCAGCATTATGGTGGGAGGAAACCGGGCACAGCCCGGGGGAAACCTACGACCACCCGCAGGTTGCTGTCAAATCTTCCCACTTACGGCCGGAGAGAAAGCCAGCATGAGCTGGACTTGAACTCCCAGCGACCGCATTGGTGAGAGGCTTCTGGGTTATTACGCTGCGCTAGCGCGCTGACCAACAGAGCTACGGAGGCCCCTTAGTTCATTAATAATTTGCCAGTTCTTTTTTATGTCTTGATTTACTTTGTTGAACTGACGTTCGACATATTGTTTCCTTGTAAGACGGAGCAGACTGTTAACTTTATTACGATAAATTTTAAATTGCTGACGACTATCACTTGTCCTATGTTTAAGTTGTTGTCTGTATAGCCTGTTTTTCTCGTGGATTAATACTAGCAAGGCACGAGAAATCCAAGGTTTAATTATGTTATTTTTTTTTTTGGAAGTCATGGTTGTTACTGGAAAACATCCGTCGTATATTGAAGTAAATTGATCCGAAAAGTTAGAGAGTGCCGAATTTGTATCTTGATTAGCAGAGTTTGTGGCTCTGCTAATTTGCTAGTAAAAGCGTTCCTGTTTTGTATTGGTAGCATACATATTGCTGTGCTGACATCAATTTATGCTGGTCAGCTTTATTTATATATAAAACTGGACAGTGATCTGTAATATCCGTTAGTAAAATTCCTGATAGAAGATTTGAATCATGAATATTAGAAAAAAAATTGTCAGTTAAAGTGGCAGATCGAGACTGGACCCTTTTTGGTTTAGATATCTGAGGGAAGAAATAACAGGATTTTGTTACTTACAGAAAGGATTTATTTGGGTGATGCATATCAGCTTTAAAAAAGGTCTATATTATAGTCACCCATGATAATACATTTTTCCTTTCTTTTCCGCATATTTTGTTAACAGACAATAAATGTTCATTAAAAATATTGACATCTGTACCGGGGGGGGGGGGGGGGGTGCTATATATATTTCCAACCAGATAACTAATTCCACATATGACACCCTGAATAAATAGACATTCAAAATACCATTTCCATCGATACCGCTCAAGTCTTCTTTGAGATATCAAGTACTTATCTTGTGATTCACATATAAAACAAGGCCGTGACATAAAAATGGACTTATAACCAGGCAGTTTAAAAAGTGATGAAATCCTATCAGAGACCCAGCTTTCAGAGAACTCAAAGGACGGTGAAGGGAAAATTTAGATTATGAATAAAGCTGACTATTTCGCCAAATGCTTGTTAACGCTTCTTGCTTTCATATGTAGGCAAGAAATGTAGCTGGTATCAAGGATTTGTAGAACAGATTCAGATATAAAGGATGAAGGCGAGTAGTAATTACAATTAGTATTTTGTACTTTCTGCCAATGGGCCAATTCATAATCATTTTCGTCAGTACTGGTGTGGGTGGCAGGTGTATCACTTACGTCCAGTGAATCAAAACACATGTTATCCAGAACGTTAAGATCAAAAGTGTCAGCTGACAGGGTTTGTTTGTCTTGATAAGTATTATTCACACATTCATGCAAATAGAAAGCTAAATGTGAGGCTAGCCCCAGGAATGGATCGCTTATGTCATCATCTATCATTACAAGTCCAAGTGATATTTCCGTTAACTGTGTATACATTCGTGGATAGAATAGTACACCAAAAACATATGCAAATGAGGCAATGTAGATATCAAAATAAGTACACAAGCTTGATATCAGGTAAATCGGCAGGGATATTACATGCATGGGAATTATGTAGTGTTTGAGGCAGCGGAAGCCAGTTGGTTATATAACACAGTTTGAGAACATCCAGAGTAGACAATAAATAACAATTTAGTGCATAGTTCGGTGCTTAAGGTTGGGGCAAAACAGTTACATGATTGTAACAAGAATGTAATATGGGAAGTGAGCCCCGTGCGTAAGGTGCATAAAAACAAGAAAATACATTTAACACAATTAAGGCTGGGTTTACAAAGCATGATATAAACTGACGGCCCAAAACGACTCCGTGAGTTAAATTTTCAGCCTTTTCAGCAAATTAATACCAAATTATTGTAGGAAAACATTGAACGAAGCATATTCCCATGTCCGAAAAGCGCACATGGGAATATGCGCCATTAGCGATATTATGGGTCGTCGACACCTTGCCAACCAACAAGAACTGGCGTTCGCTCTCCAAGATGAATGGCAACGAATCCCACATCATCTCATCGGACGACTGACTTTTTCTGTGCGTCGGAGAGTTTTTGCATGCATTCAAGCAAGGGGTGGCCACCCATGACATTGACTGGTTTTGACATGATTTTAAAAATAACCAACTTTTTGCATACTTTTCCCATTGTTAACCAAGATGAAATGGCTATTTTCCTACCCCTGCTCAGTTTGTTCACTTGTAAAATGATTTGAGGGCAATATTGTCCGTTCTTACTCAAGACATCCAATATTTAAAGTCATTGGTCTTTTCAATATATTAAACTTCAGTCATCTTGTTTTTTGCTTTGGCAAAATAAATTGATTTGTAAAGTTTCTTTTGGCCGTCAGTTTATACACAGACCGCCAGCGCTTCCCGGTTAGGCATGAGTTAAATATTTGGCACACGTAATAGTACACATTTTGTGTATTCTCCACTGAGTTTCTGCATAGAATAGTGTCACATATGGATGAATTGAAATGTACATAGGGCATTGTTGTCCGTGAACGTAGTTTTATATGCAGCGGGGTGGGAGGGGTTCAAAGATCATGTAAGAGAAATACTTTTGCGGGTTGCACTGAAAAAATCACACATCACACTGTTTCACTTCCCTATCATTCACATATCACTTGCTGTTCACAAATCGAGCTTTTTTACCCCTCATGGTAGCGTTTATTCATGTAGGCCTTAAAGAAAGTCTTGCTTTTTTGTCTTCCGTAATAAGATCTTCCATGACAAACGCTCGGTCATTTAATAGGACTTAACGGCCGGTGATTAGTATTTGCCGACGTTCAGGTTTGTGCACAAAACCTTGTGGAGGTATGCGGTCCTGTCTATGAGGGCCAACTCTGTGTGCATTCTGAATAAAAGGCTTAGGGCAGATTCAACTATTCCGTGATAATGTTCTGTACAATGTCATTTACATTTTCACCGTCTGTTTCCGCGATGCCCCCGAATCGAAGATTGTGCAATTTACTGTAGCGTTCTTGATATAAAATCCTTTCGTGCAGTAGGCTGTTGTTTTGTTCCAGAAACATTCATTAAGATTTGTATTCTCCAGACTTTCTACAACTTTCTGGTTTAATTTTGACATTACTTATGACACACACACACACACACACATTATATATATATATATATATATATATATATATATATATATATATATATATATATTATATATATATATATATATATATATATATATATATATATACATATATATATATATATAGCTTTGCAAAATATAAACAAGAAAATTAGCTTTGTTTGGTTTAAATAATTTTTCCGTAACCTTGTTTAAACATTGAGAATAGGTGCCACCAGTGATAGGAATCGAAATCGTCTTGTCCTGTGCAGACTTGACTGTAAAGCAGCACAGGTTACTTCTGGGCCATATGTCACAATATATATCTGTTTCGACCCTTAGATAAAAGATGTTGAAAGGGATACAGTTATTATGAATTATTTTTTGGCTGGAGGCGGGGGTGTCTGAAAACATGATTTGGAAGGGTTCACACCACTCGAACTTGATAATTGCTATCCCACCAAAATGCTGGTCGCCGTCGTATAAGTGAAATATTCTCGAGAACGACTCCAATGAAATAAATAAATGAAATAATTAAACCGGCGAAATTTGTTATAGACCTAACTTTCGTCTTTTGACAGTGTACTAATTGTACTTTAGACTCAAGTAAGATTGTCCTGCCTTCTCACAGGAAAAAAATTACTCCTCACATCCGCGTCACCTTGCCTGAGACGATTTCCTAGAATTGGAAGGCGTCCTTCAAATCTCTTTTGTGACAGTAAAGCAAAAAGACATTTTAGCTCAGTATTGTTCATTTGTCTATAAGTGAACGTGTGATGAATGTGAAAATGTTTGAAAAAAAAAGATCAGCTTCGTGCTATAAAACTGTAACTCAAGAATCGTTTCCGAGTCATTACCTTAAGAAAATGTATAGAAGAAGGAAATTTTGGTGAGAATGTCTGACCTTTGTGCACAGATCATATATCCTTCTTTGTTACCTTAAACATTACGAGGGGAGTAGTTTCATGCCATCAATTGTAACTGAATGATCGTTTTCTGAGAAGGCAAGGAAGCGTTCGCAAGTCTCGTGATGCTTAATGTACCGTGGTTTAATTTTTGAGACCCCGTTTTGGCGACTTTTCGTCTGTGTCTTCAGAGCAGAACATAACTGTCTATCCAGTGTGTTAAGATTTTATTTATTTTTTTTTGATTGGGGTTTTACACCGTACTCAAGAATACGGCGTGTTAAGACTGGCGCTTCATATAGTCAGTGGCTCACTGCCACAAGGTGCCTCCGTGGCTCATTTGGTTAGCGCGCTAGCGCATCGTGATGACCCAGGAGCCTCTCACCAATACGTGGGAAGGTCTTGCAGCAACCTGCAGATGGTCGTGGGTTTCAGCAGTGCTCTGTCCGGTTTCCTTTCATCATAATGCTGACCACCGCCGTATAAGTGAAATATTCTTGAGTACGGCGTAAAACACCAATCAAAAACGGTTTGGGCCTTTGTACATATATAGCTCTAAGCAGTATAATATGGGCCACGCCTTATAAAGATTATTAATTGTAGACTTCCAATGAAGTTTGTTGTTTGATTAAGCAGTAAACTTAATAACAACCTTGAGGATGGATACTTTCCCCCTAAAACAACATTAAACATTGATTGGTATAGTGCCACTTTTCATTTGCTTCCTACGGCAATAACTGTTATATTGAAGCTAAAGCTGAGGCAGAGGGCTGTGTAGCCCCAAAAGGCAAGTTGAACATCTGATAAATGTGTTTGATACTGTGTGGGTTCTTACTGAAACATATTCTCCTTTTTCTTATGGCCATGAACCCCAATATTCCCCATGTCCTGTGTTCTGTGGTCCCGAAATGAGAGCTAACCCCGCAAGAAATCTTACGGTTAGGTAGAATTTTAGCAGAACTTATATTATTGTTCTTTACATACTTTTTTAAAATTTTTTTGGGTGGTTTGTAGTAAACGTTATGTTGGAAACTAATCTTGTAGTTACCTATCCGGAAATCAGTTTAGCTTGACTAGTATACCAATGTCTGTCTTGCCTACATCGTATCGATCTACATAATTATGTGTCAACATAATATTCTGTTAGTCTAACATGATTTTTATGTTGAATTAAAAGAACGGGTGTGTTATATGTAACAGAATAATCTGTTGCGATAGCAGGAATACATTCTAGCATCAGTCAGACAACAGACTTCCTGTTAAAATGAAAAGGTTAATTTTTTTGAGTGAAAATTCTTGTATTAACTGATGTCCTTATGTATAAATATTCTTGAGTATGTCTGACCATAGTTTAGCGTGGATATCTGCTCATATCTCATATAAATAAATGAATATTTCTCTACACTACAATATGGTCTAGGATTACCGCTTACACAACATTTTATTTACCCCATCGGTGGTCTAATGCTTAGGAGCTTTCGCCTCGAAATCAGGATATCAGGGAACAAATCCTGGTCAGGTCATACCAAACACTTTGCAGATGATACTATCTACTGCCTCACTGGGTGTTCAGCACTGAGAGAATAGAGCAAGGAACATGACTGGTTGGCCGGTGTCAGTATAATATAGCTGGGTGAGGTATCTTGTTTGGTATCTTCGGCATGATGTTGCGACAGCACTTTGGTGGCATAGACCTCGCCCTGCTCTGGGAAGACACAGTATCCTCGTCATACATGGAAAGTTTAAACGTTAAACCCCTAGTACACATGCAACATACATAATCACATTTTATTCCCTACACTGTTATGAGCTGGACCTAACTCACAGGGGATGCACTCTGAGACAACTCATTGTGCAGTAATATGTCCGAATCTTTGTTTAATAACTGTTTCCTTGATAAATATTAGCCAAGCATATGTGAAGTCTGCGAATTGGCCTTGCGATTATTGACCTGGAGAGTCGGTAATGATTGACGGCTCGTATACCAATGTCTGTTTCGGCGCATAAATTTAGACTTTTTAACATCCACTAAATTCAATGTGGATGATGCAAACATTTTACTTTCGAACAAGTATAAAATATAGGTCCACCTTATTTTGCCATAATAAAGGAAAATATTCATCTGCCACATAGGAACATATGGTTAACAGGAGGCATTTATTTTTCTTTTAGATTAGATTAGGTATATGTATTTTGTGTGCGTATTAAGGTATTGCATTGTATGCGACATTTGTGAAGTTCCCAGGTGTTAATCCTGAACAAAGGGATTTGTCATTTGAAACCATAATGGTTTTGGCATACACAACCCTGAAGAACTAGTATACTCTTGTAACATTGTTACAAAGTTTAGATAAATGGGGTATTCTTCTGTGCCACGCGGTGTGCCAAGCGGTGTACATACGTGCATGCGATTTGATTGGTTGAGACAACAGGAAAAGATAAGGGGACTGTATAAATGGGAGTGATGTTACCCCTTATAGGCCAAAGGGACTGGCCGTGAAGACAAAGATGATGTGGCGGTGGTGGAACCTGGTTATCAGCGGCTTATTATTTTCCCAAACCTCTGCGCAGTTGTCATGTTACGTATGTATATAGATTTAGTAACCATGTAACCGTAGTTTTCTAACCATGTCATTTTAAAGTCAAAACAGATTTTTCATGAGAGTAAAGCAACTATTTCAGAGAAATGTGTTACAGGGACGACTTTGCATATACGTTGTTGGGACCAAACATAGAATGGCTATGACGATAAATTCATTCGCTCAAATTGCCGGACTAACTGATTCACTGAAGCCTAAAACCGTATTAAGCCTAATACTAGTGTAGATTATTTTATGTCTTATTTTCACTACATTTTATCATTGCAATACTGATTACACAGCTAGCCAGCAATATCCCGTATATACTATAGTTTTATCGGACGGTGAGACGCTTTTCTTAGAAGTAAACATGAAAGAAAAAAAGGACAATTTTTACAGTGGTCGTAGAAGGATATTCACAACGAGAAGACAGTAGTGGAGAGCGGGGTCCAATATAACGAGCACAAGACAGTTCACTTGCCTTTTACTGAAGCGAGCTTTACATTTGATCACAGATACTTTTTACTTCTCAATATCTATCCATCCCCAAATATGTAATAGTCAAATACGTTCCATAAAATCTCTGCCATGACTTCTGATCTAATGTTTTGATATTTCTGATCTAATGTTTTGTTCTTATCTTGTATCTTACATTAATATCTTGGAAAATTGCTTCTATTATTGATTGCTCCAGCATTTTTGTGTTAGGTCCTAAAGAAATAGGAAACGTATATAGGAGGTTTCACATGGTAAACCTGAGTTAGTTCAAAGCAGGAGACTTAGTTTAATACGGTACCGGTATCATTTCAAATAAGACATGCTATGAATTACGCTTATCATGAAACAAGCAACACAATTAAGGTCATTCACAGATGACATCGGGAGATGCGGTGATGTATCTTCAAAATTTTTGAAAACATTATTGACATTTATGCGCATTCAGATATCCCTAACCATTGAAACAGTCACGAATAGCCCATTGTTTCAGTTTCAATCGTTTTGTTTTCAAGGTTGTCGGTAGGTGAGTGAGGGATTGCTTGGGGTTTAAAGTCGTACTCAACAATTTCCCAGTCATATGACTACGAAAGAATCCATGAAGTGCCTGTAATGTGCTTCCTGGTTGCAGGGCGGATTTCCAGCGCTCTTTCACACAGTGCTGCTTCACTGAGACGCCTTACCGAATGATTGGCGTATACCGAAGCATAAATTATATAACATGCCCGTAGCCAGCTGCACAGATGACGAAAAAGAACTTAGTTCAGGTCGCGACAAGGTTAAGTCATCCAACCGCCGCTGATTTACATTTGTGTATATCCTTCCCACAAATCAAAATGTCGGTCATTTGCGTGAAACATTCTTGAGTACCGGTATGGTATAAAGCAAACATCGTATGAATTGCTGTTATCTCAGTTGTCAGCGAGACACCTTACAATGACAAGTTGCGCTGAAGATACTTGTCACTTTATTGTAAAGCCTCCCAGGTTATGCTCCGATTCTTCTGAGCAGGGTGGTTTACTCACGGATATCACGTTTATACACCGTTTGTTAGGTTTACGGTAGGATAAAATTGGCAAAGCACATGAGATACCACCACCCCGGGTGGCTGACTCCCGTCGTCCCAGACGTACAAGCTGAGTCAAACAATCAAGCAATCGATCAATCCCTCGATGTAAGATGTAGACATTTTGATCAAATGAATGGGTTAGAAGTATTCTGGGCATGCAATAGCAAACATTTTATTAAAAAAATATAAACATTTTTGGTTAGAGAGAAAGAAGAAGAATGATGTACATGTCTTTGCTGGAGAAGTAGAATTATATACGACCAAATATGCAGAATTGTTTACTCTGCTTTACTTAAAGACAGGTGGAGAAAATGCTTCCCTTACTTTATTTTATTTATTTATTTGATTGGGGTTCAAGTCCAGGTCATGCTGGCTTCCTCTCCGGCCGTACCTGGGAAGGTCTTTTAAAAAACACCACTCAAATAAATAAATATTTGATTGATGTTTTACGCCGCACTCGAGAATATTTCACATATATGATGGCGGCCAGCATTATGGTGGGTGGAAACCGGGCACAGGCACAGGGGAGAGGAAGCCAGTATGAGCTGGACCTGAACTCATAGCAATGGTGAGAGGCTCCTGGGTCAATACGCTGCCCTAGCGCGCTAACCAACTCAGTCACGGGGCCCACCCGCTTGGCTTATTGGATGATTCAACTCTCCATGACAGACTTCTCGGTGTACGTGTCTTTTTACTACCCCAAGTCCACCGGAATCTTATTTTCCATTGCTGCGAAAACGAAAGAGTTACTTACATTTAAATTTAAGCATTTGAATGAACAGTTAGAATAAAACTCTGAGGTAAACTGACAGGAGGCCGGATTGTCATTGTCGTCGCCAATGAATAAATTCATTTATTATAAAAGTTAAATGGTGACGTACATGTAAATCTCCAGGAAGTGCATGGAGCACTCACCAAGACGATAACAATTGATTTGTTTTGATTGGAGAAACCATGTAGCTTGGGGAACCCCCTTCCCAGTCCGGGTGGTGGGAGGAAAAGAAAAAAAAACTGCTGCATGTTGTAGACATGTTAAGTGTTCCAAGTATTTCTGTTTATGTTCAGTGCCAAACTTCTGAATATTTTATGTGTCAAGAAGTTTGTCAGTTACCTGGTTACTCACCGGTAAGTTCGAATGTTAACGCTGTGTTAACCGCGGTTGTATGTCAGGAGGTTTGTCGGCTGTTGGTGGTGGTTCCTTCAAAATACTGAAAAATTATTTGGACAAAATGAACAAGTATTACTTGTAAACCACAAATAAATTAATTTTCTATAAGATGATTGATCCTTAGGGACATGTGAGACACTCAGCTCCCCATGGAAAAAAATGTTCACAAACGTTGAAACCACGCACATCGAGACGTTTAGTTCTGACTGAATAGGCCACTTGAAGTTGTATAGTACGACATACAGCCTAGCAGCTAGTTGCGCGAACGTTGGTATAGGTTAAGTGAACTGTCATTTGTAGAATACTAATAGTGCGGGACGAAAAAAACTATTTCCTGCCAAACGTACGTCAGAAAACCGTTCTACTGACACTGAGCCGTTTTAGAGATCTGATAGATGAAGGGGTTGTCACTAAGTCCTGTTGGAGATGAGCATGAGATTTGTGTACAAACCCAGCTTGCCAGTGTTGAAGCTGAAACTTTCTGTGGTGTCATTTTGTCTATTTTGCAAAGTTCGTGGTTTTCAGCAATACACCTAGTATATGTCGATCGATGTCGATATGAAAGATTGTGGAGAAAACTGAAAGACAGGTGGTGGGTGGAACTTTACAAAATTCATTTTAATCTGGAGTAATTTTGATATTGTATATTTTACGCACATCGTCAGTGTGTAAGGGCATTATAGGAACGTACTGACAAAGAACTGACGTTTCCAGCTGCCAATTAAATTTACATGTATAAGGGGCAGTAATATTTTAAAATGTTTTACACAAATTTAATTCGACTGAGGATCATAACGTTTTCTTGATAAGTCTAAATCTTTCAATTATACCACATAAATCTGGACATGATTTATATACAGCCGATCAACTATAATATATAATTTAGATGATTATATAGTAACCAGTTAAAAACCTTTTAATTGCGTCAAATTTTTAATTGTTTGATTTGGAGTGCGGTGTCACAAATCCTCGTGGGATTTTTGTTCATACAGGTGTCTTACATCATTAGACCTGGAACTTACAAGGCTAAAGTAAATTCGCCATACCTGCCACATCCAGCTGAATGGTTCGTGTCGTCTTATACTCTAGCCCTTTATCCAGGGAATCACCCTTGTTAAAAGATATGCGTCCATGTTTAATATGTATGATGTCAAAAATTTGACTAGCCAATAGACAAAACGACCCTTTTACGGAGCTCCATAATTGATGTCCAAAAAAATTTAATATAAATAATTGTGCACATATTTTTCTGTGGTATTTCTGATTATTACGACAGTCTTGTCTTCTACATAGAGGAGATATAATGATTAAATCAGTTTTTTGTTTGCTAATCTGTATTCTTCAAGCGCATGTATTTATCACATTGGGGATACATTGGGATTTACGTTGTCTGTCATTCCTTTATTCTGTTACTCCGTCTCGTACACGATATTCCGAGGGTAATTCGAAAACGCATTGCTAGGTCTCTTTCAAAGTTTGAACAGTGGGATGGCTGAGATTGGGTCTTAGTGATGTGCGTAAAACAATATGGCCACCTCTGCAATCCTTGTTTTCCAGTTTGTGAACAATGTCTGGACAATAACTCGAGAATACAGTGTCGTTTACTGTTGAACAGTGGCAATACGTCAGTGAGAGAACTACGTGGTTAAGTTTTCAGACTTGTACCTTGAGCAGTATGGCCGTGGACGAAATCTTTGTTTTCCTGTTGTTGCCCGGACGTTACGTTTTCCTCTGAAATGTTTGCTGAACGTTCCAGAAACCTGCTCTATTCATAGTGGCATCTTTTGTGTCACTCGTTACAACCTTGTCTGATGGAAACACATTGACTGACACACAATCTATAAGGCTATCCATACACGGCTTCTTCTTTGTTATCAAACACTTTCCCTTCACAGAGACCATTCACTTCCACATTCTTTTTGTGACCTTGTCCTCGTCATGCTGAATACGTGTTGGTCTCTTTTGTGAAAATGGTTTACGTGAGTGTTTTGTTTTGTTTTGATTGGCTGATACTTATACAGGAAGATAAAATGTAACTGTATAAGTAGGAGTGAAATTACCCCGAAGATCCAAAATCCTGACCGTTGGGGCAAAGACAATGTGGCAGTGGTGGGACCTGCTGATCTGTGGCCTGCTATTTTCCTACAGCTCTGCGCAGTTGATATGTCACGTATGCATATAGATCGATGCCATGACCATGTATCTCTTAATCATGTTATCTTAAGATAAACGACGCTAAAATATGAACTAAGTTTCACCATTTACACAACTGAAACTCGTTTACTCATGGGTAAAAAGAGTTATTACAACATTCAATGTCTCATGGGTAAAAAGAGTTATTACAACATTCAGTGTCGTGATTAGAGTTGGAAAGACTTCCTGTGAGTTCAGAGTTCCTAAACTCTGATAGTATGGTCCATAAAACCCGCCTTAAAATTTAGATGTGTGTCCTTCTTTAATTCACATCACAAAAACCTAAACAAATATTAAATCGAGGTCTGTTCCTTTATCAGAGACAAAAGATAACTTTTATAGTACTAATACGTATTTTGATCCATATCTGTATTTTTGCATTGGTCACAGACCGGCAATGAATTCCGTTTAGACGTCACCAGGGGCCAGTTTCATGTAGCACACTTAGCTAAGTAAGCCCTTGACTACCTTGACAACGTATGTTGTAGAAATATAAAACTAAGAGCTACTTAACACTAAGTACACCTGATGAACTATCTTAAGTTTGATCATAGACCAATTCCGTTTAGACGTAAAAGTCTGTCTTTTTGAGTTCGAAATTAACTCAGGCATTTTCCTTTAAAGGGAGGACATACCAGCACATATGAGTATAAGAATGAGTTGAAGTTGTGGGGTGAAGTCCAGCAGAAATTTGAAGTGTCCTGCTCGGTAGAGCTCGACTGTAATGGAGGTAAGTAAGCCTTATACGCTTTAGTAAAATGAAGGGCTTTTCTATAAACAAGGGATATTACAATATCACGGAAGCATTTGTACACGAGTATATTGAATTTTTTCAGTTTTGTGTTACTCGTGCTTTCAGAATCAGCCCTATCAACAGAGGCACAGCTGGCATACGACTTCACTGCTCATTTCAGTGATCTAAAAGTGAAAGAGACGAACATCCGGTGAGTCATCCAAGGATATGCCAATATTCAATCTGAAAGGTGACAAGGAGTTTTTAAGAACTCGGAGAAGACACCCCGACTCAAAATAACCACATTGCTTCAGGAGATCTGTCATGCTCATGGACTGCGATTTCAATGAGTTTGTTCCACCCGGTTTCCTTCGTCGATTGAAACTACCATCTTCATATTAATGCAATGAAATATTTTTAAACATTGTAAAAACATCAATCAAACGAAAGAATTTTTGTTAAAGGTCTGTTTAAAAAGGAACGTAATTATTACAATAACGCCAACTTCCTTTTACACTCACAGAGATGAAATGGCTTACACACTTATTTTTTATTTTGCAAACAGACCTGAGGATGCCCTCAAGCTTTGTAAGTCTTCGCAGGTATGTACAGACAACTCAATTGTTTCTATGGCGATTCTTCACACCACAGCACATAAAATCATACAATAATTCCGATTTGTTTCTCTTGTGCTATACACATCATCAATAATCCTCATTCGTTGATGTATTTGTTCATACGAACACACTGTACAGCGTGTTTCGCAGTAGCTTACAGCGATTTTAAAAATAGCTATTTCTCACAGGACTCGAGATGTGCGCTTGACAATCCTCCAGACGAGGATAGTGAGGAGGACTCTGGGTCAAGTGGTGGTTCACGTATCGTCCCTGACGACGGACTGTTCAACTTACCTATTGTCTTCACACAGACAGCCTCTGGCAAAATCCTCCGTATGCGGTTTATGGAGAAAGACCTGGGTGAGTTTGCATTCGGTGTCTTTTATTGTTTCATTAATGCTAGTGCTTTTTTCTTTTTTTTGCTTAGTATATATTTGATTCACAATAATTTACTTATTTTTAAGGAGATAACACGTTGCCTTTTCGACAGAGAAAATTAATTTCAAACAATTTTAATCATAGCTAGGCTAGTTCGTTTTACTTTAATATTTTAAAAATTTGTGATAATGCTACCCTAAAACCAAAATTGTTATTGTTTTCTTATATCAAGATTTTCCATCTCGGATGGCTATATGATTCACAACAAAGACGTTTTATTTCGTTTAAAATTGTAAAATTAAAATTAGTATGATCCTGACTCTCCATAAATGCTCTTTTTAAAAAATTTCGTTTTATTTTTTTTGAATTCAGAAAATGTGGATATTGTAAACATCAAGCGAGGCATTATTTCTGCTTTACAAACCCAAATAAACACAAACACTGAGGAAGAAGTGGATTCAACAGGCAAGCATAAAATCCGGTATAGGTAAGTAGATCGGGACCAAGATGTTCACAGTGGCATAGGCATTGTGTGACAGATCCAAAGCTGATGTTTATATCAGCATATATCTGGCCTAGACAAAGTGTGACACATCGCAGGTTAAGGTTTATACCAGTATATATCTGGCATAGACATAGTGTGACAGTTCGAAGGTTGTTATTTATTCCAGCATATACAGACATAGGTTGACAGATCATAGTTTGATGTTTGTACCAGCATACATCAGAGATAGTGTGACAGATCGCAGGTTGATGTTTATACCAGTATATATCTGGCATAGACAAAGTGTGACAGATCGAAAGTTGTTATTTATTCCAGCATATACAGACATAGTTTGACAGATCGCAGTTTGATGTTTATATCAGCATATATCTGGCCTAGACAAAGTGTGACACATCGCAGGTTGATGTTTATACCAGTATATATCTGGCATAGGCATAGTGTGGCAGATCGAAAGTTGTTGTTTATTCCAGCATATACAGACATAGTTTGACAGATCGCAGTTTGATGTTTGTACCAGCATACATCAGAGATAGTGTGACAGGTCGCAGGCTAATGTTTATACCATCATATATCTGGCAGAGACAAAGTGTGACACATCGCAAGTTGTTTTTTTCTGGCAGCATATACAGGCATATTTTGACAGATCACAGGTTGATGTTTATACCAGCATACATCAGACATAGTGTGACTGATCGCAGGTTGATGTTTATACCAGCATATAACAAACTTAATGTGATATATTGCAGCTTGATGTTTAGACCGGCCACATCCCTATCGCTTGTGCAGGTATAGTGTGACATATCGCAGCTCAATGTTTACGCGGAACATCACTGATACAGACTGACTGTGACATGTCAGAGGTTATTGCGAAAGTTCCATATTTATTGCGACATTCTTGGTGTTTATTATGATATGTAACGGGTACAGACACAGTGTGACATATTGCAGGTAGATACTTAGAGCTACACGTCACAGATGACGGTGTCTCCGGTGCTGGACCTGTGTCACACACAACAGATAAATCCTACTGTCGCACATCTCAGCACATTCTAAACAACATTAACGGCATTAGTACATGTATAGGTTGTTAATTAACATGCCTCGTGCCTAAAAGAACGTTTAAAGAAGTTGTCATGTGTATTACAGCGCCTCGGGATCTGGTAATGAAACAGTGATTATCAAGGAATATGATAACAAAGATGACGTAGATGCTCCATTTAGTGGAAAACCAGGTAACGTCCATGTTAAAGGTCGAACAACGGTCAGCCATGGCGACATTACGTCCAGCGAGGGACAGGCATCCAGTCAACCGGAAATAGGGGTAGGTCATTTAAAGTTTGGGTAAGATCAGGGTTCTTTATGAGCGACCTCATGTCTCTACCCAGGTTTTGAATGTAAGCATATACATGTGACTGATTTAATTACGCGAAAGTATTAATGTCTGAAAACGCAAATCGCTTTATGACTATTGTAGTTCATGAAGGGCTATAAGCTTTGAAGAATGTTATCCAGTTTTATTACATGGGAGACGATAAATGCAGACTACTATTCATAAACTGTGCCATTTTGCTCTTTAACTTGCGAAATATGCTACAGTGTGTGGACGTTTTTTTATTTTATTTTCATATTCAAAAGCTGATTAAATGAAAAGTAATTAAATTTATATACTTACAGGAAGAGGAAGATGAAGATGAGATCCCACCAGATGTCGCCAGTGCCATTGACGCTGGAGATGTGTTGAAAAGTGAATCCAAGTATAAACTGAGCCTTAAACTGAAGCGCAAACGGTCGGCTCAACGAGCGAAGAGGAAAGCAAGTTTTAAGCCGACGGAATTTATTGACACCCCCATCACCATAGAGACGTCACGACACGACCAAGGTAATGTGGATAGCCCAGAATCAGTTTCGCAAGGAGGAAATACATGTTCCCTTAAGCAATGTACCACTGCGCCTTTCTTTAATGTTGTCCACAAATTCATGAAAAAAAATCAAATAACAACTCTATCAATAAAACAACATTTGTTTTACGTAACTTGAATATGGAAATTCGTGTCCTACGTTTCGCCTTAAATTGACATTGTGACAATTAAATTTCGCTGATGATTGGATGAAAATAAGAATTTTAATACTGGCATGTTTATAATATTGTTTATGTCAACGTCTGTGTGTGCATTGGCAATGTTACATGAGTTGTATATATGACAATAACGTTATCCATGGCATGTGTGTGTAGAACCTTAATTATGGACGATTTGCAACATTATCATATCCAAGAAAATTCCCGAAAAAAACATTCATTCCATGATTTTTGCTTCAGAAGACGAACTCCTAAATCGACTTGAGCTGTTATACAGTCGATTAGAAACAACACCCGTTGACAGGATTTTGGCTAAATTTCTTCAGTCTAAAGATGAAGGCGATCGTAAGTCATTACATGATTGATAGATATTTTGGGGAAATTTTGTACAAATCTTTTCTTCGACGTAATCAAATTGTCAATCTTTGTGCGATAACATAATACAAGTTGTAAGTCTTATAACTTAATTCACTGATAAAAAAGGACGCAACTTTGAGTTTGGACAATTGTTAAAATAATACATAAAAAAGGATTTAATAGAATTACTTTCGACAAGCTGTTTTTATTTCTTTCACCTTTGGGCTGCTAATACTGTCAATGTATCCATTTTTTTACGTAGTTGACCTTTTAAAGGAAATTGTCCTTCTTGAGACAAACATTGGGAACGAAAAGGTTAAGACGAAACTGAGGCGCTACAACAAAACCCCACTTATGGACATTTTAGTCCCACGTTCTTACGGTGTGAGTATTTTTAAGTTGTTAACCTGCTTAGCGAAGTCCTGATCATTACCGAATATGTCATGAACTTTCTGTTTGCTCCTTTGCTTCTATTTAGATACAGTAAAAATTTCAGTATGTAACTAAAAAAGCCAACCCACTGTACTTTGGCAGAACAATATAACTCTCTAAGCTTCCCCATCATATTTTCAGATGCTGGCTCAGTGTCACGTGACATGGGACATCTGTCAACCAATGTTGTCTCTGTACGCACAAGGAGGAGGTGCCCTTGCTGAAGAGGTTTGTTAAACTGTCTGAATCCGAATGAGCAATGGTTGCGGCTTTTACGACCATAACATGATTGTTAAAATAGATTTAGTTAAAAAGAAGGCAGCGATATATTTTTTCACTTTGTTTTATTCATAATACTTACACTTAATAATATTATAGTGGCCATATCAAAGTTCTTCGAGTGCAGACTGGTACACTGCATGTGCATATTGTCTATAAATCTTCAAAATAATGATGCTATCTACATAAAAGATAAAACAGGCAACAAGCAGTTTTTACACCAGTTATTCATGTTGTAGGTGTTTCAATACCTGTTATCTGCTGACAGTCAACTTACCCATGAGCAGTTGTCCAATGTTATTGACACGGTGTCCACTATGACAAATCCTTCGGACGACTTTATCAAACTTCTGATTGATTTGTACGAGGCAGACTCCGCAGACTTAGAGAAAGCTCGTTCCTTGCTGCTGGTTATGGGGATGTTGGCAGGACAAGACTCGGTATCAGACTCTGTCAAGTCGATCCTCAGAGGAATTTTACTGACACAGCTAGATGACATTAAAGAAGGAAACTGTCCAGAAGACACCGACCATATCGACGCTCTGGAAGCTGCCGGAAATATGGAGGACGAGAAGCTACTCTCAAGAGTCTTGGAGATTGGTTCAGTCTGCAAAACGAGCGGAAGTCTGAGGATAGCCGTGACGCATGCGGCAAGGCGTTTCGTCAATAAACAGGAAACCGTTGGTTTCTTAATTCAGGTTCTGGAATCAGCCAATTGTGAAGTGGTAGAAGAAGCTATACATCTGCTGATAGATATCATGGCAAATCAAAAATCCGAGGACAATCTCTCCCAGTGGCCTCTCGTCGGAGTGAACGCCTTTGACAGGTCTTAGGCTCATTTCCTGACACAAACGGACAATCTGGGGTGTGTTTTGGACACAGCTATACGATACTTCAAAAAGAAATTGCAAACAGATGTTGACCAAATCTTAGTACAACTTCGTATGAGTAACATGCATTCTTCTCCACCTGAGACAAATCACACCGGTAGAATACAAAAGCGAAGTCTTGAACATGCCACATGTTCTGTTTGGAGCGACTATAGTGGAAGATACAGTGATATACAGTCCGCAAGCACTTTCCAATCCGACTTGAGAACGTACAATAGACGTCGCCACTGTCTCGCTCACTTCCGTGTGGGAGGATCAAAGGCCAACGCTGATCTCTATGGCGGATTCTTCGTTGGCTGTGACACCAGATCCTCGAGGGCCAAGTTGTTTGCCAGAGTGGTAGCTAAAGGCAAGGTCTTTTCGAAAACTTTTAGAATCGGTACAATTTACGTGTACTTCCTGAACAGCAACTCTAGAATTTCTGCAAGAGTGTATGTAAATGTAGGAGGGAAAACACTCGTATCTTCACAATTTTATGTGCAGCCAAAAACTGTAACTCGCCGGCTGTGGAATCCCAGACCTCTTACTATACGCCTGCTTAGAATTCCACTTCTCATCACGTCAATAAATATTTATTTGAAGATCAGCCCCAGCCTCTATTTGGATCAAAGTTTCACTTCATGCCAAGGGTCAGCCACGTGCCTTCAGCTTTCCCCGAGGGTTAGAGCACGAGCGGCAGCTGGGGCCTCCATCAGTCTGGTAATACATGCCTCTTATCATATTTCTATGGCTATATAACTGATTTTATTAGACACAAATATATAGTAGAGTAAAAACTGCCATTTGGCAAGTTGGTAGACTCTTTAATCCCCAATTCATATTTGCAATTCCGCTGTATTCTAAAAGAAACATTCAAACGTTTCCAGTGAGAAACAAATAAACCGAATCTGTAACACATTATGTATAATAGAGCTACATATTGTCACTAAATACACCCATGTCTTGATCTGCATATATGTAACCATTTCAGATATATATTTCCCGTGCTGTTCTCAGTAAAAATAAATCGCATACTATTCAAAAGACCAATCAAAAGACTTACCTGACATGTGTGTGCAATATATTCTGTGATATTCATTCTGACAGGTCGTGATTCGAGGTGGTGCTGATATTGGGTTTAACTTTAACTACTATCTGAAGGCGGAATTGCGGGTGTTTTCCAGCTGCAGTTTGCCCTGTGTCTCACTGTCACATGGTCACGATCGAAACAGCGTTAGCATCGAATTCTGGTACGAGCTTCGTAGCAAGTTTCGTATCAAACTTTGGCCGGTATGTATATCATTGATATTCTGTAACGGTAATGATTCGTTTGAAAAACTTGACTCATAAGGAAAAGATACGTTCGTTTGGTAAGACCACATGTGGATTAGGTTTTGTCAGAATTGCAGTGTCATTATGTTTGAAAATAATAAGATCCTCCAGGAAATGATTTGCCTTCCCCAGTATGATACACCCGTGTAGTATTCTCGGTCTCATACATGTCATATATAGGAGAGTTAGTCACCAGGGTTTCCTCCAACCATAAAATTGACCGCCATCGTGAAAATTGTATTAGCATACAACGTTGATCATAAATCAAATACATGTATAGTTCAAGTACTTGTATTTTCTCTTTTTGCTCATTAAGAAAGATTTGTTTGCGATTTTTGTCAGCCAACGTTATTGTTTTATGGCAAACCATGTGTATGTGAGGATGATCCCCATTCGGTTCACCTCAAATTGATGACTCGTTATTGTAGTTCCACTGTCGACAATATCAAGAAATATTTCCGATTGTCAAAAGCAAAATACAAAAACAATTGACTGAAAATAAAATGAATATGTAAGAAAGATTTTACCCGCTCTCTTTGGCAGCCATGGAAGTTCAAATTCGGTTTTACATGGGGCAGTAGGAAGATATACAGTCCCAGCAGCCTGTCGTGGAGTGTTGGATCATCTAGGGAGCGAAGCATTTTCTCCACCTGTCCCAAATAGACGTAAACTGTAAGAAATTCTGCATGAGCGAGTTTAAAACTTATCACCCGACCACTTTTGATAAATTATCAATGTTGAAAAACGAGATATATTTAACGAAAATAAAATTCCACTTACTAAGACAAGTTTACTCCAAGATAAACACTGCTCCAAATAACGTCTTAATTTGACACTTTTTTTAGTGTACTCCGCCAGTGACAAGATACAGGAGTGAAGTCAAAGCACTTTTGAGTAGTGACAAATCACTGTTCGCCCTGTCTTGTCTGTGTCTTGCATTGGGCTTGAAGTTAATAATAGGAATAGAATGTATTAAGAGAGTATAACTAAGACTCCTTTATTGTCGCAGGCGAATGGCAGTGGAAGAAACACGTCACTGAGTACGGGGTCGTTTTGGGTGCAGAACAAGACACATGGGCGGAGCATACATTTACCCCTATATAATCACTCGTTACTTCATCTAAACTGAAAGATCATCTCTATGCATTATTATGTATTGCTATTCTTGTTAAGATTTCTCCAACTGCTAACTGCTAATTGCTAACTGTCATTAAATCGGCATTTTGAACCTTAAATGATTTCACAACTCAAGCTCAAGATCTACGTCGTTTTTCTTCCTCTTCGTTCGCCAGAAATATGTAATAACTGTCTGGTTTTAAATAAACTCTTTTTGCTAAGATATTTTGTTTGGATATCTCTTTTACATTTGTTCACAAAGTATGTTACATCGAGTAATTGATCCATTGACTGATCTGAGATTGACTCTGCCCGTACCCCAGGTTCTATTGAGCTTTCCAGTCAGCTTCCTGGGAGACTTCCTCCAGGTATTTTCCCCATTTTAGAGCCATAAATCTGACAGCCAATATATCAGGACAATATCCCTTACTAAAGGGCCCAGCATGTATCAGATCGTTAACTAGTGGTTAAGGGTGCTTGCCTTTCCATCGCTAAAACACCCAAGCCACCGGTTCAAAACCGCCGTGCAATTTGTACATTTTCTCACTTACATTGTATTCGTGGTGACAATATGCGGCTGACGACGTTCACAGAGCCATTTCCGCAATCTGACATTCGTTTAAGACCATTGACTTCTACCAATATGGCTTCCTCTCTGGCCGTACGTGGGAACGTCTGCCAGCAACCTGCGGATGGTCGTGGGTTTCCCCCAGGCTGTCCCCGGTTTTCCTCCCACTGCAATGCTGGGTGCCGCCGTATAAGTGAAATATTCATGGGAGCGGCCTGAAACACCAATCAAGCAAATAAATTCTACCAATATGGTGTGAATGTGTCTAAGTAACATGTGTTAAACCTTTTCAGTACTTGCCAAAGAAAGATTATTACCCCGTTCATTTAAGTCATAAGTTGCAAGTCCTTATAAAGCCAAACTTAGAACACGAAAGAACTGAGATTGTGGTTAGTACATTGTTCTGCTGTAAATATTTTAGAGCGAAACATTTTAATTGTTGCTGACTTGACTTTTTGACTTGAAAAAGTCTTGAAAAATATGGGCCCACGGCCATTTGAGTCAATACACAGCAAACTATTCACAGCACTGTGCGAATAGGATTCTTCCGATTTATTGTCTCCTATTGGCCTATATTTGGCATCCGTAAAGTATGCAAAAGCATAAACGCCCGGTATACCAATGTGTAGCCATTGAACGTTAGAGCTAGAGGAAACATAAAAAATTACATTTGATGGAGGAGTGCGAAAAATTAGTAGTAAATGTGGAAACAGCTTTTGTACGGTGGGTTTTTTTATCCACCTCTTATGTATTGTCTTATTGTGTAATAATTTTGTAAATAGGGATGTAACAAGCTAACAAATGTGTTCAACCTGGATTTTGATCATATTTTATATTTTTATTACATTCAGACATATTATCACAGTTCAGCTTTAATGTATGTGTTTAAATATGAACAACAAATTTACATTCAAATAAATTTAGGAGGCCCCGTAGCTCAGTTGATTAGCGCCTTAGCGTAGCATAATGACCCAGGAGCCTTTCACCAATGCGGTCGCTGTGAGTTCAAGTCCAGCTGGTGTGGCTTCATCTCCGGCCGTCAGTGAGAAGGTCTGTCAGCAGCTTGAGGATGGTCGTGGGTTTCTTCCTGGCTCTGCCCGCTTTCCTCACATCATAATGCCGGCCGTCATCGTATAAGTGAAATATTTTTGAGTACGGCATAAACCACCAATTAAATAAATTTATTACACATGTATTACATCCTTTTAAGAACATTATTATGCAAAGACTAAGAAGTGGTCCTAAATACTCACCATAGAAAATTTAGTTTAAATACCCATTTCTCCTTTAAGAAAAAATCGAAAATCATCTGTTTTTGGCATTTTCTCCTTTAACATTGAGATGCTTACTAGGCAATTCTGAAGATTAATACATACAGTGCCGTGTCACACGTATATCGTTATGCCCATAGCTTTGGGCCACTTAAAGGGTATCTTTTTCATTAGTACTGCAGATGTTGCTCAGACCTGCACCATACCGTACTTACTGGAAGGCTGAGTCACTATACCTTACGCTCACCGCTTTGTACTTTTTTTTTTGCAATGGACATAAGTAAACAGCTGCAGTCAGTCGGACTGGGATAAATATTTTGATTAAATGACATTTTATATAAAAAGGCAAGGGCACGATTTGGATACTGCATGACGTGCCTTAAAATTTCCAGGGTCTTTCCGGGACCATTGAAAACTGTGCTGGCTTTTGTTTACATGATTTCGTCCGAGTTGCTAAACCAAGTCTACACACCCTGCCGCCAATCCACTCAGTCATTTGATACCATACTTCCATAGTGTTCATTGAATGTATGGACATCTAATGAGTTTCACGTTGGGTTTGTAATGGACATGATGTATATATGTGTGCCTAATGAATGCTATGAATGAGTATGGCGTTAAACAACGCTCAGATAAATAACTGGGTTCCAAAGCGGCGAAAAGGGATCATTTGTTTATCTGTAAACCAGCCAGTCAAAGGCTGGAAAATTAGGCTCTATGTAAATATATGCCCATGCTCCAAGCACTCAGCATGATTCACGTGTTCACGTTACTCCAGCAAAAACGATTTGGTTTGAATTAAATTTAAGTTTTATTATTGCGGATTTGTATAATTTATTCAATTACATGGTGCCATGTGTTCGTCAGGAAAAAGGGTCAAAGGAGTTAAAGTAAGCAAACAGGGGTCTACACCATTTCGAATATCGAACACGATAAACAAGGGGGGTCACTCTTAATGAACATGGCCTAGACTGCCATCAAACAAAATTCGAAATAAAATAGTTCTTCGACATGCACTCATTACTTGTAATCGTTTTAGGACATGTGCCAGATTACCACATGGTATCTCTCACTGTTCACAAGTTTTCATTCTGTGGTCGCGTTACGGTGAAACTTCGTAAGATCGCCTAAATTTCCTTTCTATAGTCTTTTCCTTATCGCCAGTCACCTTTATTCAGCCTGTCTATAACATCAGTCATACTCACTAGCACAATTACCCTCCGTTGGTGACACGTAATAACACAAGGTCTACACACTGATATGTTTTACGTTCATATTACTGCAAGGAAAATGCAGTTAGAATACTTTTTCTAATTGATAATGTTCAAATCCATAAGCCTGGTTTCAACACTAAGAACTCTTTGCCTCAAGCGACGTCAAGATTATTCCAGAACAAGTGGCATAGTGGACAATAGGTGTGGAGAGTAATATGTTTTATAATAGATGCACCAACACGCGATTAGAAGAAGCTCCACGCGTAAACATGGCCTACACGACTGTCTTAGCGAACAGACTACCCTGTCTTCTATAACAAAATTTCTAACATCCAGTTTTAAACCCATACGACCGTGATTAATATACTACAAGAGATAAAATAAAATTCATTTATGAAGGTTATAGTATACTAATATGTGCTAATATATACTAATATGTCAAATATAGCAATCTCAAAAAATGGCTTAGATTAAATTCGCAGTTTAGATAACTGGTGTCACCCTCTCTCAAAATATATTGAACTCCGCCCAATATCCAGCATGCCACTGTTTTTTCCTTTTTTCAATAATTGACAACATCCGACGCAATAGTTCTTGCCGTCGTAACCAAGCTTATTCAGTACACATTATGAAACAGAAAATGTGTTCTAGCTTCACTTTCTGGAAAATGGACTTCCAACACATCCATGTGTAAATCTTGTATTCTTACGTGTCATTGACTAAAGGCAATATTGGTAATTTTACAGACAGCTGAATATATTTATTTTTATTCTTTTTTATTTTGATTGGTGTATTACGACGTACTCAAAAATAATTCATATATACAACGGCGGCCAGCACTATGGTTGGAGGAAAGCGGGCAAAGCCCGGGTGAAACCCACGACCTCCAGCAGGTTGCTGCCAGGCCTTCCCATGTTCGGCCGGAGAGGAAGCCAGCATGAGCTGGTCTTGAACTCACAGCGACCGCAATGGTGAGAGGCTCCTGGGTCATTACGCTGCGTTAGCGCGCTAAACAACTGAGCGATGGAGGTCCCCAGCTGGATATAGGCGACTGGCTAAAAGGAATAGACTATGCTCCAATGAATAAAAATATCAGTCGGTCAATTATAGCAAGTATTTGTTAAATGCATGGTGATGCTTGTTTGACTGGTGTTTTACGCCGTACTCAAGAATATTTCATTTATATGACGGCGGCTAGCATTATGGTGGGTGGAAACCGGGCACAGCCCGGGGGAAACCCACCACCATCCGTAGATTGCTGACAGACCTTCCCACGTTCGGCCGGAGAGGAAGCCAGCATGAGCTGGACTTGAATTCACAGCATTGGTAAGAGAAGCCTGGGTCATAACGCTGAGCTAGCGCGCTAACCAAATGAGCCACTGAGCCCCAGCATGGTGATAAAATTTCTAAGGTAACAACATTTATCTTCAATTAAAACTAATTGCGCATAAATGTCCATAAAGTTTTCAAACATTTGGAATATACATCAACGAATCTCCCGATATCATCTGTAATTGACCTTAATAGTGTTGCCTGTTTCATGATAAGCGTAATTCATTGCATATCTTATTTAAAATGATACCGGTACGGTATTAAACTAAATTCCCTGCTTTGAACTAAAGCAGATTTACCATGTGAAACTTCCTATATACGTTTCCTATTTCTTTGGGGCGTAACACGAAAGTGATGGAGCAATCAATAATTGAATCAATTTAAAAAGATATTAATGTATTTATTTATTTGATTGGTGTTTTACGCCATGCTCAACTTATATGACGGCCGACAACATTATGGTGGCAGAAAACCGGGCAGAGCCCGGGGGAAACCCACGACCATCCGCAGGTTGCTGACAGACCGTCCCACGTACGGCTAGAGAGGAAGCCAGCATGAGCTGGTCTTGAACTCACAGCGACCGCATTGGTGAGAGGCTCCTGGGTCAGCTAACCAACCGAGGAACGGATGCCCCCGATATTAATGTAAGATGCAAGATAAGAACAAAAGAATCAGAAATATGAAAGCGATGGCAGAGATTTTATTGAAGTTAATTAACTATTACATATTTGGGGATGGATAGATATTGAGAAGTAAAAAGTATCTGTGATCAAATGTACAGTTCGCTTCAGTAAAAGGCAAGTGGACTGTCTTGTGCTGGTTATATTGGACTCTGGTCCCCATTACTGTCTTCTCTGTGTGAATATCCCTCTACGGCCACTTGAGTGCGAAAATAAAGGAGTTTTACTTATATTTTTCATTGATACATTTTAATAATATTTTCAATATAAAGCATAGTTCAAGATAGAAGTAATATATACTTCTCTCTTGAATTATGTTTTACATTGAATAGTATAGAAAGACACAAAACAGAAAAATATAACAGAAAAGCGTTCAGAAAACACGCGTCTAAATTAAAGATTATACAATAATTTCTATAACAGATAATCATTCAGTTTAGAGGAAGTAACGAGTCATAATATAGTCGTAAAATCATGTTCCACCCCAATGTCGTGTTCCGCACCCAAGGCGATACGGTACTCCGTGACGTGCTTCTTTCACTGCCACTCGGCTGCGGAATATAAAGGAGTTTAGTTATCCACACTTACTACATTCTAAACCTATTATTCACTTAAAGCCCAGTGCAAGACACAGACAAAATAGGACGAATAGTGATTTGTCACTACCCAGACGTGCTGTCGCTCCACGGTTTTGTGACGTCACAATTTGATAACTTTTTACTTGTCTTCGTGGGTGAACTTATTGGCTATTAAAAAGATATTAATTTACCATTTTATAACCATTGAATATATCTCGTTTTTGAACACTTTTTAACAAAGTGATCTGGGGATAAGTTTTAAAATCACTCCTGCAGAATTTCTTACAGTTGGCGTCTATTTGGGACAGGTGGAGAAAATGCTTCGCTCCCTAGATGATCCAACACTCCAGGACAGGCTGCTGGGACGGTATATCTTCCTACGGCCCCATGTCCAACGGAATCTCAACTTCCATGGCTGCCAAAGACAGCGAGTAAATTTTTCTTACATATTCAGTTTATTTTCAGTCAATTGTTTTTGTATTTTGCTTTTGACAATCGGAAATATTTCTAGATATTGTCGACAGTGGAACTACAATAACGAGTCATCTATTTGAGTTGAACCGAATGGGGATCATCCTCACATACACATGGTTTACCATTAAACAATAACGTTGGCTGACAAAAATCGCAAACAAATCTTTCTTAATGAGCAAAAAGAGAAAATACAAGGATTTAAACTATATATGTATTTGATTGAAGATCAACGTTGTATGCTAATACATGGCGGTCAATTTTATGGTTGGAGGAAACCCTGGTGACTAACTCTCCTATATATGACATGTATGAGACCGAGAATACTACACGTGTGTATCATACTGAGTAAGGCAAATCATTTCCCGGAAGATCTTATTATTTTCAAACATACTGACACTGCAATTCTGACAAAACCTAATCCACATGTGGTCTTACCAAACGAACGTATCTTTTCCTTATGAGTCAAGTTTTTCAAACGAATCATTACCGTTACAGAATATCAATGATATACATACCGGCCAAAGTTTGATACGTATCTTGGTACGAAGCTCGTACCAGAATTCGATGCTGACGCTATTTCGATCGTGACCATGTGACAGTGAGACACAGGGCCAACTGCAGCTGGAAAACACCCGCAATTCCGCCTTCAGATAGTAGTTAAAGTCAAACCCAATATCAGCACCACCTCGAATCACGGCCTGTCAGAATGAATATCACAGAATATATTGCACACATCTCATGTAACACAGAAATAGTACTTAATTTATTATGCAATTTATTTTTAATGAGAACAGCACGGGAAATATATATCTGAAATGGTTACATATATGCAGATCAAGACATGGGTATATTTAGTGACAATATGTGGCTCTATTCTATAATGTGTTACAGATTCGGTTTATTTGTTTCTCACTGGAAACGTTTGAATGTTTCTTTTAGCATACAGCGGAATTGCAAATATGAATTGGGGATTGAAGAGTCTACCAACTTGCCAAATGGCACTTTTTACTCTACTATATATTTGTGTCTAATAAAATCAGTTATGTAGCCATAGGAATATGATAAGAGGCATATATTACCAGACCGATGGAGGCCCCAGCTGCCGCTCGTGCTCTAACCCTTGGGATAAGCTGAAGGCACGTGGCTGACGCTTGGCATGAAGTGAAACTTTGATCCAAATAGAGGCTGGGGCTGATCTTCAAATAAATATTTATTGACGTGATGAGAAGTGGAATTCTAAGCAGGCGTATAGTAAGAGGTCTGGGATTCCACAGCCGGCGAGTTACAGTTTTTGGCTGCACATAAAATTGTGAAGATAAGAGTGTTTTCCCTCCTACATTTACATACACTCTTGCAGAAATTCTAGAGTTGCTGTTCAGGAAGTACACGTAAATTGTACCGATTCTAAAAGTTTTCGAAAAGACCTTGCCTTTAGCTACCACTCTGGCAAACAACTTGGCCCTCGAGGATCTGGTGTCACAGCCAACGAAGAATCCGCCATAGAGATCAGCGTTGGCCTTTGATCCTCCCACACGGAAGTGAGCGAGACAGTGGCGACGTCTATTGTACGTTCTCAAGTCGGATTGGAAAGTGCTTGCGGACTGTATATCACTGTATCTTCCACTATAGTCGCTCCAAACAGAACATGTGGCATGTTCAAGACTTCGCTTTTGTATTCTACCGGTGTGATTTGTCTCAAGTGGAGAAGAATGCATGTTACTCATACGAAGTTGTACTAAGATTTGGTCAACATCTGTTTGCAATTTCTTTTTGAAGTATCGTATAGCTGTGTCCAAAACACACCCCAGATTGTCCGTTTGTGTCAGGAAGTGAGCCAAAGACCTGTCAAAAGCGTTCATTCCGACGAGAGGCCATTGAGAGAGATTGTCCTCGGATTTTTGATTTGCCATGATATCTATCAGCAGATGTATAGCTTCTTCTACCACTTCACAATTGGCTGATTCCAGAACCTGAATTAAGAAACCAACGGTTTCCTGTTTATTGACGAAACGCCTTGCCGCATGCGTCACGGCTATCCTCAGACTTCCGCTCGCCTCGCAAACTGAACCAATCTCCAAGACTCTTGAGAGTAGCTTCTCATCCTCCATATTTCCGGCAGCTTCCAGAGCGTCGATATGGTCGGTGTCTTCTGGACAGTTTCCTTCTTTAATGTCATCTAGCTGTGTCAGTAAAATTCCTCTGAGGATCGACTTGACAGAGTCTGATACCGAGTCCTGTCCTGCCAACGTCCCCATAACCAGCAGCAAGGCACGAGCTATCTCTAAGTTTGCTGAATCAGACTCGTACAAATCAATCAGAAGTTTGATAAAGTCGTCCGATGGATTTGTCATAGTGGACACCGTGTCAATAACATTGGACAACTGCTCATGGGTAAGTTGACTGTCAGCAGATAACAGGTATTGAAACACCTACAACATGAATAACTGGTGTAAAAACTGCTTGTTGCCTGTTTTATCTTTTATGTAGATAGCATCATTATTTTGAAGATTTATAGACAGTATGCACATGCCGTGTACCAGTGTCCATTCGAAGAACTTTGGTTATTAAGTGTAAGTATTATAAATAAAACAAAGTCAAATTAATATCGCTGCCTTCTTTTTAACTAAATCTATTTTAAAACTCATGTTATGGTCGTAAAAGCCGCGACCATTGCTCATTCGGATTCAGACAGTTTAACAAACCTCTTCAGCAAGGGCACCTCCTCCTTGTGCGTACAGAGACAACATTGGTTGACAGATGTCCCATGTCACGTGACACTGAGCCAGCATCTGGAAATATGATGGGGAAGTTTAGAGAGGTACATTATTCTACCAAAGTACAGTGGGTTGGCTTTTTTAGTTACATACTGAAATTTTACTGTATCTAAATAGAAGCAATGGAGCAAACAGAAAGTTCATGATATATTCGGTAATGATCAGGACTTCGCTAGGCATGTTAACAACTTAAAAATACTCACACCGTAAGAACGTGGGACTAAAATGTCCATAAGTGGGGTTTTGTTGTGGCGCCGCAGGTACGTCTTAACCTTTTCGTTCCCAATGTTTGTCTCAAGAACGACAATTTCCTTTAAAAGGTCAACTACGTAAAAAAATGGATACATTGACAGAATTAGCAGCCCAAAGGTGAAAGAAATAATTTATTTATTTATTTGATTGGTGTTTTACGACGTACTCAAGAATATTACACTTATACGACGGCGTCCAGCATTATGGTGGGTGGAAACCGGGTACAGCCCAGGGGAAACCCACGACCATCCGCAGGTTGCTGGCAGACCTACCCACTTACGGCCGGAAAGGAAGCCAGCATGAGCTGGACTTGAACTCACAGCGACCGCATTGGTGAGAGGTTCCTGGGTCATTACGCTGCGCTAGCGCGCTAACCGACTGAGCCACGGAGGCCCCTGAAAGAAATAAAAACAGCTTGTCGAAAGTAATTCTATTAAATCCTTTTTTATGTATTATTTTAACACCTGTCCAAACTCAAAGTTGCGTCCTTCTTTATCAATGAATTAAGTTATAAAACTTACAACTTGTATTATATTATCGCACAAAGATTGACGATTTCATGACGTCGAAGAAAGGATTTGTACAAAATGTCCCTAGGTATTTATCAATTGTGTAATGACTTACGATCGCCTTCATCTTTAGACTGAAGAAATTTAGCCAAAATCCTGTCAACGGGTGTTGTTTCTAATCGACTGTATAACAGTTCAAGTTGATTTAGGAGTTCGTCTTCTGAAACAATGGAATGAATGGTTTATTGGGGAATTTTCTTGGATATGATAATGTTGCAAATCGTTCATAATTAAGGTTCTACACACATACGCCATGGATAACGTTATTGTCATATATACAACTCATGTAACATTGCCAATGCACACACAGACGTTGACATAAACAATATTATAAACATGCCAGTATTAAAATTCATATTTTCATCCAATCATCAGCGAAATTTGATTGTCACAATGTCAATTTAAGGCGAAACGTAGGACACGAATTTCCATATTCAAGTTACGTAAAACAATTGTTGTTTTGTTGATAGAGTTGTTATTTGATTTTTTTTATGAATTTGTGGACAACATTAAAGAAAGGCGCAGTGGTACATTGCTTAAGGGAACATGTATTTCCTCCTTGCGAAACTGATTCTGGGCTATCCACATTACCTTGGTCGTGTCGTGATGTCTCTATGGTGATGGGGGTGTCAATAAATTCCGTCGGCTTAAAACTTCCCACCCTCTTCGCTCGTTTAGCCGACCGTTTGCGCTTCAGTTTAAGGCTCAGTTTATACTTGGATTCACTTTTCAACACATCTCCAGCATCAATGGCACTGGCGACATCTGGTGGGATCTCATCTTCATCTTCCTCTTCCTGTAAGTATATAAATTTAATTACTTTTCATTTAATCAGCTTTTGAATATGAAAATAATAAAAAAACGTCCACACACTGTAGCATATTTCGCAAGTTAAAGAGCAAAATGGCACAGTTTATGAATAGTAGTCTGCATTTATCGTCTCCCATGTAATAAAACTGGATAAAAATCTTCAAAGCTTATAGCCCTTTATGAACTACAATAGTCATAAAGCGATTTGCGTTTTCAGACATTAACACTTTCGCGTAATTAAGTCAGTCACATGTATATGCTTACATTCAAAACCTGGGTAGAGACATAAGGTCGCTCATAAAGAACCCTGATCTTACCCAAACTTTAAATGACCTACCCCTATTTCCGGTTGACTGGATGCCTGTCCCTCGCTGGACGTAATGTCGCCATGGCTGACCGTTGTTCGACCTTTAACATGGACGTTACCTGGTTTTCCACTAAATGGAGCATCTACGTCATCTTTGTTATCATATTCCTTAATAATTACTGTTTCATCACCAGATCCCGAGGCGCTGTAATACACATGACAACTTCTTTAAACGTTCTTTTAGGCACGAGGCATGTTAATTAACAACCTATACATGTACTAATGCCGTTAATGTTGTTTAGAATGTGCTGAGATGTGCGACAATAGGATATATCTGTTATGTGTGACACAGGTCCAGCACCGGAGACACCGTCATCTGTGACGTGTAGCTCTAAGTATCTACCTGCAATATATCACACGTTGTCTATACCCTTACATACCATAATAAATACCAAGCATGTCGCAATAAAAATGGAACTTTCGCATTATAAACGTCAACGTCTGACATGTCACACTAAGTCTGTATCAGTGATGTTCCGCGTAAACATTGAGCTGTGATATGTCACACTATATCTGCACAAGCGATAGGGATGTGGCCGGTCTAAACATCAAGCTGCAATATATCACATTAAGTTTGTTATATACTGGTATAAACATCAACCTGCGATCACTCACAGTATGTCTGATGTATGCTGGTATAAACATCAACCTGCGATCTGTCAAAATATGTCTGTATATGCGGCCATAAAAAACAACGTGCGATCGGCCACACTTTGTATCTGCCAGATATATGCTGGTATAAACATCAGCCTGCGACCTGTCACACTATCTCTGATGTATACTGGTACAAACATCAACCTGCGATCTGTCAAAATATGTCTGTATATGCGGCCATAAAAAACAACGTGCGATCGGCCACACTTTGTCTCTGCCAGATATATGGTGGTATAAACATCAGCCTGCGACCTGTCACACTATCTCTAATGTATGCTGGTACAAACATCAAACTATGATCTGTAAACCTATGTCTGTATATGCTGGAATAAATAACAACCTTCGAACTGTCACACTATGTCTATGCCAGATATATACTGGTATAAACATCAACCTGCGATCTGTCACACTATCTCTGATGTATGCTGGTACAAACATCAAACTATGATCTGTCAACCTATGTCTGTATATGCTGGAATAAATAACAACCTTCGATCTGTCACACTATGTCTATGCCAGATATATACTGGTATAAACCTCAACCTGCGATCTGTCACACTATGTCTAGGCCAGATATATGCTGATATAAACATCAACCTGGGATCTGTCACACAATGCCTATACCACTGTGAACATCTTGGTCCCGATCTACTTACCTATACCGAATTTTATGCTTGCCTGTTGAATCCACTTCTTCCTCAGTGTTTGTGTTTATTTGGGTTTGTAAAGCAGAAATAATGCCTCGCTTGATGTTTACAACATCCACATTTTCTGAATTCAAAAAAATAAAACGAAACTTATTAAAAAGAGCATTTATGGAGAGTCAAGATCATACTAATTTTAATTTAACAATTTAAAACGAAATAAAACGTGTTCGCTGTGAATCATATAGCCATCCGAGATGGAAAATCTTGATATTAGAAAATAATAACCATTTTGGTTTTAGCATAGCATTATCACAAAATTAGCCTAGCTATGATTAAAATTGTTTGAAATTAATTTTCTCTGTCGAAAAGGCAACGTGTTATCTCCTTGAAAATAAGTAAATTATTGTGTATCAAATATATACTAAGCAAAAAAAGAAAAAAGAACTAGCATTAATGAAATAACAAACAATGTATGCAAACTCACCCAGGTCTTTCTCCATAAACCGTATACGGAGGATTTTGCCCGAGGCTGTCTGTGTGAAGACAATAGGTAAGTTGAACAGTCCGTCGTCACGGACGATACGTGAACCACCACTTGACCCAGAGTCCTCCTCACTATCCTCGTCTGGAGGATTGTCAAGCGCACATCTCGAGTCCTGTGAGAAATAGCTGTTTTTAAAATCGCTGTAAGCTACTGCGAAACACGCTGTACAGTGTATATGTATGAACAAATACATCAACGAATGAGGATTATTGATGATGTGTATAGCACAAGAGAAACGAATCGGAATTATTGTATGATTTTATGTGCTGTGGAGTGAAGAATCGCCATGAAAAAAACAATTCAAATATATGTACATACCTGCGAAGACTTACAAAGCTTGAGGGCATCCTCAGGTCTGTTTGCAAAATAAAAAATAAGTGTGTAAGCCATTTCATCTCTGTGAGTGTAAAAGGAAGTTGGCGTTATTGTAATAATTACGTTCCTTTTTAAACAAACCTTTAACGAGAAATTCTTTCGTTTGATTGATGTTTTTACAATGTTTAAAAAAATATTTCATTGCATTAATATGAAGATGGTAGTTTCAATCGACGAAGGAAACCGGGTGGAACAAACTCAGTGAAATCGCAGTCCATGAACATGACAGATCTCCTGAAGCGAAGTGGTTATTTTGAGTCGGGGTGTCTTCTCTGAGTTCTTAAAAACTCCTTGTCATCTTTCAGATTGAATATTGGCATATCCCTGGGTGACTCACCGGATGTTCGTCTCTTTCACTTTTAGATCACTGAAATGAGCAGTGAAGTCGTATGCCAGCTGTGCCTCTGTTGATAGGGCTGATTCTGAAAGCACGAGTAACACAAAACTGAAAAAATTCAACATATTCGTGTACAAATGCTTCCGTGATATTGTAATATCCCTTGTTTATAGAAAAGCCCTTCATTTTAGTAAAAGTATAAGGCTTACTTACCCCCATTACAATCGATCTCTACCGAGCAGGACACTTCAAATTTCTGCTGGACTTCACCCCACAACTTCAACTCATTCTTATACTCATAAGTGCTGGTATGTCCTTCCTTTAAAGAAAAATGCCTGAGTTAATTTCGAACTCAAAAAGGCAGACTTTTACGTCTAAACGGAATTGGTCTAAGGTCAACTTAGGAATATTGAGATAGTTCATCAGGTGTACTTAGTGTTAAGTAGCTCTTAGTTTTATATTTCTACAACATACGTTGTCAAGGTAGTCAAGGGCTTACTTAGCTAAGTGTGCTACATGAAACTGGCCCCTGGTGACGTCTAAACGGAATTCATTGCCGGTCTGTGACCAATGCAAAAATACAGATATGGATCAAAATACGTATTAGTACTATGAAAGTTATCTTTTGTCTCTGATAAAGGAACAGACCTCGATTTAATATTTGTTTAGATTTTTGTGATGTGAATTAAAGAAAGACACACATTTGAATTTTAAGGCGGGTTTTATGGACCATACTATCAGAGTTCAGGATCTCTGAACTCACAGGAAGTTTTTCCAACTCTAATCACGACACTGAATGTTGTAATAACTCTTTTTACCCATGAGACATTGAATGTTGTAATAACTCTTTTTACCCATGAGTAAACGAGTTTCATTTATGTAAATGGTGAAACTTAGTTCATATTTTAGCGTCGTTTATCTTAAGATAACATGATTAAGAGATACATGGTCACGGCATCGATCTATATACATACGTGACATATCAACTGCGCAGAGCTGTAGGAAAATAGCAGGCCACAGATCAGCAGGTCCCACCACTGCCACATTGTCTTTGCCCTAACGGTCAGGATTTTGGATCTTCGGGGTAATTTCACTCCTATTTATACAGTTACATTTTATCTTCCTGTATAAGTATCAGCCAATCAAAACCAAACAAAACACTCACGTAAACCATTTTCACAAAAGAGACCAAAACGTATTCAGCATAACGAGGACAAGGTTACAAAAAGAATGTGGAAGTGAATGGTCTCTGTGAAGGGAAAGTGTTTGATAACAAAGAAGAAGCCGTGTATGGATAGCCTTATAGATTGTGTGTCAGTAAATGTGTTTCCATCAGACAAGGTTGTAACGAGTGACACAAAAGATGCCACTATGAATAGAGCAGGTTTCTGGAACGTTCGGCAAACACTTCAGACGAAAACGGAACGTCCGGGTAACAACAGGAAAACAAAGATTTTGTCCAAGGCCATACTGCTCAAGGTACAAGTCAGTAAACCTAACCAAGTAGTTGTCTCACTGACGTATTGCCACTGTCCAACAGTAAACGACGCTGTATTCTCGAGTTATTGTCCAGACATTGCTCACAAACTGGAAAACAAGGATTGCAAAGGTGGCCATATTGTTTTACGCACACCACTAAGACCCACTCTCAGCCATCCCACTGTTCAAACTTTGAAAGAGACCTAGCAATGCGTTTTAGAATTACTCTCGGAAAATCGGCACACGACGGAGTAATAGAATAAAGGAATGACAGACAACGTAAATCCCAATGTATCCCCAATGTGGTACGTACATGCATTTGAAGAATAGAGATTAGCTAACAAAAAAATAATGATGTAATCATTATATCTCTATGTCGAAGACAAGACTGTCGTAATTATCAGAAATACCACAGAAAAATATGTGCACCATTTTTTATATTAAATTTTTTTTTACATCAATTATGGAGCTGCGTAAAACAGTCGTTTTGTCTATTGGCTGGTCAAATTTTTGACATCATACATCTTTTATGATATCATATCTTTTAACACGGGTGATTCCCTGAATAAGGGGTAGAGTATAAGACGACACGAACCATTAAGCTGGATGTGGCAGGTATGGCGAATTTACTTTAGCCTTGTAAGTTCCAGGTCTAATGATGTAAGACACCTGTATGAACAAAAATCCCACGAGGATTTGTGACGCCGCACTCCAAATCAAACAATTAAAAAATTGACGCAATTAAAGGTTTTTAACTGGTTACTATATAATCATCTAAATTATATATTATAGTTGGTCGGCTGTAATATAAAGCATCTCCAGATTTATGTGGTATAATTGAAAGATGTAGACATCATAAAAACGTTATGATCCTCAGTCGAATTAAATTTGTGTAAAACATTTTAATATATTACTGCCCCTATACATGTAAATTTAATTGGCAGCTGGAAACGTCAGTTCTTTGTCAGTACGTTCCTATAATGCCCTTACACACTGACGATGTGCGTAAAATATACAATATCAAAATTACTCCAGATTAAAATGAATTTTGTAAAGTTATATCTGAGTCACAAGTGTATTCAAAATGCGTGTGTATGAAATGTACATCATGCTTTTGAACAGGTTCTTTTTGTGCCCTGCCAAATAAATGTGCTTACCCATTTCTCAAAGAGAGAGACATCTAGGGGCAAACTCAACATATCAATGTCAATACCGTGGGTGGGAGAGAGTTACGGGGAATCCCCGCCCACTGCCCGATCAATACACTGCAGTCTAATTTGTGACTCAAGAAAATCTTGCAAATATTCGGTGATGAAAAGCTACCCATTGATATGTATTGATTAAATATAAAGATCTATTGTCTGAAGTTCTCCCCGAGGAAAACTAAAACAGATTAACCAGTTCGAAATTATTTGAAATTATTTTTTATCTATTCACCCGATCTCGTTAAATAACCAGTAGTCACACAACTTGAGAAATGCCTGTCTATATCTGTCCGCCCACCTGTCTTTCAGTTTTCTCCACAATCTTTCATATCGACATCGATCGACATATACTTGTTAGGTGTATTGCTGAGAACCACGAACTTTGCAAAATAGACAAAAATGACACCACAGAAAGTTTCAGTTTCAACATTAGCAAGCTGGGTTTGTACACAAATCTCATGCCCAACTCCAACAGGACTTAGTTACAACTCCTTCATCTATCAGATCTCTAAAACGGCTCAGTGTCAGTAGAACGGTTTCTGACGTACGTTTGGCAGGAAATCGTTTTTTTCATCCCGCACTATTAGTATTCTACAAAGGACAGTTCACTTAACCTATACCAACGTTCGCGCAAACTAGCTGCTAGGCTGTATGTCGTCAAGTGCCCTATTCAGTCAGAACTAAACGTCTCGATGTGCGTTCTTTCAACGTTTGTAAACATTTTTATCCATGGGGGGCTGAGTGTCTCACATGTCCCTAAGGATCAATCATCTTATAGAAAATTAATTTATTTGTGGTTTACAAGTAATACTTGTTTATTTTGTCCAAATAATTTTTCAGTATTTTGAAGGAACCACCACCAACAGCCGACAAACCTCCTGACATACAACCGCGGTTAACACAGCGTTAACATTCGAACTTACCGGTGAGTAACCAGGTAACTGACAAACTTCTTGACACATCAAATATTCAGAAGTTTGGCACTGAACATAAACAGAAATACTTGGAACACTTAACATGTCTACAACATGCAGCAGTTTTTTTTTCTTTTCCTCCCACCACCCGGACTGGGAAGGGGGTTCCCCAAGCTACATGGTTTCTCCATTCAAAACAAATCAATTGTTATCGTCTTGGTGAGTGCTCCATGCACTTCCTGGAGATTTACATGTACGTCACCATTTAACTTTTATAATAAATGAATTTATTCATTGGCGACGACAATGACAATCCGGCCTCCTGTCAGTTTACCTCAGAGTTTTATTCTAACTGTTCATTCAAATGCTTAAATTTAAATGTAAGTAACTCTTTCGTTTTCGCAGCAATGGAAAATAAGATTCCAATGAACGTGGGGCAGTAAAAAAAACACGTACACCGAGAAGTCTGTCATGGAGAGTTGAATCACCCAATAAGCCAAGCGGGTGAGTTGGTTAGCGCTCTAGCGCAGCGTATTGACCCAGGAGCCTCTCACCATTGCTATGAGTTCAGGTCCAGCTCATACTGGCTTCCTCTCCCCTGTGCCTGTGCCCGGTTTTCACCCACAATAATGCTGGCCGCCGTCATGTATGTGAAATATTCTTGAGTACGGCGTAAAACATCAATCAAATATTTATTTATTTGACCTTCCCAGGTACGGCCGGAGAGGAAGCCAGCATGACCTGGATTTGAACCCCAATCAAATAAATAAATAAAATAAAGTAAGGGAAGCATATTCTCCACCTGTCTTTAAGTAAAGCAGAATAAACAATTCTGCATATTTGGTCGTAAATAATTCTACTTCTCCAGCAAAGACCTGTACATCATTCTTCTTCTTTCTCTCTAACCAAAAATGTTTATATTTTTTTAATAAAATGTTTGCTATTGCATGCCCAGAATACTTCTAACCCATTCATTTGATCAAAACGTCTACATCTTACATCGACGACGGAAGTCAGCCACCTGGGGGGGGGGGGGGGGGGCGGGGTATCTCATGTGCTTTGCCAATTTTATCCTACCGTAAACCTAACAAACGCTGTATAAGCGTGATATCCGTGAGTAAACCACCCTGCTCAGAAGAATCGGAGCATAACCTGGGAGGCTTTATAATAAAGTGACAAGTATGTTCAGCGCAACTTGTCATTGTAAGGTGTCTCGCTGACAACTGAGATAACAGCAATTCATACAATGTTTGCTTTGTACCATACCGGTACTCAAGAATGTTTCACGCAAATGACCGACATTTTGATTTGTGGGGATCGAGAAAGTATATACACAAATGTAAATAAGCAGCACTTAACCTTGGCGTGGTTTCAGCGACCCGAACTAAGTTCTTTTTCGTCATTTGTGCGGGTATGTCATATAATTTATGCTTCGGTATACGCCAATCATTCGGTAAGGCGTCTCAGTCAAGCAGCACTATGTGAAAGAGCGCTGGAAATCCGCCCTGCAACTAGGAGGCACATAACATGTACTTCAAGGATTCTTTCGTAGTCATATGACTGGGAAATTGTTAAGTACGACTTTAAACCCCAAGCAATCCCTCACTCACTATATGTCACCTACTGACAACCTTGAAAACAAAACGATTGAAACTGAAACAATGGGCTATTCATGACTGTCTCAATGGTTGGGGGTATCTAAATGCGCATAAATGTCAATAATGTTTTCAAACACTTTGAAGATACATCACCGCATCTCCCGATGTCATCTGTAATTGACCTTAATAGTGTTGCTTGTTTCATGATAAACGTAATTCATTGCATATCTTATTTGAAATGATACCGGTACCGTATTAAACTAAGTCTCCTGCTTTGAACTAAAGCAGGTTTACCATGTGAAACCTCCTATATATGTTTCCTATTTCTTTGGGACCTAACACAAAAATGCTGGAGCAATCAATAATAGAAGCAATTTTCCAAGATATTAATGCAAGATAAGAACAAAAGAATAGATCAGAAATATAAAGGCCATGGCAGAGATTTTACTCAAGTTAACGGACTATTACATATTTGGGAATGGATAGATATTGAGAAGTAAAAAGTATCTATTATAAAATGTAAAGTTCGCTTCAGTAAAAGGCAAGTGGACTGTCTTGTGCTCGTTATACTGGACCCCGCTCTCCATTACTGTCTTCTCGTTGTAAATACCCTTCTACGACCACTGTAAAAATTGTCCTTTTTTTCTTTCATGTTTACTTCTAAGAAAAGCGTCTTACCGTCTGATAAAACTATAGTATATACGGGATATTCCTGGCTAGCTGTGTAATCAGTATTGCAATGATAAAATGTAGTGAAAATAAGAGATAAAATAATGTACACTGGTATCTGTTAATGTTTTCTTCGATTTAATTGTCTCACCCGTTTCATTATCGGAAACATCATACCTCAGAGCCTTAAAGTTGTATGATAGGGGATGGCCTGCATTCCAACATGCTAACATGGGGGGGGGGGGGGCGGTCGAGAGCACCTACGTTTCCACCACCCAAAACAGCTGACTAATAAGTGGGAATTTCTAGAGTGTATTAGAATCAACCAAATACCAATCATACGTTTGTCATAGGTATACGTTTCGAAAATCTGCTTTCGTTTTCACACTGTCAATTCCTGGTTAGTAAACGCCGTGGGTATGAGAATATGATCGCAATATTTTCTTACTAAAAATAAATGTCCATCGCAATTCCACTGCAGAAAATATCTACTTTAAGATAGATTCCCGATCGTCTGTTGCCGGTAAAAATGAAGTACATGCTCGGTATAAGACTTGACTGTACTTATCTCTATATTTGTGATCTTTCTCCACGAATTTCATTAAAAATAAACTGAAAGAAAAATTTTACCCTCTCTATTTGGCAGCCATGGAAGTCCAAATTCAGTTGGACATGGGGCGGTCGGGAGATATACAGTCCCAGCAGCCTGTCCTGGAGTGTTGGATCATCTAGGGAGCGCAGCATTTTCTCCACTTGTAACAAATTCTGCATGAGTGAGTTTAAAACTTATCACCAGACCACTTTTGATAGAATAGCAATGTTGAATAACGAAATATATTTAATGAAAATAAAATGGAAAGCCACGAAGACAAGTTAAACATATCAACTTGTGACGTCACAAAACCGTCAACCACGGCCAAGTAAAATGTTTACTCCAACATAAACACTGCTCCAAATAACGTCTTAATTTGACATTTTTTTATTGAACTCTTCCAGTGACAAGATACAAGAGTGAAGCCAAAGCACTTCTAAGCAGTGACAAATCACTGTTCGCCCTGACTTGTCTGTATGTTGCACTGGGCTTGAAGTTAATGATAGGATTAGAACATGTTAAGAGGGCATAACTAAGACTCATTTATTTTCGCAGCTGAATGGCAGTGAAAGAAGCACGTCACTGAGTACGGGGTCGTCTTGTGTGCAGAACAAGACACAGGGATGGAGCATACATTTACGAGTACATGTATTTAATTATGTATTGCTATACTTGTTAAGATTTCTCTAACGTCTGTCGTCAGAAAATGGTAATGTATATATATTCAGATAGTAGTTAAAGTTAAACCCAACTTCAGCACCACCTCGAATCACAGCCTGTCAGAATGAATATCAGAGAACATATTGCACGTACATATCATGTAAAACAGAAATAGTATGCAATTTATTTTTTTCTGATGGTTCTCTAGGTTTTTTTATGGAAACCTAGAGAGTTACATTTTATCTACCAAAGTACAGTGGGTTGGCTCTGTTGATAAGGTACTGGATTTTTTACAGTATCCAAATAAAAGCAATAGAGCAAAGAAAAAGTTCACAATATGTTCGGTAATAATCAGGACTTCGGTAAGCAGGTTAACAACTTAAAAATACGTTTCCCGTAAGAACGTGGGACTAAAACTTCCATGAGTGAGGGTTTTGTTGTGGCGCCTCAGTTTCGTCTTAACCTTTTCATATCCAATGTTTGCCTCAAGAGTGACAATTTCCCTTAAAAAGTCAACAACATAAAAGGGAAACAATGGGATGCTTTGATAGTATTTACAGCCCAAACGGTAAAAGATAAAAAACAGTTTGTCGAAATTAATCATTTGGAATTCTTTTTTATGCATTTTTTAAACACCTGGCCAAACTGAAAATTGTGCCCTTCTTTATCCATGAATGGGGGTGTAAAACTTACAACTTGTATTATGTTATCGCACAAAGATTGACGATTTGATTACCTCGAAGAAATGATTTCTATAAAAATCTCAATCGCGTTATGACTTACGATCCCCTTCAACTTTAGACTGAAGAAATTTAACCAAAATCCTGTCAACGGGAGTTGTTTCTAATCGATTGTATAACAGTTCAAGTGCATTTAGGAGTTCGTCGTCTAAAACAAAAATCATGGAATGAATTGTTTATTCGGGAATTTCCTTGGATATAATAATGTTGCAAATCGTCCATAATTAAGGTTCTACACACATACGCCATGGATAAGGTTATTGTCATATATAACTGCACCAATAATATCCCAGTTGGGTTTGGAGGCGGGTTCTACAACTCATGTAACATTTCCAATACAAATTTACACACAGACGTTGACATAAACAATATTATAAACATGCCACTGTTAAAATTCTTATTTTCATCCAATCATCAGGAAGAGAACATTGGCAAAATTTGATTGTCACAATGTCAATCTAAAGCGACACATAGGACACGAATTTTCATATTCAAGTTACGTAATACGATTGTTGTTTTGTTGATTAAGTTGTTATTTGTTTTTTTATGAATTTGTGGACAGCATTAAAGAAAGGCGCAGTGGTACATTGCTTAAGAGAACATGTATTTCCTCTGTGGCAAACTGATTCTGGGCTATCCACAGTACCTTGGTCGTGTCGTGTCGTCTCTATGGTGATGGGAGTGTCAATAAATTCCGTCGGCTTAAAGCTTGCCACCCTCTTTTCTCGTTGGGCCGTCCGTTTGCGCTTCAGTTTAAGGTTCAGTTTATACTTGGATTCACTTTTCAACACATCTCCGGCATCAATGGCACTGGCGACATCTGGTGGGATCTCATCTTCATCTTCGTCTGTCTGTAAATATATGAATTTAATTATCCTTCCTAACCTTTGAATAATAAAATAATAACGTCGTCCATACACTGTAGCGCATTTCGCAGATTAAAAAGCAAAATGGCACAGTTTATGAACAGTAGTCTGCATTTACCGTCTCCCACGTAATAAAACTGGATAAAAATAGCTTATAGCCCTTTATGAACTACAATAGTCACAAAGGATTTTGCGTTTTCAGACATAAACACTTTCACGCAATTAAGTCAGTCACGTGTATACACTTATATTCATTATGAAAACCTGGGTAGAGACATGAGGCCCCTCATAAAGGACCCTGGTCTTACCCAAATTTTGATTGACATACCCCTGTTTCCGGTTGACTGGATGCCTGTCCCTCGCTGGACGTAATGTCGCCATGGCTGACCGTTGTTCGACCTTTAACATGGACGTTACCTGGTTTTCCACTGGATGGAGCATCTACGTCATCTTTGTTATCATATTCCTTAATAATCACTGTTTCATTACCAGATTCCGAGGCGCTGTAATACACATGCTTGTATGAACATCAACCCGTGATCTGTCACACTATGTTTGATATATGCTGGTATAAAAATCAACCTACGATCTATCATGTCTGTACGATGTCTGTACTAGATACATGCTAGTATAAACTTCAATCTGCGATCTGTCAAATTATGACTGTAGCAGATATACGCTCGTATAAACATCAACCTGCGACCTGTCACACTATGTCTTTATAAACATCAACCTGGGATCTGTCACACAATGCCTATACCACTGTGAACAGGTCCCGATCTACCTGCTATACTGGATTTTATGCTTGCCTGTTGAATCCAATTTTTCCTCAGTGTTAATGTTTATTTGGGTTTGTAAAGCAGAAATAATGCCTCGCTTGATGTTTACAATATCCACATTTTCTGAATACAAAAAATAAAATAAAACTTTTGTGCTCTAACATTTCAGTAAACTGTGTAGGACAGCATTTATGGAGAGCCAAGAAAATATTAATTTTAATTTAACAGTATTGAACTAGATAAAACGTGTTCGCTGTGAACTATATAGCCAGCCGAGATGGATAATCTTGATGTAAGAGAATAATAACCATTTTTGGTTATAGGGTAGCGTTATCACAAATTTTGAGAATATTAAAGTTAAACGAACAAGCTTAGCTATGACTAAAATTGGATAAATTTCATTTTTTCATACAAAAAGGCAACGTGTTATCTCTTTGAAAATAAGTAAATTATTGCCTACTGGTATTAAAAATATGCTAAGACAATAAAAAAGCACTAGCATTAATGAACCCCCCAAAAGACATCGTATGCAAACTCACCCAGGTCTTTCTCCATAAACCGTATACGGAGGATTTTGACAGAGGTTGCGAAGACTTACAGATTGATTGCATCCTCAGGTCTTTTTGCAAAATAAAAAATAAGTGTGTAAGCCATTTCATTTCTCTGAGTGTAAAAGGAAGTTGGCGTTGTTGTAATAATTACGTTCCTTTTTAAACAGACTTTTAACGAAAAATTCTTTCGTTAGATTGATGTTTTTACAATGTTTAAAAAATATTTCATTCCATTAATATGAAGATGGTAGTGGAAACTGGGTGGAACAAACTCAGTGAAATCGCATTCCTTGAACACGACACATCTCCTAAAACGCTGTAGTCATTTTGAGTCGGGGTGTCTTTTCCGAGTTCTTAAAAAAGTCCTTTTCTCCTTTTATATTGAATGTTGGCATATGCTTGGGTGACTCACCGGATGTTCGTCTCTTTCGCTTTTAGATCACTGAAATGAGCAGTGAAGTAGTATGCCAGCTGTGCCTCTGTTGATAGGGTTGATTCTGAAAGCACGATTAACACAAAACTGAAAAAATTCAACATACTCGTGTACAAATGCTTCTGTGATATTGTAATATTCCTTGTTTATTGAAAAACCCTTCATTTTAGTAAAAGTATAAGGCTTACTTACCCCCATTACAATCGATCTCTACCGAGCAGGACACTTCAAATTTCTGCTGGACTTCACCCCACAACCTCACCTCATTCTCATACTCGTAAGTGCTGGTATATCCTTCCTCTAAAGGAAAATGCATAAAGTACTTTTCAACTTAAAAAGATATATATTTCACAAACAGACTTCACAAAACAGACCAAACGTATTCGGTATGCAGTCTAAATAGCCTTATAGATCGTGTGTCAGTAAATCTGTTTCCATTAGACAAGGTTGTAACCAGTGACACAAAAGATGCCACTAAGAGTAGATCCGCATCCGGAATCCCACGTTATATTTTTTTCTGGAATCTTCACCGAAAAACATTTTACAAAGCAGTCAATTTCAATTAAAATTTATCCGATGTACGACTGAATACTGAGTGAAAGGATAGTCCTTAGAAATCTACACTGTCTTTTTAAAATTAAGTTTATTTAAAATGTTTTAATCTGAACATATATTGGAATCTTACAGGTAAACAACATATTAGTTTTTGTAGTTATCTTTTAACTCTACAAGAAAGCAAAGGTTTATCTGTGAGTGTGTCAGTTGTACATACCAGTGAGAGCTAAATGTACTGTGACGAGGTCTATGAGAGGTGTAGCTAGGTCAGTGCTCTGGTCCTGCCCAAACTCCACCAAAACACGGATATAGCCATTCAGGAACAGGAAGCTAGCAGATTGCTCACAGAATTCTACCAACAGTCCGCTCTACTCAACTGTAACGACCATAAAGCCATACTACGTTGATCAGCAATAGATCATGTAGCTATTTGAGTCACCATTAAATGCAACACCTATATGTAGATTCACGTTTCCAGCACTTCATATAAAAATAATTTCACACGTATGTGAAATGAATAAATATTTAGTTCTCTGGCAGCTCACCTCCATGATAGAGCTGAGTTGGTGTCGTACAAATGTTTTTGGTCGTGACTTTTACACAAAATGTTCTCAGCGGGCTAAAACTAAGCTAACAAAATAGGTTACATACCTGCTGGTGCAGAAGTGAATGACAGATTCCTATTTCCCTTCTGTGAAATTATATTACATAGAACCCGATCTTTGGTAACATTCCGGTCACTTTATATCAAGGATCCTGGAATTTTTAACTAAACAATTTTTAATTGATTTTTATGATGAAGATGTACACTTTAACAACAATATCAACGTTGTGTGTAGACGAATTAACGATAATGATTATAATTATAATTAATAACTTTGACATATTTATTCAGTAGATCATTGATATCTATTAAAATTGCAATTAACATCACTGCTTTGTTTTACCCAATTCTACTCAAGTCATGGAGCTAAGGGACGCGTAATTTGCTACTGTTCAGGTATTTACATGAACACTTAGAATAATTACCCTAACTGACGTAAACAGCAAGAGCCCATACTTCACCCGTTACGTAAGACCATTTGCGACTTATAATACCTATCATCGCTTCTCTGGTTTTTCTCCCACAGTTAAAGCTCTTGCCTTAATTTGACAGTCAACTCGAGGTAAATTCCAAATGGATTCTATTTGGTATGCGGTCAGAGAAAGTAGACTGTTGAGGTCCATGTTACGTATGGCAATAGAATACTTTGTGTATATATTTATTACACTGTTCGATCTTTTCAGCTAACAAGATGAATAACGTAAATTGTCAGTCACATACAATTTGATGGGTGTACAAGTAGTATAGTAAAGAAGAAGCATCCTTAGAAATGTTCATTGTGGACACCAATACTGGATATTCTCATTTCCTTAAGTCATTAGTGGAAAAGCCATCCAATCCGACAATATTAACGCCTAGAAATGAAAGGATGGTTGTACAAGCCTTTTTTATATACACATACCTGGGTATTTGTATGGATATATTGTAACGACAAAGAAAGATGGTAGCTATGGTTGAATTGTTTTACGTACTTAGCTGAGTGCCAGTCCCGATTGCTCCCTGGTTGATGTCATACCACTACCCAAATTTGAAAGAAGTCTGTCAAGACCTTCCTCAGTTATTGTCCGGACAACAACAGAAAAACAAAGATTCTATCCAGGGCCATACTGCTCAAGGTACAAGTCTGTAAACCTAACCAAGTAGTTCTCTCACTGATGCATTACCACTGTTCAACAGTAAACGACACTGTATTCTCGAGTTATTGTCCAGACATTGTTCACAAACTGGAAAACAAGGATTGCAGAGGTGGCCATATTGTTTTACGCACACCACTAAGACCCACTCTCAGCTATCCCACTGTTCAAACTTTGAAAGAGACCTAGCAATGCGTTTTCGAATTACTCTCGGAATATCGGTACACGACGGAGTAATAGAATAAAGGAATGACAGACAACGTAATCCCAATGTATCCCCAATGTGGTACGTACATGTATTTGAAGAATACGGATTAGCTGGCAAAAATTAGTGTGCTCAGTATAAAACAAGACTGTTGTAATAATCAGAAATACCACAGAAAAATGTAGGTACAATTATTTATATTAAATTTTATTTTTAATATCAGTTATGGAGCTCCGTAAAACAGTCGTTTTGTCTATTGGCTGGTCAAATTTTTGACATCATACATTTTAAAGATGGACAAGTATCTTTTAACACGGGTGATTCCCTGAAAAAAGGGCTAGGCTGTAAGACGACACGAACCATTAAGCTGGATGTGGCAGGTATTGCAGATTTGCATAGCCTTATAAGTTCTAAAGACGAGAAACAGCTCTATGAACAAAACCTCACGAGGTTTTGTGAGCGCGGACTCCAAATCAGTAGTTACAATCAGAATTTTGGCACAATTAAAAGTTTTTAATTGATAGCTATATATTCATCTAAATTACATAATAACGATGCTCTGCTGCAACTAAAATCATTTCCATATTTAGGTGGTATAATTGAGAGATTTGAACCAACCGTGTAAACTTAATTTGATTTGTGAACATAATTTGCGTAAACGCATTTTTATATATTACTGGGGGGGGCCTCCGTGGCTCAGTTGGTTAGCGCGCTAGCGCAGCGTAATCACCCAGGAGCCTCTCACCAATGCTTTGAGTTCAAGTCCAGCTAATGCTGGTTTCCTCTCCGGCCGTAAGTGGGAAGGTCTGCCAGCAGCCTGCGGATGGACGTGGGTTTCCTACGGGCCGTGCCCGGTTTCCTCCCACCGTAATACTGGCCGCCATCGAATAGGTGAAATATTCTTGAGTAGGGCATAAAACACAAATCAAATAAATCAAATAAATAAATATATTCAGCTGCCTGTAAAATCACCAATATTGCCTTTAGTCACTGGCACGTGAGAATACAAGATTTACACATGGATGTCTTGAAAGTCTATATTCCAGAATGTGAAGGTAGAACACATTTTCTATTTCATAATGTGAAACTACATAAGCTCGGTTATGACGGCGTAGGAGGATGGCAAAGTTTAATATGTTTTGAGAGAGGGTAACACCAGTTATCTAAACTGCTATCGAATTTAATCTGAGCCATTTTATGAGATTGGTATATTTGACATTATTAGCACATATTAGTAAACTATAACCTTCATAAATTAATTTTATTTCATCTCTTGTAGTATATAATCTCACGGTGGTATGGGTTTAAAACTAGATGTTCGAAAGTTTGTTATAGAAGACAGCGTAGTATATTCCCTAAGACAGTCGCGTAGGCCATGTTTACGCGTGGAGCTCCTTCTAATCGCGTGTTGGTGCACCTATTATAAAACATATTACTCTCCACACCTATTGTCCACTATGCCACTTGTTCTTGAATAGTCATGACGTCACCCGAAACAAATTGTTCTTGGTGTTAAAACAAGGCTAATGGAGTTTAATATCATCAATTAGAAAAAGTATTCTAACTGCATTTTCCTTGCATTATAATGAACGTAAAACATATCGGTGTGTAGACCTTGTGGTATTACGTGTCACCAACGGAAGGCAATTTTGGTAGTGAGTATCACTGATGTTATAGACAGCTGAATAAGGGTTGACTGGCAAAAGCAGAAATAAGCCACAGAAAGGAAATTTAGGCGATCTGACGAAGTTTCAGCGTAACACAACCGCAGAATGAAAACCTGAGAACAATGTGAGATATCATGTGGTAATCTGGCTTACAGCTAAAGTACATGTCCTGAAACGATTACAAGTATTGAGTGCATGTCGTAGAATTATTTCATTTCGAATCATGTTCTACGGCAGTCTAGGCCATGTTCATTGAGAGTGACCTCCCTTATTTATCGTGTTCGATTTTCGAAATGGTCTAAACCCCTGTTTGCTTACTTTAGCTCCTTTGACCCTTTTTCCTGACGAACACATAGTACCGTGTAATTAATTAAGTTATGCAAATCCGCAGTAATAAAACTCAAACTTAACGCAAACCAAAACGTTTTTGCTAGAGTAACGAGAACACGTAAATCTTACTGAGTGCATGGAGCATGGGCGTATATTTACATAGAGCCTAACTTTCCAGCCTTTGACTGGCTGGTTTACAGATAAAAAAAATGATCCCTTTTCGTCGCTGTGGAATTCAGTTATTTATCTGAGCGTTGTTTAACGCCATACTCATTCATAGCATTCATTAGGCACACATATATACATCATGTCCATTACAAACCCAACGTGAAACTCATTAGAAGTCCATACACTCAATAAACACTATCGAAGTATGGTATCAAATGACTGAGTGGAATGGCGGCAGGGTGTGTAGACTTGGTTTAGCAACTCGGACGAAATCATGTAAACAAAAGCAGCCAACAGTTTTCAACGGTTGCTGGAAGACCTTCCCACGTACCAGCTGAATATAGGCGACTGGCTAAAAGAAATAGACTATAACCTAAGTGATGCTTCAATGGACAAAAATATCAGTCGGTCAATCGGAGCAAGCCAAATTATTCTCCACAGTGAAATATTATGAAATAGTATTTGTTAAATACGTGGTGATGAAATTTCCAAGGTAACAACATATATCTTCAATTGAAACTATATATCACCTACCAACAACCTTGAAAACAAAACAATTGAAACTGAAACAATGGGCTATTCATAACTGTTTCAATGGTTGGGGATATCTGAATGTGCATAAATATCAATAAAGTTTTTAAACACATTGAATATACATCACCGCATCTCCCGATGCCATCTGTAAATGACCTTAATAGTGTTGCTTGTTTCATGATATAAGCGTAATTCATTACATGTCTTATCTAATATGATACCGGTACCATATTAGTTTTCTGCTTTGAACTAAAGCAGGTTTACCTTGTGAAACTGCCTATATACGTTTCCTATTTCTTTGGCACCTAACACGAAAATGATAGAACAATCAATATTTGAAGCAATTTACCAAGATATTAATGTAAGATGCAAGATAAGAACAAAACAATAGATCAGAAATATAAAAGCCATGGCAGAGATTTTATTGAAGGTATTTGACTATTACATATTTGGGAATGGATAGATATTGAGAAGTAAAAAGTATCTATGATCAAATGTAAAGTTCGCTTCAGTAAAAGGCAAGTGGACTGTCTTGTCCTCGTTATATTGGACCCCACTCTACATTACTGTATCCTCGATTTGAATACCCTTCCACAACGACTCTAAAAGTTTTACTTATAAGTAATTGCTACATTTTAATCCTGTTATCAATGTATATATATACAATTATATACTCGTAAATTTATGCTCCACCCCTGTGTCTTGTTCTTCACTCAAGACGTACTCCGTGACGTGCTTCTTCCACTGCCATTCGGCTGCGAAAATAAAGTAGTCTTAGTTATGCAATCTTAATACATTCTATTCCTAGCAATAACTTCAAGCCCAGTTCAAGACACAGACAAGACAGGGCGAACAGTGATTTGTCACTACTCAGAAGTGCTTTGGCTTCACTCTTGTATCTTGTCACTGGAGGAGTTCAATAAAAAAATTGTCAAATTAAGACGTTATTTGGAACACTGTTTATCTTGGAGTAAACATTTTACTTGTCCGTGGTTGACGGTTTCGTGACGTCACAATTTGATATGTTTAACTTGTCTTCGAGGCTGGTCTTAGTGCCTATTAAAAAGATATTAATTTTGCATTTTATTTTCATTAAATATATATTTAAAAATATATATTTTCAACATTGATAGCCTATCAAAAGTGGTCTGGTGATAAGTTTTAAACTCACTCATGCAGAATTTCTTACAGTTGGCGTCTATTTGGGACAGGCGGAGAAAATGCTTCGCTCTCTAGATGATCCAACACTCCAGGACAGGCTGCTGGGACTGTATATCTCCCTACTGCCCCATGTCCAACTGAATTTGGACTTCCATGGCTGCCAAAGAGAGCGGGTATAATTTTTCTTTCAGTTTATTTTTAATGAAATTCGTGGAGAAAAATCACAAATATAGAGATAAGTACAGTCAAGTCTTAGACCGAGCACGTACTTTACTTTTACCGGTAACAGACGATCGAGAATCTATCTTGAAGTAAATATTTTCTGCAGTGCAATTGCGATGGACATTTATTTTTAGTAAGAAAGTATTGCGATCATATTCTCCTACCCAAGGTGTAGTATATAAGACAAGCATTTACTAACCATGAACTTATAGAGTGAAAACGAAAGCAGATTTTCGAAACGTATACCTATGACAAACGTATGATTGGTATTTGGTTGATTCTAATACACTCCAGAAATTCCCACTTATCAGACAGCTCTTTTAGCTGGTGACAATTTAGGCGCTGTCGACCTCCCACGTCGGGATTTAGCATGTAGGAATGCAGGCCATCCCCTATCATACAACTTTAAGGCTCTGAGGTATTATGTTTCCGATAATGAAACAGGTCAGACAATTAAATCAAAGAAAACATTTACATACAGCAGTCTACATTATTTTATCTCTTATTTTCACTACATTTTATCATTGCAATACTGATTACACAGCTAGCCAGGAATATCCCGTATATACTATAGTGTTATCAGACGCTAAAACGCTTTTCTTGGAATTAAACATAAAACAAAAAAAGGACAATTTCTCTCTTGTAAAATCACAATTTCCATACCGGCCAAATTTTGATACGTATCTTGGTACGACGCTGGTACCAGAATTCGATGCTGACGCTGTTTGGATCATGACCATGTGACAGTGAGACACAGGGCAAACTGCAGCTGGAAAACACCCGCAATTCCGCCTTCAGATAGTAGTTAAAGTTAAACCCCACTTCAGCACCACCTCGAATCACGGCCTGTCAGAATGAATATCACAGAATATATTGCACGTACATATCATGTAACACAGAAATAGTATGCAATTTATTTTTACTGAGAACAGAACGGGAAATATATATCAGAAATGGTTACATATATGCAGATCAAGACATGGGTGTATTTAGTGACAATATGTATCTCTATTATATATAATGTGTTACAGATTCGGTTTATTTATTCCTCACTGGAAACGTTTGAATGTTTATTTTAGCATACAGTGGAATTGCAAATATGAATAATTAGGGATTGAAGAGTCTACCAACTTACCAGATGGCACTTCATGCTATAAAATATTTATACACTATAAATATTTGTCTAACAAAATCCGTTATACAGCAATAGAAAACTGATAGGAGACATGTATTACCAGAC